>NW_022681457.1:58733417-59150917 GCF_009764315.1 Trachypithecus francoisi
ACTGCCAGCCCCAACCCCTAGGACTACCAGCCTCACCCCTACAGCTGGAGGGAACAGAGTGCCACCGGAATCTGGGAAGATGCTCTAAAGGATGTTCACCACAGCAGCACTTTTCAACAGTCTCCATGCATACGAATCACAGGAAGACCTTATTAAAACTCAGGTCTTGCTTCACTGGGCCTGGGGTAAGGCCTGAGGGTCTGCATTTCTAGAAAACTCACAGGGGCTGCTGATGTGGCTGTACAGGACCCATAGGTTGAGTAGCAGAGCATTCCAAATTGGGTAAGGAGGACATACTCACCCCTCTTCATTTCACCAAGGAAGCCACCCACCCCTCCTTCCTTCCAATGAGAGAAACCTGTTTGCTTAACTGCAAGATTAAAAGGAAGCCTTCTTGCTTGCTGAGATATGATAAGGGGTGAGTTGTCACTGACATTTTGATGAGGATTTTTTTACACAGGGACATTTAACACAGCCTACAAACCAAACCATTAAATGTTCAGTCAAGCAATTATTTTCACCAAGTAGTGAGCAAATCAGATCAAATCAGACCCCAGCCCTAAGCCTCACCCCATCATCTGCCAGGGATGGTGATGGGAACATCGCTGATAAATTATAAATGGCAATTCTACATCTGGACACGGCACTTTTGCCTCGACCACATCAACTGGCCACGTCAAAGTGGTCTGTCATCTGTCCCACTTGCCCAGTCCCCAGAGTCCTCGGCTGTTTACCCTGGGCCCCCAGCCTCCTATAAATCTCACCCCCTGCAGTCGTGGTGTCTCCTGCCTTCTTTCAAGATGGGTCCTGATCTTCAGAGACCCTGATCTGCACCCATGATACTGTGCCTTCCCCTCCCTGGTCTCCATCTGCTCTTGTCCTGTCCTGTTTGTGGTCTCGATTGCCACAGGTACCAGCCTTCCCTATTCCAACTGCTCTTTGTGGCTGCAGCCAATGTGGCCCTTCACAGATCTTCCCTTCTTGCTATTAGTCAGCAGGTGGCCAAGGTCTCTGCACAAGGCACCCCAGGCATGGGTCAGGGACCATTTAGGGCAGCAGCACCATCCTACCAGTGACCCTACAAACTGAATGCCACAGTGCCTGCCATGAGGCTGCCAGATAGTGGAGGTCCATATGTCCCTTTACTCAGAGCCTCAGAAACAGGCATCTGGGTGTCTGGGGGGCCACATGGCACTGTGTTCCGGGGACCGCCTTCCACAGGGAATCCTGTCAATGCAGAAGCAACACAGCCATGCATCAGGTACTCAGCACTTCACACGGCCACTGTATCCTATGTTTTGGCCCACCCTCTGCACAGCTGCCTTCTGGAAAAGCAAGTTTCCCAACACTATCCAGAGCCAGAATTGGTACTCAGAATGTGCCTGTGGTCTTCACAGAGGTTAATCTTGGATGTAGACCTGGCTCCGGAGCCAAGAGTCTTCTTCTGGGCATCCACTCTTGCAAAGTAGCTTGCAACCCTCATTAGGGAAGCAACTTCTGAGAAGAGAATTCGGCATCCCTGATCCTTGCCTAAAGAACCCCTCCTCCTCAATTCAGCAGCGTGGTCAGGACTGGTTCAATCGCGAGTAACAGAAAAACAACTCATGTGACCGCAAAGTGCAGTGGTGGCTGGACCCAGGGTGCAAGCATTATCAGGACAAATTCTCCCTCCATCTCTTGGTTCTGCCTTCCTTGGGCTGACCTGGCTGCAAGGCAGGCTCCTCTCCATGTCTTGACTCCAAGGCCTCCTGCCTCACATCTTCCTAATTTAGCAACTCGTGGAATGGGCCCATTGGTCTGGCTTGAGTTGTGTGCCACACGGAGCTATTCATGGTGGCCAGGGAGACAAGGTGCTCTTCTCGGCCAGGCATGAGTCATAAGCCTAACACTAGAGCTAAGGACTGAGGGTGGGAGGTAGGACTCCTCAGAGAGAAGTTGAGGAGCTGCTAGCAAAAGAAGGCAAGCAAATCACAATTTGGCTAAAATAACTAAATCTTTGGGAGCAACACATAGCTCTTTGACTTGCAATTACTACAAACAATATTACATTAAGCAGTTAACCGACAGACTCAAGAAATAGCATGCCCTGGATAATCCCATATTTCCAGTTAATGTAGTTGAGTCCCACACACCATACTCTCAGATTATTGAAATTCTCTTTTTTTTTTTTTTTTTTTTGAGACGGAGTCTCGCTCTGTCGCCCAGGCTGGAGTGCAGTGGCCGGATCTCAGCTCACTGCAAGCTCCGCCTCCTGGGTTTACGCCATTCTCCTGCCTCAACCTCCCGAGTAGCTGGGACTACAGGCGCCCGCCACCTCGCCCAGCTAGTTTTTTGTATTTTTTAGTAGAGACGGGGTTTCACCATGTTAGCCAGGATGAGTCTTGATCTCCTGACCTCGTGGTCCGCCCGTCTCGGCCTCCCAAAGTGCTGGGATTACAGGCTTGAGCCACCGCGCCCAGCCAGATTGCTGAAATTCTTAATTTGGGTTGGCCCAGATGCAGATCCTGAGATTAGGATTTGAGCAAAAGTAGTCTCTTCGGGAGATCATGAAATATCTGCAGGGTAGAGGGAAAGTGAGACAGGGAAGGGAAGACACCCTAAAAAGGGTGTGCTATCAGGCTAGTTACCACTATGGGAGATTAGAACTAATCCAACAGGGGAACTAATTCCTTTGGGGAACTGTATTCACCTGTTCCCACGCTGCTAATAGGGACATACAGGAGACTGGGTAATTTATAAAGGAAAGAGGTTTAATGGACTCATGGTTCCACATGGCTCAGGAGGCCTCACAATCATGGGGGAAGACAAGGAGAAGAAAAGTTACCTCTTACATGGTGGCAGGCAAGAGAGTGTGTGCAGGGGAACTGCTATTCATATAACCATCAGATATTGTGAGACTTATTCACTACCACAAGAACAGTATGGGGGATCGCCCCCATGATTCAATTATCTTCACCTGTCCTGCCCCTGACATGTGGGGATTATTGCAATTCAAGGGGAGATTTGAGTGGGGACACAGCCAAACCATATCAGGAACACTGAGGAGACTGGAACTAATCTGACCGGGGAATCCCACTGGGGAACTTCAATCCCAGGGGAGATTGCAAAATACACCTCAGAGCTGTCCTACCCAAGGGATGATGGAGGTGGGGTACTGATACTCCCACTGCTGTCCGTCATTATTGAAAGCTGTTCCTGGGGCTGCTGACTTCCTGGCACTTCTGACTTACTGTGCCCGTTGACGAAAGAGCCCCAGGCAAAGAGATGCAGGTTCTGGCCATTGGAAGTGGGATTGACATGCACAAAAGTGGGAAGGGTGAGAGGATACAGACAGGGAGCCAACCATATCCACTACACCAATTTCCAAACAATAACTGTGCTGAATTACATTGCCATGGAGGCCCAAAAGTCACTGGAGAATCATGTAATTCCTCTAGGGCTATCACAGGATAGCTGTGTCAAGCCCTTTACAAAAAATATAGTTAATAGAGATTTTTGATAGACCATTGAGTGAAGTCTCTTTATGGTGTTTAAATGTTAGAAATGTCTGCTTGGAGAGTGATACTTTATTTCACTTTGGCATTATCCTTACTAAGAATTTCAAAACATTTTATAAATAACATGGTCTCTAAGCCATCCTGAGAAAAGAAAACTGAATTTCAAGTGGTTTTTTTTTTTTTTTTTTCTTGAGTCAATTTCTTTTTTAAAAAGATCCAAACCAGTTGCATAACCTTCTGGAGACAAAGTCACTGACAGATTGATTTTTGCACATTTCACTCAATTGTTCTGACTTTTGACTAGAAGCCGCCACAGCAAATGTAAACACCAGCCTCTGGTGGGTTACTGTGGCCAGTCCACAGAACTTGTCCCCACTTTTTTTCATCCCAAAGAAATAAAAACAGGGGTTAAAGAATGAACATTTTGCTCTGGGAGAGTCCAAACTGAGGATTTGATCATTACACATCAGAGTCATCCCAACTGCAGGCCATTAACCCGACATTCACAGGGCACTTTAGTATTTAAGAGGCAATTTAATGTCCATCATTTCATGTGACCCTGCGAGATGGGAAGGACATGGGTTATGAGTTCCACTCCACAGATGAGGGAACCAAGCCTCATCAGGCAGGGAGTTCCTGAGGTTGTTGGAAGAGGTAGAAGCCAAACAAATCTCTAAACTCACCACGTTCTATAATAAAGGTATTTCCACTACACTGTTGGGTCCCAAATGTTGGGTTTCTCATGAATTAGTGAAAGTATTAGATTGAACCATCTGACATTGCCATTTTTATGAGTCACGATGATCAAATACAGCAAATTTGCCATTTTATGGGTCAAAAACAGTCAAATGTTAGCAATTTCACATGGTCTGACCTAACATGAAACAATTGGAAAGCTGGTTTTGGTGAGCAAGAACACTGAGAAAAACTTCATTATTAATGCCATTTCAGACAGGAAGGACATTTTAACCAAAAAGATAAGAAGGTTGCATCTCAGCACACAGGACCTTGTGCCTTTGTACGTGCTGCGCTGTCCACTTTGTGCTCATTGGACAGCGCAGGTTTGGGAGCCAGGGAGTCACGTCACTCTAGAGTCTTCCTGGCTGACTTTCTCCCTCATGAAAAGAAAATGCCAGGGGAGCCCCTCTTGGGGCCACTGTCATGGAAACTCTGTGCTCCAGGGATAGGGCACTGATTCAGTCCCCTCCTTCATCCCATTGACCTGCCAGTCAGCCCCACTGGCCCAAAGAAATGAAAGAGGGTGGCAGGTAGGAGGCAGCTGTCATCTGATCCTCAGGTAAGGCATGGCAAAGCATAGGAGGGCTGCAAAAGTGGCAAGCAATGTCATCTGCCTGCGGAACCACCCCCATCAAATAGTGAAGATTAGATACACAAGGGAGCAACTCCTCGGATACATCTCACAGCAGAAAGCTGCAGGCTGTGAGACAACTGTTTGAAGACAATACCTTTTTATGTTTTTTATAAAAGAAGTTTGTGTTTCGTCTTTCCCTGAACCAAGCTCAATATTCAAGTCAAGCATTTTCAAGAATGGGCCTCACAGATCATCATCTTCACTGCATTATTTCTAATTGCATTATTGCTTAATTGCAGAGCAATAGAGTGCATAATTTGAGAGCTGTGATGCCTGGGGGACCAGGGATGATTTAACTTTCCATGCAAAGCCCAGAGCTGGGGAAAACTGGCCTAAAGACAGCAGTAGGGGTACAGCCTCCTTTTTCAGCTGCCTTTTTGAATATTTTACCTCTTGCCACATCAGAGAAGCAGCAGAGAGCAAAGACCCCTTGCTTGGATCACACCTCATGCTACCCTTGCAGCAGAACAGCCTCATGAAGAGACCTGAAGTTCAAAAATGATGCATCCAGCAGTCATTCTATGGCTGCCACTGGGCTGCATGAGCATCAGGAATGCAAAGAAAAATAGAGCTTGGTTCCTGGCAACTGGAGAGCCAGAGTCTAGCAAAGGGGAAACAGAGATGTCAGCAGAGCCACTTGATGATAGAGACAAGCTGAGGAGGCTTCCTTGAGAAGGGGAGCCTAGACCTAGTCTCTATTTAAAAAAAAAAAGAAAGAAAGAAAGAAAGAAAGAAAGAAAAAGAAAAAAAGAAGAAGAAGAAGAAAGAAAGAAAGAAAGAAAAAGAAAAAAAGAAGAAGAAGAAGAAAGAAAGTTAGGTAAATAAGGGACTGTGAGACTAGGTGCCGACCAGACCTGCTTCTTTTGGATGCCATCGATTGGCTGAGTGCTGCCAGAGGGAGCCAGTAAGTGGGGCAGAGTGAGGGAGGGGGTGCAGATATAGAGAAGGGGAGAAGGAAAACAAGGGTGTGATTTTGGATGAAGTCCTAGACCCAGCCTAGAATCTCTGGAGTATAATTGCACCTCAGAGTTTGACCTGCACCAAGGCAATGATACTGGGCTTTTTTTTTTTTTTTTTTTGGAGATGGAGTTTCACTCTTGTCACCCAGGCTGGAGTGCAATGGCGCTATCTTGGCTTATTGCAACCTCTGCCTCCCAGGTTCAAGCGATTCTCCTGCCTCAGCCTCCCAAGTAGCTGGGATTACAGGCACCTGCCGCCAGTCTCGGCTAATTTTTGTATTATTAGTAGAGACAGGGTTTCACCATGTTGGCCAGGCAGGTCTCGAATGATGCTGGGCTTTTCTTCTCCCAACCAGTCATTGACTGTGGGCTGCTCTGAGATACACAGGTCCTTCTCTGCATGCATGGGAGGAGGCTGTAGTGCCCAAGAGCAGCCTACAGGAGGTCGCAGGTTGCAGGTGCAGTCTATTAGCAGAAAGCACATAGGTGCTTGGGGATAGCTGCATGGAGTTGATAAAAGTGATCCAAGAGGATCAAGGTGGGTACAGCCCCCAATCTGTAAATGCCATGTGACTTGACTCTGACCATGAGATGTGGATGGAAGGAGATTTCCCAAATTCAGATCTGCACATATAACCCCCAGCACAATTAGCCACTTGACCTGCTCTCTTTCCAGTTAGTATAAGTCCTCCAACTTAGTTCTTCCTTTTCAAAATTATTTTAGCTATTCTAGATATTTTACTTGCACATAAAAATTTTAATTAGCTATTCTCCATTCTTTTAGTTCTACATAAATTTTTAAACTAGCAGATCTGTTTCTACAAAAAATAAAATTCTTGAATTTTGATTGGGATCATGTTGAATCTGTAGATCAAGTTGGAGACAGTTGACATCTTAATAAAACTGAGTCTTCTGATCCATGAACATAGTATATTTCTCCCCATTTTTTTAGATCTCTTTAATTTCTCTCAACAATATTTTGTAGTTTTCAGTCTGCAAGTCAGGTGCATCTTTTGCCAAGTTTATCTCTAGGTATTTCAAATATCTGATGCTATTTCATTATTCTAAATTTAAATTTCTTATTGTTGATCATATATGGAAAGACAATGTACTTGTGTATATTGATCTTTTTCTTGCAACATGACTGAGCTTAGTTATAAGTTCCATAGATTTTTTTAGATTGATTCCTTAGGATATTTTCCATAGGTGAAGATGCTGTCAGCAAACAAAGATGGTTTTGCTTCTTCCTTTTTTAACTGTATGCTTGTTGTTGTTGTTGTTGTTTTTCTTTTCATGCCTTATCCCACTAACTAGAAACTCTGGAATAATGTTGGACAGATGTGCTAAGAGTGAACATTCTTGTGTTGTTACTATCTTATAGGAAAAGTATTTTGCTTTTCACTGTTGAGTGTGATGTTAGCAGACTTTTCATAGAAACGTTTTATCAGCCTAAAAAAAATTCTCTCTATTCCTAGTTAACTTAGGATTTTTATCATGATTGGATATTGGATTTTGTCAAGTGATTTTTCTGTATCTGTTGAGATAAGCACATGATTTTCCTTTTTAGCCTGGTAAAAGTGAATCACACTGATTTATCATCAAGTCTCCCTTTGGTCATGATTTTTTAGGTTCTGTTGGAACCAACTTGCTAAAATTTTGCTAAGAATTTTTGCATCTGTGTTTGTGAGGAATCTCTGTAGTTTTCTTTTCTTATAGTGCCTTTTTCTGGTTTTGAGATTAGTGTTAATGCTGACCTCATACAATGAATTAGGAAGTATTGCCTCATCTTCAATATTCTGGAAGAGTTTGGATAGAATTGGCATTATTTCTTTCTCAAATAATGCCAATTTTTTTTTTAACTACCTGGGCCTGGAATTTTCTTTGGAGGAAGATTTCTAACTCTGAATTTAATGTCATTAATAGATATAGGGCTATTTGGGTTATCTATCTTTTCTTTAGTAAGCTTTAGTCATTTGTGTCTTTCAAAAACTTTGCCCACTTTATCTAAATCATGGGGTGCTGAGTGTTTTTCTGGATTACCTGTGTATAACAAGGTCTCTCTATTCTGACTGTTGGGAATATGACCTGACCCAGCCCTTGTGATTTCCAGAAATTGTTCTACCTTTTTCTTTCCAGTGTTTTCTTCAGTGGCCTCAAGCAGCTTCTTCGTAAGCATTCATTGATGGGTACTCAGCAGAAGACCTGGGTGGGACCAGCATATCTCTGAGCACTCTCCACACCACACTGTCTCTCCAACTCAAGGAAACCACTGGACTCTGTCTGGACACCCAGGCACATCCCCATCCCTGTCATGGAATCTCGCTCCAGGCGGTGAGCTTAGGCAATCCAGGCCTCATCCCACTTGTTTCCTTTCTCTCATGAGTCACTGCCTTGTGCTGCCTTTTGTTCAATGCCTAAAAACAGTGGTTTCAAATATTGTATCTGCTTTTTCAGTTGTTTATGATGGCCAGGTAAATCCAGTCCCTATTACTTTATCACAGCCAGAAGCAGAAGGCTACTCCGGACATTTTGAATTTGAGGTTCCTGCAGAATACCAAACTGCAGATATCTAGCAAACAGTTGTAAGTAATGAGAGAGATTGCAACCAGAGATAAATTTTGGAAGCAAATGCATAAAGCTGTTAACTAAAACACAGCTGGAGGGAGCTTCTAGTAGAGGAATGATGGTATCTTAAAGACAAAACCCACTGGAGTAGGGTGGACACAAAGGAGACCATGAAGTAGAAAAGCAGAAAAAAGCGAGAAACACATGAGAACTCACTGAAAAAGGAGATTGTGGAAACCAGGGCTTGGAGAGTTTCAAGAAGTTAAAGGTATCCACAGTGCCTAGTGCCCCAGAGACTGTGGGCATGATGTTGGGAGGGCAGGCTCCAGGCACGATGCCATCATGCTGTAAGCGCACCTGTGCTGTTGCTTCGTGTGTGCTGGCCCCACTGGTTTTGCTAATGTGGCAAAGTCGTCCCCTCTGCCAGAGAAGATTGAGGTGGGGTGAGTGAATGAGATGGGAAGAATGGCACAGATCATACTTTCACAAAGCTTGGCTGAGAAGGGAGGGAGAGTTGTAGCTAGTAGAAGTACCAGAAGACCTGGACAGGCAGTGGCAGAATTTCTTAGTTTCAAAGTCTTAAGCCTGTGAACAGTCTAAGGAAGCAAAGGGAATTGGCAGATAGAACCTGGGATAGGGAAGGAAGAGAGTTGATGGGGCAAGATACCATGAGATGGGAAGGGGGAAGAGTTTTGCCCTGGGCAGGAGAAAAGAAAATGAGTGCCAAAGTAGAAAAGGTTTCAGATGAGATAACAAGTCTGTGATCCAACTACCACTCTCCCTATTTACCAAGAGAGGTTGACAACACACAGGCGGATCACATGCTAGCCTGAGGGCAGCCTGGCCACAGCCTCAGATTGGTTCCCGCTAACCCAACTCTGCAATGCTGAGACCAATTCTCACAGCTGGTAGCAGGAAGTCCCATAAATGCACTGAGGTCACAGGCATCTGCGCACAGTGCTCAAGACCACAGTTTAGGGCTGCCTTGAGTCACCCAAGTGTTGTGACTCATACAAGACACTAAAGAAATCCATCTTCCATAGCGTCTGTACCTGAAGCATTAAGTTCCACACAGCAAAGGTGGAAACATCTCGTTTCTTTTTCCTTTTTTTTTTTTAACTTTTATTTTAGATTCAGGGGTACACGTGCAGGTTTGGTACGTGGGTATATTGTATGATGCTGAGGTTTGGGGTGTGATTTATCCCATCACCCAGGTAATGAGCATAATACTCAATAGGTGGTTTTTCAGCCCTTGCCTCCTTCCCTCTCTGCTCTAGGAGTCCCCAGTGTCTATGGTTGCCATCATTATGTCCACAAGTGCCCAATAGTTAGCTCCCACTCATTAGTGAAAACTTGCAGTATTTTGTTTCCTGTTTCTGAGATAATTCACTTAGGATAATGGCCTCCAGCTGTATCCAGCTGGCAAGGACTTAATTTTGTTCTTTTTCATGGCTGCAGAGTATTCCATGGTGTATATGCACCATATTTTTCTTTATCCAATACACTGTTGGTGGGCACCTGGGTTGATTCCATGTCTTTGCTATTGTGAATAGTGCTGCAGTGAACATAGGAGTGTATGCGTCTTTTTGGTAGAATGATTTATATTCCTTTGGGTAGATACCCAGTAATGGGATTGCTGGGTTGAATGGTAGTTCTGTTTTAAGTTATTTGAGAAATCTCCAAACTGCTTTCCACAGTGCCTAAACTAATTTACAGTCCCACCAACAGTGTATAAGCATTCAGTTTTCTCTACAGCATCATCAACATCTGTTATTTTTTGACTTTTTAGTAGTAGCCATTCTGACTGGTGTGAAATGGTATCTCATTGTGAGAACCACCTGATTTCTACTAGATCGACTAGATCTCTCACGGTTGACAGAATTTGGCAATCTGAACTGCTTTAAGCCAAAGGGGAATTTATTGGGCTGGATTCAGCTGCAGCTGGATCTGGAACTCAGAAGTGTTAAGTCCTGGCCTGTCCCTCCATCTCTCAGGTCTGCCCGATGCACAGGTGGCTACATATGGTGACACGTCCCCCAGCCTTATAACAATTTCAGAGTTGGTTGGGCACAGTGGCTCACATCTGTGATCCCAGCACTTTGGGAGGCCAAGGTGGGAGGATTGGTCGAGGCCAGGAGTTCAAGACGAGACCAGCCTGGAAAACATAGCAAGACCGCATCTCTACTAAAAATAAAGAGATTAGCCAGGTGTGGTGGCACCCACCTGCGGTCCTAGCTACTTGAGAATCTGAGGTGGGAGCATCACTTT
The DNA here is from genome assembly GCF_009764315.1 of Trachypithecus francoisi. Classification (NCBI taxonomy): domain Eukaryota; kingdom Metazoa; phylum Chordata; class Mammalia; order Primates; family Cercopithecidae; genus Trachypithecus; species Trachypithecus francoisi. The sequence continues at coordinate 58,744,079 of NW_022681457.1, forward strand.
AGCCCAGGAGGTTAAGGCTGCAGTGAGCCATTGATTGTACCACCACACTCCAACCTGGGTGATAGAGTGAGACCCATCTCTAGAAAAGAAAAGTTCCAGAGTTGAGCCATCCTGGTTCTGTGTAACAGGGGGTACAAAGTACCAGTACAGTTACAGATGCCCTGCCTGGATCATCCTGAACTAATCACCAGGGTGAGAGAGACTGAGTGTGCTGACCTGGTGAGCCCAGGATGGAATCAGCCTCACTGGATGCATCTGGGCTGAGAGTGGGATGGGCAGATCCTCCCGCAAAAATCAGACAAGCTATTATTGGAGAGGGAGCAGATGCCAGGAGGCCAAACTGATGTCCCCTGCAAGAAATCTGCAGGGGCCCACCCAAAGGCAACAGCTGTGGGAGGACTGCCCCAGGATTGGAGCACACAGACCCAAGGAAACTTGACCCAAATGTGCTTTTGTCATGGAATTTCATCTTCACAGGGTATGTGTATGAAGGAGAGACATGGCAAGCCTCAAGCTTGGAAGCTGAACATGTCATTCTGGAAACACTGGTGCATCATTTTATTAGTCCATTCTCATGCTGTTATAAAGAACTGCCTGAGACTGGGTAATTTATAAAGGAAAGAGGTTTAATTGACTCACAGTTCCACATGGCTGTGGAGGCCTCAGGAAACTTACAATCATGGTGGAAGGGGAAGCAAACATGTCCTTCTTCACATGGCAGCAGGAGAGAGAAGAATGAGAGCTGAGCGAAGGGGAAAGCCCCTTATACAACCATCAGACCTCTTTAGAACTAACTCAGTATCACAAGAATAGTATGGGGGAAAACTGGCCCCTTGATTAAATTACCTCCCACCGGGTCCCTCCCACGACATGTGGGGATCATGGGAACTACAACTCAAGATGAGATTTGGGTGGAGACACAGTCACACCATATCAATCATGTAGGCTGAGAAAAACCATTTTCATTAGCTTCCCCTCAACCTTCCATGTAGCTGCAAATGAACCCACAGTTTCATCTCGAGAATTCAACTGGAACTATTCCCTTTGTTAAATAAACTTCACTTAAATGGCTGACTGACTTGGGCCCTGGGAGAAAATGCATCTTTGCTTTTGCTGAGACCAATCTAGGTCAGCAAAGCAAAAGCTTTATATTTTTTTTAGAGACATGAACTGCAGCTTAGATGAAGGCCAGGGGAAGCATCCACTCTGAAGGTGCAAAGTGTAGAACCACAAGAAGTCACAGCGGGAGCAGGCTCTGGAGGCCCCCTGCTGCCTCCCCTGCCTCTCCGCCAGGAAAGCCCTTTGAAACAGAGCATCCTACGTTTGCAAGCCGGCACCAGCAATGTCTTCGAGGCAGTCTCGGAGCGCTCCCTGCCGCCTAGGGCCTGAGGCAGTGCTTTCCAAAGTAGCTTTTGCAGAGGCTGCTAGTTTGTTCAGGCGGGAGACATGGGGGAATTGAGCTCTCTGTTCTCCACCCCATATCCTTTTGCTAGAAGGAAACAACCATGCAGTAGCCACCTGCAAAATGGTCCCCAGTGACCCCTGCCTCTTGGTATTGTGGTCCTCTCCCACACCAAGCAGGACTGGCTCATGCGAAAATAGAACATTGCGGAAATAATGGTGTCTTTGGAGAGTCGTTCATGAAAAACACTGCAGCTCCTGCCTTGCTAGCTATTGGATCATCCACTCTGGAGAAGCCAGCTGAAGATATACTCAAAACCGTCCTCAAAGAATGGCAAGGAACTTAGGACCCCTACCCACATCCCTGTGTGGGGCCCATCCTGGGACTGGATGCTACACCCAGAGCCAAGCCTACAGATGAACAAAGCTCTGGCTGACATGTGGACTGCAAGTTGGAAAACCCTGAGGCAGGACTACTCAGTTAAGCCATTCCGAAGTTCCTGACCTGCAGAAACTGAAATAGGAAATGTCCTTTTAAGCTACTACGTTTTGGGGTAATTGCTTGTGCAGTAATAAATGGAAACACTCCACTTCCAGACGCAGGCGAACAAGTCTTGTCTCCTCTTTATCCCCTGGTACTTGCAAGACTTGCTCTCACTCGGTGCCCTGATCCCACCCTGCTGGGCAGAAGCTTCCTGAGGGCAGAGAAGACCAGATTATAATTAATCATTCTTCCTGTGTCTATGTCCCTAATATCCCACACACTGTAAATGCTGCATGAACACTTACCAGATTCACTTGAATTTCTGTCTTTCTGGATGAGAGAAATCCTGGGAGCACAGCTGTGTTTCCTTCTCCCAGAAATTTCCTTCCTCAACTCAAGATGAGAAATACAGCTTTTTAATTAAAAGAAACCATCTCAACCCAGATCTCAAGTCATTTGATGTGATTCGGGGACTGCTTCTTGCAGAGACAACAGTTACTTGCAAAAAAAGCCCACAAGTCAATGCAATCAATTTCAGGAAATTGGGTCCAGCAAGCAGCCTCCACATCCAGGAGAGACCTCACTGCAGCACAGATGGGCAGCACGCGTCTGATCGGCCAGCTCACTGTCCCTGCTGAGCCACAGGCTTCCAGCCACCTGCTGATCAGCGAGGACTTCACATGTGTCCTCTACCCACCTGCCACTCTGCCGAGGCATCCAATGCAGAGCCCCAGTCCCCAATAGGCTTTCATTCAGCTAAGCGAGATGTTCATGCGGAAAGATCAGCTACACTCAAATGGGAATTCACTCAGGATTGGTTAGCATGTTATTGACTCTAAATGGTCTTGGAGAACTGAGAAAGGGATCTTTGTTCAGGAAAAATACACCACAACCTCCCCTCAGGGCACAGGAACCTCAAGGAGTTCATGGTCTATTGGGGAAAGCTTTCGACAGAGGGGATTTCAAAGGGTGTGCAGGGAGTGGCTGGGAAGGAAGAAAGGCTAATCCAAGCTGTTGAGTCTTCATGAACAAACAGCCCAGAAAGACAGGGGTGACAAGGAGTTTGTCATGACCCAGCATGAAGTGTGAGATGGAGTGACGAGAGATAAGGTTAGGGGCACAGACCACGGGGATGTTGGTAGGTAATTCATGAGTGTCCCACATTTCTGCACATCTTGTGAGCAGAAGCACTGTTGGCCCTTGTGGTAGACTATCTTTTCAAGGCTATTCATACAGTGAACAGCTTTGGAAGACAGAGAGAGATTTGCAAAGGGCAGGCACGCTGACAGCCCACTATTTAAAAAGTAAGGGACCCTAAGAGTTCCTTGCCTCGAACAAAACCCACTGCATGTGCAGTTTCCCTCAGCCCTCTGCATTGCCCTGGGGAATTGGAACTCAGAGAATCAGTACACAAAAATACTGATACTCTACTGCTTTTGCTGTGAGAATAAAGCCCTTTGTTTCTGACCCAGGAGTCTTGTGTCTTCTGTCAGCATCCATGAAACTGTGGCAGACTCACCTGTCAGCTTGCAGAAGGGTATAATCGCAGACCTGTCTCAGTTCCTGATAGGAGAACCCCGAGTTGCAGGTTTTATCCTGCCAGTCCTTGAGTAGAGAAATTACGTTTGCCTTTAGCTGTAGAAGGTGTCACTGGCAACTGTAATCCCAGCACTTTGGGAGGCCGAGGCAGGAGGCTCACTTGAGAGCAGGAGTTTGGGTGAAACCCCATCTCTACTAAAAATACAAAAATTAGCCAGCTGTGGTGGCAGGTGCCTGTAATCCCAGCTACTCAGGAGGCTGAGGCAGGAGAATTGCTTCAACCCAGGAGGAGGAGGTTACAGGAGTACCATTATACTCCAGCCTGGGCAACAGAGTGAGACTCCATTGGAGGGACATTTGTTGGATTTCTTTTTTTTCCCAAAAAGTGCAGAAATCTGTTAAGGATAAAGTTAAATTTCTCTGACCTTTTTTTCTGAGCAGAAATTAAGTGAGGAGTCTACAGGGTAGAAAGAGGAGAAACCTGGTGTGCCTAAGGGAAATTAGAGAAGGAGAGTCCGAGACTCGGGGTCCAAGCCCAAACTTGCCTCTTGGCTATAGCTGACGGCTTCCTGGCCTAGAACATCGCCTTCCTCTGCAGACACGGGCATCTGAACCTCCCTGGAAAATGTCTTAGGAAGCTCAGGAGGCCACAATAAAATACCACAGACAGGGGGCTTAAGCAACAGAAGTTTATTTTGTTTATTTTCTCACAGTCCTGGAGGCTGGAAGTTCGAGATCAGGGAGCCGGTGGCCATTGTGCTCTCCATGGCACCATGGCAGAGAGAGCACATACACACACGTTGCTGTCTCTTCTTCCTTTTTTTTTTTTTTTTTTTGAGATGGAGCCTCGCTCTGTCACCCAGGCTAGAGTACAGTGGCACGATCTTGGCTCACTGCAGCCTCTGCCTCCTGGGTTCAAATGATTCTCCTGCCTCAGCCTCCTACATAGCTGGGACTACAGGCGCCCACCACCACACCCGGCTAATTTTTGTATTTTTAGTAGAGACAGGGTTTCACCATGTTGGCCAGGCTGATCTCGAACTCCTGACCTCAAGTGATCCACCTGCCTCAGCTTCCCAAAGTGCTGGGATTACAGGCATGAGCCACTGCACTGGCCCTACTGTCTCTTCTTAAAAGGACACTACTCTCATCACGAGGGTCCCACCCTTATGGCCTCATCTCAACCTAATCATCTCACAAAGACCCCATTTGCAAAACCACCACATTAAGGGCTAGGGCTTCAACGTAGGAATTTGGGGAAGGGGCACAGTTCAGTCCACAGCGGGCAGTCCTGATGCCTCTGACTTATCCCACAGCCCCGAGGGACCCCTGACGTCCTCAAGCCAGGGGGACCTTCAGGACCACCTGGCTCACCCTCCTGCTACTGGGTGGGGAGCGGCAGCATTATCGAGAGTACATGAGAAATCGCAAGGAGGCAGAAACCCACCTCACCTCTTCCCTCAACCACCCAGTGCACCCTGACGGTCAGACTGGTGACATCGTCTGAACACATTCCCTTTTGAGCTCATCGAAACCTAATGTCTTGCCTTTTCGGTCCCACTACAAATAACACCTGGTTATTACAACAATAATATCTGCTGGAAAATCCCCTACCCTGTTGCAGTCAAACAGGCAATTGGAAAACGAAAACATTAGGGTGCCCTAGACCCAGGAGTCACAAGATATTCTTCCAAGACAATCGACATCAGACAAATGTGGTAAAGAGGTGAGTTGTCATGGGTACAGGATCTCCCCAACTTAGTGTCTGAGAATCTAGAAGTTTCAGCAAAAACCTGTGCCTAGAAAAGCTGCCAGAGGAATGGCCAGGCTGGACTAGAGACCGTGATTCCAGCTGGACCCACTCTCTGTAGCGGCCACTCCTCATCTGAAGGGCATCGTCTCGAGTCAACGCGGCAAACTCGAAACCCCACAGCAGAGGCGCTGACACCTAAGAATCCTACAGCCCAGTGAGTGAGGCTGTTCTGATCCATTCTTGCTGGCCAGCTGTCAAAACACTCTGCACCTGCTCTCAGACCATAACAAGTACTACTCATGAAGGTGACAGTTCCTCAGGCCCACAGGAATAAAGACACACACACACACACACACACACACACACACAGGCATTTTTTAAAATGCAATAGGTCAACAACACTCAATCTAAAACCCTATGGGCTGGTCGCGGTAGCTCACACCTCTAATCCCAGCACTTTGGGAGGCTGAGGTGAGTGGATCACTTAAGGTCATGAGTTCAAGACTAGCCTGGCCAACATGGCTAAACCCCGTCTCTACTAAAAATACAAAATTAGCCAGACATGGTGGGGCATGCCTGTAGTCCCAGCTACTCAGGAGGCTAAGGCATGAGAATTGCTTGAACCCAGAAAGCAGAGGTTGCAGTGAGCCGAGATCACACCACTGCACACCAGCCTGGATGACAAAGCAAGACTCTATCTCAAAAGTAAATAAATAAAAAATAAATAAAACCCTGGAAGCCTTTGCTGTTGGATTATTTCTGGCACTGTCTATATTTGATAGAGTCAATTTCCATCTTTCAATGTAAAGTTTTCTCACAGTGGTGATAAAATACTGGGTTTGGGAATGAAAATGCCGCTGCAGGGGAAGACAGAGGAGGCTGTTGTCTGAAGCACAAGGAGCCGAGGCTGCTCAAAGTTCTGCTGTGTCATTTTTTCCTCGTCATTGCCACCCAGGGAGCATCAAGCATCACTGGTATTAGGGGATCGGAACGGCTTTTAAACCTCTGTCTTCAGGGCCCCTCTGCCAGGTGCACTTTCCCACTTCATCTGTTGAGTAGGTTGGTCAAATCAAATTTCCTGGACCCCCTCCAACGGTGTGGTTGCCCTGGGCCCTACGCAGTGATTCATCACACAGCTTCATCCCTTCCAATTAGCGCCCAGTACACAAATTGATGTACTGAGAATTCACATCATTGATCTTCATCCAAGAATATGGCCAACAAGGCATAATTTTTTCTGATCAATGTTGCTGATCAATGACCTAATATAAAAAAGGAAAAAAGGAAGGGCCTCCCCAGGCATCAGGGTGGATTGATGTGCCTCTATGCATGCAGTTCCCATAGACCTCAGGGCCTGTTCTCTGCTGGGGATTCGCATTAATAACAGTCTTTCAAGCACAGTGAGAAACGTGTGTCCCGTGCTTCCAAGGAAAACTCATGTGTCTCCAAGAGGAAGGGGAAATCAGGCACCTCCTATAGCAACCAGCCTCAGGGCAGACAGAACTCAGTGCCTGCCACAGCTAGGTAAGGCCCAGTGGCCCACTTTATAGAAGTGGCAGGAACCAGTGGGCTCCCCACGTCCGGCCCCTCTAGGCCACTGTCTTAGTGCCGCAGTTTATTGGGATCCTCTGCGGGAGGTGGACCAGGGAGTAAAAAGGAAAGAAAACAATTTACTTCTCCCCAGTTATATCCAACCAAAGTAAGTCAAGCTCTCTGGGTATCTGTCCACGGCAGCGGAAATTCTAGCTCCAGGTTTCCAGTGTGAAGGCAAAAGGGTGAAATCGTCCACGTGTTACCAATCTCAAGTCTCCCGGCTTTTTATCTCCCCCCAGGGCTCCTATTGCCCCTACCCCCAGCCCCCAGCCTGACTCCATTAGTCATGCCTCAGCTGACCGGCAAGAGGCTCACCTTGTCACACTGCAGGGTTTATTTATTACCCACGCTGAGGGTATTTGCATTTCAAAATAAGACCCTGCAGAAAGCAATGCTCCACCTAAAAGAATGACTCTCCATTGTTTGAATGTCAAGCACTGTGGTTTCCTGGAGCAGGGGCTCCCAGTTTGGTACACTGTTGCAGATGGGGGACCAGCATTTATGATGCCTCTGGAATGACACTGATTAGGAGGCCACCTTTTTGGTGCCTTTCAGTTGATTTCAGACGTTCAGTCATTCATGTACTCTTTCTCAAACGCTGTCTGTGCGTCTGCCCGGCACCCACACCACGGATGCACGATGGTGACAGGCAGCACTGTGATAACAGCGTGGCAGAGTTTACCATTCCCACTATCCCCTCCACCTTTGGCCTCTCCTCCACAATTACTTGCTTTTCCTTGATAAAGAGGAGGGAAAAATCGCAAGCTAGTCTCCTAACCCAGATGTCATCAATAAATATCACCAGATAGTCACTAACCTCAAAAAATCAAGCTTAATTGGTAGCAATTTTGCTAAGTAACTTCAGTTCCTTTTGTCTCCATTTCTACCTTTATATGGAAAAGGACACTTGTCACATGAAATTCATGAGCTCATGTGTATACCTCACTGCCCAGTGTTGTATTACTTACTTTGCGGTATGAGTGTCTCTCTCCATTGTAATAACAAGGTCACTGGGCAGAAAATCATTTCATAGTAAAAGGGGTAAAGGACACCTCCAAAAGAAAAAAAAAAAAAAAAGACAGGAGTGGAAATCAATCCCTCACCTTCCTCAAAGCAGCCCTGTCTCGTAACAGCCACAATCTAGCTGTGAATCCTGCCATCTGGAAGCACTCCCCCTCTCCTTCCACCTCACTGACGTACCATCAATTTCCAAATGTCATCGACAATCCTGCCTCTTCCCCAGGGTCTCGTAATTTCTCTCTCCTTTTCCCCTCTATCTTATTTAAACCACTTGACTCTGTCCTGTCTATTCTGGAGGTGTTGATCAAAACCATTACATTGTTTATAGAGAAATGCCCTTAGCTTCTGGATGTCTGCAGTTTCTAGTCACAAGGGCTATGATTCTTTGAAGTGGCCAGTAAACTGGATTTTTGACAGGTGTGGAGGGAAATAATTCCCAGACTGAGGAAAGAAGCTGCAAGCCAACGTCTCATTCCTTGTGTTAGAATGCCACCAAGTGACAGGCCGGAGAACACCGCTGCAGACCTTGGGCACCTTTTATGTCTAATATTCCAAGACCTCCCCGGGGGAGAAAATATGTAAACCAATAAATATAAATGCCAAAATAACCTGTCATAGTCCAAATGGCCAAATTAATATTAAAGGCAGTTCTTGTCCAGGTGTCAAGAAGCCTTATTTATTTATTTATTTAGATCAAGTGTCACTCTGTTGCCAGGCTGGAGTGCAGTGGCACGATCTCAGCTCACTGCAGCCTCTGCCTCCCAGGGTCAAGCAATTCTCATGGTTCAGTCTCCCAGGTAGCTGGAATTACAGGCGAGCACTACCACACTCAGCTAATTTTTGTATTTCTACTAGAAACGGGGTTTCACCATATTGGCCAGGCTGGTCTCAAACTCCTGACCTCAAGTGATCTGCCCGCCTTGGCCTCCAAAGTGCTGGGATTACAGGCATGAGCCACCGCGCCCGGTCAGAATTCCCTATATTCTTGAATACAATATAAGATGGTAGAAACCTAACAATCTGAGAATTATAACCCAATTTTCAGCATTGCAATGCTGGGTCGTGTTTTACTATTTGGCTCCGGGTGGAAAGAAGCCAGGGGCAACCTTCAAAGCCACACCAGTGCTCCAAAAGGAAAGGCCAACAGAGGCCACAGGTGTGTGCTAAAGCTGTATCCTCCACGCAGAGGCTCATGGCTTCTGGGGATCCTCAAGGAGCCTAAAGACGCGAGAGAAATAGGGGAACTTCCTCAAGCTCACAAAGAGAGCAGCTGCACCCCAGCCCCAGCCCCTGCTGCTCTGCAGATAAGCGCCAGGTATGAAATGAGGGCCGGTCCTCGGAATTGTGCATTGACAGGCAGGGTTGAAGCTTCAGGAATGAGGTAATGGTAAATGCCTGCACATACAGATTTGATATTTTTTTTCCCTCTCTTATAGACAAGGTCTCACTCTGTCATCCAGGCTAGAGTACAGTGGCTTAATCTTAGCTCAACGCAGCCTCTAACTCCTCGGCTCAAGCGATCCTCCTGTCTCAGCCTTCTGAGTGGCTGGGACCACAGGACTAGTAACAGTATGAAGAAGATGGAAATGACACCAAGTCCAGACCAGAAGGGGGACATTCTACAAGCTGACAATCTCCATGTCCCAGCACTTCAGACAGCTGAAGCCCCTGAAGCCTCAGACAGCTGAGGGCTCCTTGCAGTGAAGCAGCCTTCAGGCCCCACAGCACCCAGAGAGCTTCTCCCAGGGTCCCTCTCTCTCTAGCATCAGTGGTACCTGGTTGCAGGGAGATTGGTAGGGGTCCCCAGGGATTCCTTCATGTGCTAAGCTAGACACAGGGCCCCAAAGAGGTTTCAGGGCTTGAGGAAGATGAATATTTACCAGATGATTACAAAGGAAGAGCGTGGCTGGGCAGGGTGGCTCACACCTGTAATCCCAACACTTTGGGAGGCCGAGGCAGGCAAATCACTTGAGGTCAGGAGTTTGAGACCAGCCGGGACAACGTAGTGAAGCCCCATCTCTCCTAAAAGTACAAAAATTAGAGAGCATGATGGCGCATGCCTGTAGTCCTAGCTACTCGGGAGGCTGAGGCAGAAGAATCGCCAGAACCGGGGAGGCGGAGGTTGCGGTGAGCTGAGATGGCACCACTACACTGCAGGCTGGGTGACGGAGCAAGACTCTGTCTCAAAAAAAAGAAGAAAAGAAAAGGAAGAGTGTGTATGGTCTGGGGAAGTATTCTCAGTAGTTATAAAAGTGTTAAGTCTGCCTGGGTGCAGTGGCTCATGCCTGCCTGTAATCCCAGCATTTTGGGAGGCCAAAGTGAGAGGATCATTCGAGGCCAGGAGTTCAAGACCAGCCTGGGCAACATAGTGAGACTCCCATTTTTACCAAAATGTTTTTAATTACCCAGGCATGATGACATGCACCTATGGTCCCAGCCACTCAGGAGGCTGAGATAGGAAGATTGCTTGAGCCCAGGAGTTTGAGGCTGTTGTGATCGCACCACTGCATTCTAGCCTGGGAAATAGAGCAAGACCTTGTCTCTCAGGAAAAAAAAAAATTGTTAAATCGGAACATGCAGGTATTTACCATCACAGGGAACACTGAAAGTATTTTTGAGCTTTTAATTTCCATGCCTCTGCTGAAAATTCCTCCCCTGCTCACCTATTTGACCCATCTTTCCCTCTAAGTTTGTTCATCTATTTATAATAGTATTTTAAAGGCCTCGTCTTCCAGTTCAGCATCTAGGTCACCTACGCTTCTGCTCTACTGACTTTCTTTCCATGATTGTGGGTCACAGTGTCCTGTTTCTGTGGGTGTCGTATACACTGTTTTCCACATTTCAAGCTGGATGTGGTATATTAAAGAACAGCAGAGACTGGAGAAGACTAAAGAGTCTTTCCATCTCCCAGAAAGGGCACCCCTTTTCCTTTCAGGCAGTTTTGCTGAGGGGTTGACCTCTGCACTGAATCACATTTAAACAGCTTCAGATCCCCTCTGGCTTCAAATCATTTTCTTTTTTTGAGACAGGGTCACACACTGTTGCCCAGGCTGGAGTGCAGTTGCAATCATAGCTCACTGTAGCCTTGACCTTCACCTCCTGTGCTCAAGCAGTCCTTCTAGCTCCGCCTCCAGAGCAACTGGGACTACAAGTGTGTGCCACCACGCCTGGCTAATTTTTTATTTTTAAAAAATTTGTAGAGATGGGGTCTCACATGTTGCGCAGGCTGGTCTCAAATCCCTGGCCTCAAGTGATCCTCCCACCTTGGCCTCCAGAAGTGCTGGCATTACAAACGTAAGCCACTGCTCCCAGCCTGGCTTCAAGTAACTTGAAGGGGAGGTGTGTCCCCTGCCTGCAGGATGGCTTTGGGATTCAGGCACCACAAAGCCAGATCTCTGTGCTTCCCAGCTGTGCCCCAATTCCAGTTTGGGTGATTTTATATCAGGTCCTTTCTCTCTCTTACTTTCCCATATTTTGACCCAAACAGACTCCTACAAATGTAAACACATAGCCCTTAGGTTTGGAGCCAATGGCTGCTTTCCCAGAGTTAAGCACAGGTCAAAATAGGTGGCGGAAGGTGTGAGCTACATGCACACAGTCCCACGCAGCCTGCAGTGACTTTCCTGCAAACCCTTCAAGTGCCTCAGCAAACCTGAGAAATGCAGTGAAGAAGCTCTCTTAGGACCCAGAGAGCCCTATGTTTATCCAGACACTCTATTAGCCGAAACTATGCTTTCCTCAGTGCAACCAGTTCACAGAGCAACACTGGGCCAGGGAGCTGGAAGAAAACTATAGTTGCATTTTATACATTTGGGATCAAGCTAGCCTTAAAGAGTGACTTTTGGAGGTCGAAAGACTGCAAAACTTGGATTTCAGAAACTGGTATGTGACCAGACACACCAAGTGTTAGAGTCTCCGCTGTGAGAATTCCAAATAGTCTTAAACTGACTTAGGGCGCAGCGCTGCCTCTTTACAAAGAGCTGATACGCTGTCCTCCGGCAAGCACCAGTTCTTTGATTCTTGTAGACAAAGTGCCTATTACCCAGCAGGAGAGGATTTGACCAGCAGAAGTGTCCAGTGTTAGCACTGGCACCTTACTGCCTAGTCTCTGTGGCACTATTAGGCCTGAGGAATGATTGAGGGCTGATATCGCTGTGCCCAGGCTCTCCACCACCACTCTCACCAGCTCTCCTTGTCAATACACAATGCCTGGATCGAGGGCATAGTGGGGCCAGGGAAGTGCATAATCTTGAGCCTCAGGGACTGTTCTGTCCTTGTGAGGACACAGACAATGATGACTACCACCTCTCAAGCTGTATTATCTGTGCCAGGCCCTGTTTAAACATGCCTCATCTTGCTGAGTGCTCCAGGCCACCCTGGGAAGAAGGTGCTGTTAGCGACCCACGTTATGGACAAGGCCTTCCTGTAGAAAAAGCATACAGGCCTCATCCCTCTCAAACGTACCTCATATAAATACTGAAAAAAAAGAAAAAGAAAAAGAAAAAAACGTGTGTATATTTATATACACACACAAATACAGATGTACATATATAAATAATATACCGACTTCGTTGACTTGGTGAATTACAATTTTCACTGACAATAAAGTCTTCCATGTTCTTATTGCAGGTTTGCTGGTACTCAGGATCATGAACTTTGAGCAGTAAAAAAAAAAAATATATACTACTAGAGGTATTACAGGTGGCTCAGGACTGTAATCCCAGCATTTTGGGAAGCCGAAGCGGACGGATCACTTGAGGTCAGGAGTTGGAGACCAGCCTAGCCAACATGGTGAAACCCTGTCTCTAATAGCAAAATTACAGCCAGGCATGGTGGCGAGCGTCTGTAATCGCAGCTGTTCAGGAGGCTGAGGCAGAAGAATCCCTTGAACCTGGGAGGCAGAGGCTGCAATGCGCCAAGGTCGCACCACTGCACTCCAGCCTGGGCGACAGAGCAAGACTTGGGCTCAAAAAAAAAAAAAAAAACACACTAGAAATGTTTTTCATTAATCCAAAAGTGGAGGAGAGGGGATACAGGAAAAATACTCCTCCACTATATTGTCAGAGGCTATTAGATAAATGGTTTCTGTAAATTTCATTGTGTTTATTTACAAAAGTCCTAATTTTCATGGATACCCACTTATTTAATAGTTGAAGCTTAATCTTTTTGAGCTTACATATGAGATTTTTCTTGAGTACTGAGAATAGCAGGATGAATATCTCAGAGCAACAATCAAAAGAAACCTGTGCAAATACAACAAAGTGTGAACTGTAGAATCAAAGGGCATATGGGTGTTCATTGTTGAAATGTTTCCATTTTTCTGTATATTTGAAGTTTTTCAAAATAAATTGCTGGAGGTGGGAGGGGAGTCACCTGCAATGATTCCATTAAACCTTGACTTCTTGTGGAACTTTTACAAAGCCACTATTGGGAAAATACATGTGTATCCATGTTTGAAAGTTTATCATTTATAGATATAAAAAAGAAAATAAGGTCTTGTTTTCACCAAATGCAATTTAGAAAAGAGAAACAAAAGGAAAAATCTCCTGTAACTTCACTTACTCAGTTATAAAATCTTTTAGTGTATTCATGTCTTTGTAACTATTGTGTATATATTTGGCTTTATTGGTTTGTAACCTTTTTAAAATTGCATGTAACTTGTTTAAAGGCTGCATGGTATTCCATCATGTTATAGAAATGCGTTATCAGTGGCAGAGAACCGAGTTACCCCAAGTAACTGGAGACAAATCCGTACGCGCTTGCAGCAACTTCAATTTTTGCCTTGCCAAAGGAAAGAATTCGACTGAAGGGCATAAAGCAGAAAAAGAGACCAAGGCAAGTTTCAGAGCAGGAGTGGAAGTTTATTAAAAAGCTTTAGGCCAGGCACAGAGGTTCACGTGAATTACAGAATTACAGAATCCCAGCACTTTGGGAGGCCAGGGTGGGCGCATCACGAGGTCAGGAATTCGAGACCAGCCTGACCAACACGGTGAAACCCCATCTCTACTAAAAATACAAAAATTAGGTGGGTGTGGTGGCATGTGTCTATAATCCCAGCTACTTGGGAGGCTGAGGCAGGAGGATCGCTTGAACCGGGAGGCGGAGGTTGCAGTGAGCCAAGACTGTGCCACTGCACTCCAGCCTGGCAGACAGAGCAAAACTCCGTCAAAAAAAAAAGCTCTAGAACAGTAAGGAAAGAAAAGAAGGAAAAGTATTATACAACTTGGAAGGACAAACAGGCAGGCAACTTGAGAAACCAAGAGCGCAGCCTGACCTCTTTTTTTTATTTTTTTTTTTTTTGAGACGGAGTCTTGCTCTGTTTCCCAGTCTGGAGTGCAGTGGTGCGATCTGGGCTTACTCACCATTCTCCCGCCTCAGCCTCCCACGTAGCTGCGACTACAGGCGCCTGCCACCATACCCGACTAATTTTTTTGTATTTTGTATTCTTTTTTTTTTTTTTTTTTTTTGTATTTTTAGTACAGACTGGGTTTCACCGTGTTAGCCAGGATGGTCTCGATTTCCTGACCTCGTGATCCACCCACCTCGGCCTCCCAAAGTGCTGGGATTACACAGCCTGACCTCTTGACTTTGGGTTTTATACGTTGGCCTGCTTCCAGGATCTTGCATTAATTCTCCCCACTTCTGAGATCTCACAGGGAAGCTGCTGATCAGTTTCAGGTGTTTTCTATCTGTTAGGAGCCTGCCTTTTCCTAGCGCCAGCTGTGGCCAATTACTTTCGAGCCACAGTTAACAACCACTTGACCATCACCTGATGGTGGCCCACCACTCCTGGTGTGTGTAACACGGAGCCTTCTGCCCTGCTCATACCTGAATACCTATCTACTGTAACAAATGTACCATACCTAGGAACACTTTATAAAAACCGATTATTGGGACCCACCTTATAAAAATAGATTATTGAGACCCACCTGCTAAAAACGAATCTCCAGGTATGATACCAAGAAATTTGAAATGAAAGCTTATCCTGTGATTGTGAGCCTGTATTTGATCCGTGGATCAAGCAAATTAAATGTGTACTAAGTAATCAGGTAAATTAATGCATTTAATAATGCATCAATTAGCATACCTAATTACCTAATTAGTTAGCACACAGTTAATTTGCTTGATCCACTATGATCAAATACAGCATTTTTTTTTTTTTTTGCTAGTATAACCAGCAATCACAAACATCCTCACAGGTATCTCTCTGCATACATAAACAATTATTTTCTGAGAATAATCAAGTGGTTTGTTTGCTTTTTAAAAAATATCTAGGCTGGGCACAGTGGCTCACCCCTGTAATCCCAGCACTTTGGGAGGCCGAGGCGGGTGGATCATGAGGTCAGGAGTTCGAGACCAACCTGACCAACATGGTAAAACCCCGTCTCCACTTAAAATACAAAAATTAGCCGGGCATGGTGGCGTGTGCCTGTAATCCCAGCTACTCAGGAGGCTGAGGCACGAGAATCACTTCAACCCAGGAGGCAGAGGTTGCAGTGAGCCGAGATCATGCCATTACACTCCACCCTGGACGAGAGCAAGACTCGGTCTCAAAAAAAAAAAAAAATTTAGTGATGAAGGAACTATGGAGTAATTGCAACTCAAGGACGACCCACCTCATCACCATCAGGGAATTCTAGGGGAGACTGGCAGTTACCCAGAGATCCCAGAAGGAGTCAACTGGGAGTTAAGAGTCCTAATAACCCTAGAAAAAAACTTTCAAAGACAGAGGTCTCCTCATTCATCCATAATCACAGAGGTCTTGCCCAAAAGGGCCCCCCCTTGAATATACAGCTCTGAAATTGGCTAACACGCTCTGCTGTCTCATTCGATTTTAAAGTTCACATTTGTGAAGGGCTCTATTGTACAACATGGTGACTACAGTTAATAACAGTGAATTTCACTGAGAGTAGGTTTGAAACAGAGTAGGTTTGAAGTGTTATCATCACAAAATGAGTGTATTAGCATCACTCTTAGCTCATTTAGCCATTACACAATGTATACACATTTCAAAACATATTGTATACCATAAATACATACAATTCTTACTTGTTAATTTTTTAAATAATAAAAGTTCTCATTTGGTAGTTCACGTTATTGGTCCCATAAATTACGACTTTCAGGCATCTGCAAAGGCAGCATGTTTTGGTTTAAATGTTGTATTTCTAAATTTTATACATATAAAATAAATGCGTGTGTATTACATATGCAAAAACCAATACATAAATTTTATATATATAAAGTCAATGCACTGGGGGTCACAGGGATGAACGAATTTCAGTGCCTGCAGTCTCATGTTTAAAATCAAAATGGTACAAGGTAACCACCAAAGAAATTGTAAGCCAATGTTTCTCAGACTCAAACCCTTGGAGATACTCCCAGAATCCCCTGTAAAGAAATGTATACTGTACTCAAAGTTGAGAACCACACAGGGACCATATTGCTTTTCTCTCCCACCCAGCACAGGCCCAGTACTCAGCAGAAACTGGGGCACCACGGTTCTGCCCAGCACTGGGTCACTCCTGAGAAGTCTGCACCAGACCTTCCTGCACCTTTCCACTAAGCAATGGGGTATCTTTCTTATTTATTTATTTTTTGGAGCCAGGGTCTCACTCTGTTGCCCAGGCTGGAGTGGCGCGATCCAGGCTCACTGCAGCCCTGTACTCCTTGGGCTCAAGTGATCCTCCCACCTCAGATACCCGAGTAGTTGGGACTACAGGCACGAGCCACCAAGCCTGGATAATCTTTTTTTTTTAATGTTTTGTAGAAACGGGGGGGGGGTCTCCCGATGTTGCCCAGGCTGGTCTCGAACTCCTGGGCTCAAGAGATCCTCCCGCCTGCGCCGCCCACGGTGTGAGCCACCTTTGATCTTATTGCTATGATTTTTTTATTTATAAAAACTAATATTCTGGGTCTCAAGAAAGCGTCTTGAAACCATCAAAGGGGCCCAGGCGGCGCATCATCACCTGTGCGGCCGACCCCACTCACAGCACAGACTACAAGTGAGGCCTAGAGATGGGAAGTGCCCTAAGCGAGGTTAAACAGCTAGTCAGCAGCAGACACGGAACCAAAACCTAAGCCTGCTGTCCCAGCTTCGGTGCCCGTGCCCACAGAGGAAGCTGCCGCGGCTCATACGTAAGAGCGCTGATTAGGGACAACAAAGACCTCGTCCCACCGTCCCAGTCCCATTTCCGCCCTCCCAGGTCCCCAACCTTCGAGTCCTCTCCAAGTCGCCTCGCCTCGCTCCACTCTGGACCTTCAAAAGCATTCCACATGCCTTTACCCCAACCCTACTGACTGTCCCGCAAAAAGATGCAAGTGGAAAAGGCCCCAGGAAGCGACTCACGCCTCCCCACTGCTCCCCGACACCCTCTAAGACGCTCTCAGTCGCCGAATCCCTATCCAGGCGCATGCGCCCCCGAGGTGGGCGAGCGTCGGTGATGTCACGCACAGCGCCATCTCCCATCTCCGAGAGTCTGAGACAGCAGCTGCCAGTGCGTCATCAGAGCGCGCCGGAAGCGGTCCGAGAATGAAGAGTAAGCGGGGCCACGAAGTTAGAGAGGGTTGGGGATGTTAAGGGTCGGGGTCCTGGTGCTGGTGGGTGAAATGGGTCCGGGCTGCCTGTCGCTGCGGAGTCCTAAAGAACCGCTACAGGAATGGGCACACCCTACATAAAAACTGAGGGCTGGAGCACGGGTTAGCCTGGCTCGACCTCTGAGCTAGGGAGGGATGTCAGGGCTGGAGGCAGGTTCTCCCAGTGGCTGCTCAGTGGTGTGCGATGCTAGAGGAGGGTTCCAGGCCTTGGCCCAGCTTGGCCAGTATCTCCCGGAGTGACCGCGGTCAAGACCCTGCTCCTTTCTGCGAGCTGGTTTCGCACTCTGATGCAACGCGCCGAGAGCTGCTGGGGAATGATATCACTAACCCAGAGCTTTGGGACTTAGGGGTAGAAGACATGTGCCAAGGAGGGGCGTGTAGTCACCGTTAAAACTGGGCCTTCGATCAGAATTTTGATTTTTCACCTCTGCCACTTTCTACCTATATGATCAAGTAGATTGTCTCAGCATGTCGGAGCTTCAATTTGCTCATGGGCACAAGTGTGATGGGAAAAAATATGTCTACCTTGTAATGTGGTTTCTGGCAAGTAATGAGTGTTCAGTAATTGTTAGATGTGTATTGTTGCAGAAAGACTTCCAAGTCTGTTACTAAGCACCTGTAACAGGTGAAGCAAAGTTATCAGGCCCCTAAAGTTGCTCTCTACAGTTTATAATCCCCAACTTCCACTTGAGGGAGAACTAGATGCTGTATATAAAACTTGCAACCGCATTGGTTTGCTTGATCAAACAAACATACCTGGCTGGGTGTGGTGGGACACGACTATAGTCCCAGCACTTTGGGAGGCTGAGGCAGGGAGCTCACTTGAGGTCAAGAGTTGAAGACCAGCTTGGGCAACAACATAGTGAGACCCCATCTCTACAAAAACTGGAAAGAAAAAAAAAAGCCAGGTGTGGTGGCACACACCTGTAGTCCCAGCTACTCAGGAGACTGAGGTGGGAGGATCACTTGAAACCAGGAGGTTGAAGTTGCAGTGAGCTATGATTGTGCCACTGCACTCCAGCCTGGGCAACAGAGCAAGACCCAGTATCAAAACAAACAAAAACAACAAAAAACTTGTAACCACCTTGCATCAGACATTCTCAGGGAAGTACAAGAAGGCTGGAATTAAATTTACAGAGTATAGTGTAAATTACATTTTCTAGCTATTTAGCTCATAAACCAGGCCTTAGTAGTCCCATTCTTATTCCATTCACACCTGTACTGTGTCCCCAGTGCCATGGTTTTCTTCTTTCAATAAATTAAGAAACAGAAATGTGGAATTTGTTTTAGAGGTTGAAACTTGATTGACCGACGTATATTTTGAGTTTAAAGGAAGAACTGTTGTATTTTATCAGTTCAGGACACCCTTGATTATATGATACATTATAATTTCATATTAAAATGTGAAGAATCTTTTTAAACATCTTACAGTTAACAAAACCTATTTCTAACCATCTACATCCTAGACAGCTATATCATATAACTTTTAAATGAGTTACCTTGTTAGCAAGTGCTCAGGCTTCTAACTTGGGATATTTTAAACCAGTGCAACTCAAAATGTGATCCACTGACCTGCAGTAGCATCTGGGAATATGTTAAGACACTCAGGATCTAGGGTAGGAGACCAATAATCTGCATTTTAATAAGATCCCAGAGATTTTTCCACACGTTAAATTTTGAGAAGCACTCTTTTTAAACCACGAGCTTAAAACTTCTAGCATAGATGTGGCCAGGGGGTGGGATAAGAGGCATCCAAGAAAACTTTGCTCTTCATACGAACCTGATCTCCTATCTCTGAATATGAGTAAGCATATGTTATAAGTGTAGTTCTTTTACTTTTTTTTTTTTTTTGAGACAGAGTCTCTGTCACCCAGGCTGGAGTTCAATGGCACGATCTCAGCTCATTGCAGCCTCCACCTCCCAGGTTCCAGCGATTCCTTTCCCTCAGTCTCCCGTGTAGCTGGGAATACAGGTGTGAGCCACCACCTCCGGCTAATTTTTGTATTTTTAGTAGAGACGGGGTTTCACCACGTTGGCCAAGCTGGTCTCAAACTCCTGACCTTGGGTGATCCACCCGCCTTGGCCTCCCAAAGTGCTAGGACTACAGGTGTGAGCCATGCATCCAGCGGTGTAGTTATTTTCATAGTTAGAGAAGTCTTGGGTCTTACAGCCATACCCAACAAGAATTGATCATTTCTTGTTTTTAATCCCCTAGGTGTGATCTACCATGCATTGTCTCAGAAAGAGGCGAAAGACTCTGATGTCCAGGTCAGTTCTTGGCAGGAGGTCCAGGAGCAACAGAGTTGATGGCAAAGATGGCTCAGTAGCTTCTGAGCCCCCAGCACTGGTTGAGATGGCCTTTCCCACATTGTACTCCTCATTTTTCTGGCAGACATCTAAGGCTGGATCAAAGTCTGTAGTTCTGCTGACCTGTTCCCACTTGCCAGCCTCCTTTTCTGTTGTGCCAAAGTCAGGTTTGGTAAAATGAGGCTTTTCTTAACCTTTTATCATTCCCACTATGTTGGGGACACCAGGCTGTGCCCATGTGGTGAGCAGCATTGTTCAGCCTTGTCACTGTGCCCTCTGCACTTCTGCAGAAGGGGTGCAATTACATATCATAAGTGAAATTTACAGATTATATCTGGATGCCTCGGCCTGCTTTGTCAGTTTCACAAAAGTTCCTCTTGTGGCTCATAGTGAGAGCATTACCTTGAAAGCAAGATTTTGAAAGACCAGTTATACCTTTATTTTGCTTCTCCGTGAAAGACGAGCCACTCAGGTATTTAAGAGAATCAGATCATTGTCCTGTTATAGTCACAATGATGACAGTGAATTAATTTTTAGTTAGCATCTACAAGTGCAAAACTGAAGCAGACAGAGTTCCCACCATCATACTGTGAGCTCCCTCGAAGGCTGTGTGTACCCTATCTTCCCATCCCCATTGGTCTTCCACAGAGGGAGGGCTGGGTTACTAATGACAGATCAGCATCAGTCTGTCAGCCTCAGTCTTAGCATTTAGCACCTGGCTAGTGCAAAAAGCTCAGGAGACAGGCCCTCGGGAGAGAGAACTGCCCAGGGCTGTGGCAGGCGCGAGGGCAGTGGTATCTGCCACCAAATGAGGAATCCATTATTGGAACTCCAACTTGAGAGGTAGTGAGCTTGGAGGTTTTTGTTTGTTTTGAGAATTGCACACAATTATGACAGTCATTTTTTCAAAAGTCCTCTCTAAGAGCCTACGCTCATTCATGGTAAGTTGACGCCCGGCTCTCAGTGACGCCCTTTGGAGAGAGAGAGTCTGGGGCCTGAGATGCTCTTGACGGTACCTTCCTCCAAGTGATGGTCTGCGGGGCAGGAGCGGACCTCTTGGAGAGTAGCCACACCATGCCCACATTGCTGGAAACCCAGTTAAGGAGTATTGTCCTAAGGGCACAGTGTCAGGGTCCCTACCCCCTGAGGCTTGGCTGACCCTGGAGCCCTAGTTTTGCTGTTTTCTGTAGTGTTAGGATCACTTCCTCCATAGCTTAGTGCTACTCTGAGCTCAGTTTCATCTGGTCATGCCTGGTTGAATATCTTTGTTACACATTTCTTAAGCTTTCTCTTCTGCCAAGAATGACTGAAGTATTCTTCCAGATAGAAAGGTTTTGGTCCTCATCAGAATAACGTCAGAAAAGCAGGGCCAGAGCAGGAAGTGAGCGTTTGACATGCTGTTGGGTGTGACAAACGGTCATGAATTTATGTGTCAGTGTGACTTACATCTCGGCAACTGTGGGTAGCAGACGCATGACAGATGAGCAGGGTGTGAGCCTCAGTAGGTAGAGGGATGGGCCCCATCTGCTCTCCCAGTAGCTGCGGGCGGGATGCCTGGGATCCTGGGCTGCCCAGACCAGAGCAGTGAGCACTGCACCCCCTTGTCTGCCTGCAGCCTCCAGGAGCACAGCGGGCCGAGGCCTTCGTGAGGGCCTTCCTGAAGCGCAGCACACCCGGCATGAGCCCGCAGGCCCGGGAGGACCAGCTGCAGCGCAAGGCCGTGGTCCTGGAGTACTTCACCCGCCACAAACGCAGGGAGAAGAAGAAGAAAGCCAAAGGCCTCTCTGCCAGGCAAAGGAGGGAGCTGCGGCTCTTTTATATTAAACCAGAGCAGCAGAGGTAACCTGAGCTCCCCACTTCTTTCTGCCCACGGTGCTTACCCTTCTGGGTGTGTGGACTTGACTGAGTCGCTGGGGAGGCAGCCTGGCTCCACCTAAGCTAAGGGCGCCTCTCTGTTGTCTGCCACAAGAGGGCAGCCTTCCTTTACCAATCTGGGCTGTGTTCAGCGAGGCGGGTAAGACAGGACTCATTGGCCTCTCTCCTCACCTTCCCGAGTAAGACCCGTCCAAGTACATCTGTTGCCCATGGCAACAGGCTATTTGTCCCTTGGCTGTGTTAGACAGAAAAGAGGAACTGATATGTTTTTAGTGTGTATCACTTTGTAGCTTTTAATAGCGCCAGACAGTCACTCACTGGGGTTTCATTGCCAAAGCAAGATGTTGCCCACACGTTTCAGATGTTTCCCAAAGGAATGCATCACTGTCCTGTCCTGTGGGAGGATGTCTTCCTCCAGCCAACCCTCCATCCCTCTTTGGCGACAGGTCTGAGTGTGCGTGTCCTGGGACTCTCTGTAGGCTTTTGCTTGGAGATCAACAGCCAAATAGCCTCCCACGCTCCAGAAGACGCTTAAAGTATGCCACGCTGTCCCTGGCCCCACTCAGGAGATCAGCTGGGCCTCAGGTGGAGAAGGGGCTGCTGCCTCCCAGGGTTTGCCTCCCGGGTGGAACCCAAGTTGGGTTTGAGCTTAAGGCCCTCATTTCTCTAACCTAAGGCTTCATGGTAACGGATTCCCCACAAGGCATCAAGACTGGAGATAATGGCCCAGAGGAAAGCCGTTGGGGTCCTCGCCCCTGCTCCCCTCTTCTTCTCCGCACCACTTGCTTGCCCACCTTCCAGACCAGCCTACTGCCTCACATGAGGACCTGCGTGACAACCAGCAACCCCTGCTTTACTGGGGGCTTACTAGGTTCAATTTCACGTAACAGAAAACCTCACAATAACAGTAGCTTCAACAAGACTCACGTTTATTTCTCTCTCATGAAAAGAAGTCCAGGTGGACACCACCCTGGGCTCGTGTGGTCCTACCAATGAGGAAACCAAGGTTAGAAAGGTGAAGGTTCTTCGTCTCTGTTACCAGCTCAATTGCTCATCCGAGGATTTGCATGTAATTCCTAATGATCCCAGGCCGCAGTTGTTGGCATCAAGCCAAGCTCTGTGCTATTTGGACATTGTCAAACCAAGCTCATGTTGTCTAACTTTTTCTGTTTCTGACTTTGCCATAGATACAGTCTTTTCCTCCCTCTCCATGAACTCTGGAAACAGTACATCAGGGACCTGTGCAATGGACTAAAGCCAGACACGTAAGTTGCATTCCTGAAGCTTCGCTCTTTGGGGTGGATCTCAAGTCTCTGATCATTGTACATGCAGCCTCAGGAGCCAGCGTCGGTATTGCCTGGCTGCAGTTGAAGACCTAGTTGCTTCTTTTTGGAACTTTTCATCATGATGTAAATCAAGGGCTTCTGTTTACCTTGCAGGCAGCCACAGATGATTCAGGCCAAGCTGTTAAAGGCAGATCTTCACGGGGCTATTATTTCAGGTAATTTACCTAAGAGCGTGTAGCACATGGCCACCCAGAGGTCCACACTGTCACTCTGTGGAGACCCAGGGCGTGTGTTCTGTTGGACACGCTCCTTACCGTGTGGATTCCCTGAGATGCCCCCCGGTCACCATCATCCCGGCACTAAGGGTGGGAGATGCTTCTCACTGGCTGTCTTAGCTGGTCTGGCCATTTGCTGGACACACCCTAAGTGGTCTCTGTGTACCTTCTCCACACAGGGACCCCTGTTGGTACCCTAAAGGGCACAGTAGCTGTGGGCACTCACCATGGCCTGGAATCTTGAACACAGAATCCCTTTCCTCCAATGCTATGGTTTCAAATGTCAGCTACACCTGACAGCCCCCAAGGTGACGTCTCCAGCGTAGGCCTGTCCTCTGAACTCCAGGCTCAGGCATCCAGCTGCCCACTTGACACAGCCACCTGGATGTTCAGGGGCCATCTCAGACTTTACATAGCTAAAGCTACCCCCAGTTCTCCTCACAGCAACCCCTCCTGGTCTTTTCCATCTCAGTTAATTACTCAGTTATTTACGCTGGTTGTTTAGGCCAAAAACCAAAATAGTGTCTATGTTTCTTCTCTCCTAATCCCCTCCTCTAATCCTTCGGAACATCCTACTACCTAAATTCAGCCACTGTCATTCCCCAGATCACCTCAGACACAGCTCCTTCCCACACCAGGCAGCCAGAATGCCAGTTATATAGAAATCAGAGCACGTTCCTTCCGTGCTTCAAGTCTTCCGGCAGCGTCCCATTGTATGGGAGTAAACCTGCCTCCTTGCCGTGGTCTAAGGCCTCCCCGCTCCCTGGGGCAGCAGGTCTCCCACACTGCCTTCCTCCTGCCCTGCCTCAGGGCTTCGCCTCTGCTCCTTACCTCTGCCAGGGAGTTCTGTGTGTGCACAGACCGACTTCTGATTGTTCAGCCCTGCTCCAATGCCACTCCCCCGAGGGTCTACCATTGCAAACCATGACCCTCCATACTCATTGCCCTGTCCCTACTCTTCATAGCACTCGTCGCTGTCAGAAAGTAGAATGGTGTGGTTCACCATGCATCACCCTGCCTTGCTAGAACCTGGGCTCCGTGAGAGCAGGATCCGGGACTGCCTCTTTCCATGCTATGTCCCTGGCATCTCCCGAGGACGGTGCAGGCATACTGCAGCTGCTTGGTGACTCTGTCAGCTACACTGAGGCTCGGGTCAGGACGAGGGAGGGGCTGCTGCTTGTGATGGTGGCTCGTCTCGCAGTGCTGGCTGCTGGGCAGCTCTGCAGCAGGACTCACGTTCCAGCCAGCATCCTGGGCAGTGCATGGTGGTGTTTGTGCAGATCCTGCAAGGAAGTCCTGGCTGCATCAGTGCAGCCAGCCTGTGGGTCCTGATGGTGCTGGGCACGTGTGTGACCTTTGACTCCAGAATCCTGCCCAAGACCCCTGTGGCCACAGACCCTCCGAAGGACACCTCATAGGAACAGTCCAGAGACCGCAAAGCCCCAGGGGAAGCCTGGGTTCTCGTTGGCTACATCAGTGCCCAGCTGTTGAGCCCCCACCCCCTGGGTGCTCTCTTCCTTCGTCTGCTAGCTCAGAGGGTGGGACCAGCACCCCCGACCCCTGAGGCCTGCTTGTCTGTGGTTCCCCCAGCACCACAGAGGCCTGAGCCTGGAACTGTCCTTTTTCTTCACAGTGACAAAATCCAAATGCCCCTCTTATGTGGGTATTACAGGAATCCTTCTACAGGAAACAAAGCACATTTTCAAAATTATCACCAAAGAAGACCGCCTGAAAGGTATGTAGGAGTTTCCGAGGGCGTTGCTTGTGGGCTGTGGCTTCCAGCTACTGTGTTAGCCTTTTCCTCGAGGCTCCAAGAGTTTGGTTTGAGCGCAGACTGCAGATACTTACTGAACCTGCATTAAAGCCTGCAGAGACCATCCCCTGCTCCCGTGGCTCCCCCAAGAGGTGTGTGTCAGTGCAGCCAACAGCCCCGGCCAGAAATGGCCAAGGGGAAGAAAGATCTTGGCCGTGCCTCAGGGAACCTGGGTCTGTTTGGGCGCCAGGAGAGCGCCTCCACCTGCCCCAAGGCTGCTGCTCCCAGAGGAATGTAGCCAAACAGGCAGCAGGGTAGAAACAGGAGCGGCGCCTGTCCCTGAAGTTCTGAGCTGTGTCCTTGGTGATAACACTTGGGTTCCATCGGTGACCAGCATTGCTCTAGCAGATACTTTGGGTCTCCCAGGATTTCTACACCCAGCCTTGCCCACAAATCTGGAGATAACAAACCATAGTTAGAGGGTTTTGTTCCTTTAATTTTTTTATTTTTATTTATTTATTATTATTATTTTTTGAGACAATCTTGCTGTTTCACCCAGGCTGGAGTGCAGTGGCACAATCTCAACTCACTGCAGCCTCCGCTTCCGAATTCAAGAGATTCTGCTGTCTCGGCCTCCCGAGTAGCTGGGATTACAGGCACGCGCCACCACACCTGGCTAATTTTTGTATTTTTAGTAGGGGCAGGGTTTTACCATGTTGGACAGGCTGGTCTCAAACTCCTGAACCCAAGTGATCCACCTGCCTCAGCCTCCTAAAGTGCTGGGATTATAGGCGTGAGCCACTGCATCCAGCTTTCTTCCTTTAATTTTTGAGCTTGGTTTTTCTTGTTGCTTCCCTTATTTTCCTACATATCATTCTGCCTCACATTGTAAACCTCAGAAAGTGGTGTAAGAGTTTCCCCACAGAGCATAAGGCCAGGAGCCCATCTGAAATTTAATGTGGGAAAACCAGTTTCTCGCAGGTGTTCTGGGACTTTCTGGTTCTGGGAATTTGTTGTATAGCCTTTTACCCTGAAGATTAGGTGCCAGGTTACATTTAGCATGTGACTAGATTGACCTATGGCAGAATAACCATGTGTAACCCTAATGCCCCTCCCCTTGTGGGTTTCCCATTTCCTATTAGCTTATTTTTTTCATTCAATGTGTTCCGAATAATATTCTACCTAAAAGTAAAATATTAATAAATAAATAAATGAATATTTACTGCCAAGGTTTTTTCCTCATCTTTTTTCTCCCGCCTTTTTTTTTTTTTTCCAGTTATCCCCAAGCTAAACTGCGTGTTCACTGTGGAAATCGATGGCTTTATTTCCTACATTTATGGGAGCAAATTCCAGCTTCGGTCAAGTGAACGGTCTGCAAAGAAGTTCAAAGCAAAGGGAACGATTGACCTATGAATTCTTTGCCATCTAACACAGTTGTTTATGACAGCTGAAAACTGGATACTCCTAAATGCTGACCTTTCAGTGAAGAGATGGTTAAGCCAATTCCATTTATAGACCACCTCCAGCCAGTGACGTTCCGAGTTGAGGATGCTCAACAATATGGGAAGGTCGCGGTGTACCGAGTGAAGAAGTCAGGGGACAGAGGAATTTCTCTTTCTAGGAGATCTTCATTTTGTGTGACTCCCATGGAGAGGAACAGACTGGCAGGAAGCACACCGGGGTTAACGCTGATTGACTTGAATAGTATCACTCGATTTTAAAAAATACTTTTTCATGTTTTCTGAGTGCTCTGTGGTGAATCAGCTGCCTCTGTGATAATACAGTACACATGTGGACATAACCAGGGATCAAATAAAGGAGGTATTGCTGCAGTCCAGCCAGGTTGAAAGGGAAGGGGGGCCCCAAAGATCCATTGGATGGCAGGTGTCTACAGAGGTGCGTCTTTGGGTGGAACTCTCTGACCTACCTAAGGTTTACTTTGCTATTTCAGGAAGGTTGAAGAGGATTGAAGGGTGAGTTGCTAAGTGACTTAGGGCTTATTCACTTCAGGAATTGCAGCTGGGGTGGACCCCAGGAGCAGAGCACTGTGTGCAGCTGTGCCCATTACACGGTCGCCCCAGCGTAGTGAGATGGGACCTGCCACAGCATGCCCGTTTCCAAGCTGCCAGGCTGAGCCGTGGAGGACTGAAAGGAGGTCGCCCGGCATCACCTCCCAAGGTCAGACCTGCAAAAGCCACACCAGCAGCATTGATGCCCTTTGATCTCTTTGCCATTTTTGCTGCTGAAAGACTTGGCTTTTTGGTCTGACTGTGGCCCTCTGACGGTGTGTCTGTAAAGCCAGTGGGTCAGGCAGGCCCTTCCATGCAGGGCCAGAGGAAGAGCGGGCCCAGGGCTGCAGTGAGAGCAGACCAGGGGACCAGCCTACCAGATGGGTTGGAAACATGACTCAGAAGGACCAACTACCCCTTCCCTTTGAGGAGCAAGTATCTGCCGATCAACAAGGCAAGGCCAGGAGCCCTCCTGGCGAAAGGCAGGCCACAAATCTGTTCTCCCCCAGGAGAAGCAGCAGTGCCGGGGCTTTGCGTTCCTGGTGCCTTCCACCCAGACCACACCAGAGAGAAACACTGCAGTGGAGAAGGGAAGTGGGAACGCTGACTGCTGTGTGCCAGGAGAGCAGAAAGGCCCAGGTCTCTGCCGCTGCCCCTCCCCAAGGCTCACAATGCACCCACAGTCTCACAAGGACCAACCCAGTGCCTCGGTCCTGCTTCCATTGGTGCAAGTGTCCACTGCTCACCAGGGCGTTCTGAGGTGGCTCAAGTGCTCTCCCCCAAGCAGCACACAGTCACCGCTGCCAGTGATGCACACACACGGGCTAGGGACACGGTGCCCAGCCCAGCGACAGCCTTGTGGTGTGGCCGTCCTCGTCTACCACAGGAAAACAGAATTCAAGGGGCCCCTTGCCCAAGGCCTCGCTGACTCAAGGGCAATTGAGATTGGACCTAATAGTCGGGCTCCAGAACTGTGCTTTCAGCTACAGGGTGGCTGCAGGATGAGACAGATGCGGTTCTAAAGTGCAGGATGTGCTGCCTTTATTACCTGCTTTCCCTCTGAGCAAATCCCTCTCTTGAGTGGGAAGTGGCATCTGTTCCCCCAGCAATCTGAAAGTGCAGTGTTCATAACCGAATAGGTGCTGTAGCTTTCTAGCCATCCCTCTCTTACCCACCCCTCTGCAATGTAAAAGACGTCCACTGTTGTGTAAATACACAGTTGCTTTCCAGAAAAGTTGTTGGTACTGCTTGCCATGTGAAATCTGTTTTTCACTTGGCGCAGACTCAAGTTTCTGTGTAAGTGGCTGTTTAATTTGTAGATATCGCTCTCTCTCCCCCAAGGAGACGTGGCGAAGGTGCTCACCGGCCACAAAGCTGCTGCTGTGCCTGCCTGTTTCTAGAATACGCTCTTGCCCCCATGGTCCACCCAGGGGCCATGTCATCTCCCAAGTAGAGGAGAGAAAAGGGAGGGCCCAGCCTGGCAGGACATAGTTCCTGATGAGGAACAGCTGCAGAAAGCATGACCTGAAGCCCAGGGGCAGGGGCAGGGGCCAGGGCTGCCATGTCTCCATAGACTGCGGCACAGCTTGTCATGGAGGGTAATGTGGTACTTTTTGGCCCGATCTCTCCCATGTCCACTGTCCAAGGAGCAGGACCTTGCAGAGCTGAGGCCTTGGCCATGTGGTCTCGTGGGAGATAGAGCCACATTCTCCTCGTGTAAACCTCCACGCACCAGAGAAAATGCCAAAGAGGAGAGAGAGTGGTTAGCAACTTGGGACAGGACCCAGAGGCTGCAGGACTGGGAGACATCAGCCCGGCGACCCGCTGTTCAAAGAGTGGGGCCCAGGGGCGCTTTACATCTCCCCAGTTCCCAGCTGCCACACAGGGTCTGCAGAGGATAGGCCAGAGCCTCAGGGGAAAGGATGAGGTTCTTGGAGGAGAAAGGGCAGTGTGGGCCATGGCTGATGTATCCGTCTGCCCTAATCACCATAACAAAATGCCACACACTGGAGCTGCAGCATTTTCTCACAGCTCTGGAGGCTGGAAGCCAAAGATCAAGGTGCTGGCAAGGTTGATTTCTGGGGAGGCCTCTCCCTTCTTTCTTGTCCTCACACGGCCTTTCTTCCCTGTGTGCAAGGAGAGTGATCCCTGGAGTCTTTTCCTTGTAGAAGGACGCCCGTCCTATTGGATTAGGCCCCTATTCTTATGACCCCGAAAGTCTCTGTCTCCAGACAGTCACATTGGGGGCAAGGGCTTTGTCATATGAATTTGGAGACCCAAGTCAGTCCACTGCCACCCTGAAGCTTTCCCAGCCAGGACAGACTGGTTGTGCCTCCCAGAAAGGCTCCAAAAGTCACCTGGCTCCCATCCTCAGACACTGGCCTGGCCTTCTCGTCCCCCTATATGGGCTGCTTGGACCACTAGCCAGTCCAGCCACCCCCACTGCTGGCCCCTGAGCTGCCATCACCACTGGATTCTGTGACATGCTCATACAGGAACTTGGGTCCAGGGCTGCTGCCTCCAGTACCCGGGGCTGCCCAGTTCCCCTTCATTTTTGCAAACAGCTGAACTCCTCCTCCTGCTGGGGCTAGGCACAGTCTGGATGGGGGGAGGCAATGCGTGCACAGGTGGGCAGGATGGGCCGAGAAGTCTCCCTGGAGCAGGGACTCTGGCTCTGGGCAGCTGTGGGTGTGAAAAGTGTATTCACACCAAGGCTCAGGGTGGGAGTCCGCGGAAGCATCGTGGAGGACCCAGGAAGGCAGGGGAAGCCTGCGAGGGTCTGCCCCCAGGCTCAGGCAGGCAGGAGGAGAGGTCAGAACGGGTATATGGCTGCCAGGAGTGGAGAGATGGCAGAGATGCTGGAAAAGCCCTGATCCATGGGGCAGGAGGTGGAGTTCTGCTGATCCATTCATGCAGTTCTGAAGTCTTAGGGATCTTGGTCCTGCCATCTGTCAAGTGGGGCCATTAGACTAGACCCAGCATTCCTGGAATGGCATCCTGGAACTTCCCACATTAGAGTTAGTGGGTGCACGTTCAGAGCAGCCAGATCCTGGGCTGTGCCTCAGATCTACTGAATCAGCTTCCAGAGGCGGGACCCAGATAGCTGTGTGTTTACCTAAGACCCCAGCTGGTCACTGATGTTTGAGGACGCTGGGCTCCAGATGGTGTCTAAAGTCTCTTCCAGCTCTGAGGACTGGACTGTGATTTCAGACTTGGGACTCTCAGGCCAACGTTTCCTGGAGGCTGGTAAAGATCATCAAATGACTGATCTCCCAGGTTCCGAAGAGTAAACAGGAACATCCCTCCACAAAGCCATAAATTCTGTAAAAAAAAAAAAAAAAAAAAAACTTGCTTTCTGGACAATGCCTTTAGCTTTAATTTAGTTTGCATTTCTTAGCTATAATGTCTAATTAAGACATCTGTTAAATGTCTATAATATTAATTTAATAGAATGGGTTCTAATAGAACCATATTGGAATTGTCCATTTAATTAACCTCGTGGGCCTTTAATGGATGTCTTAAATAGACATCATTAACAAGAGTGCTAGACAAATTAAAATTAGAGTCAATAACATTCTTGGTAATTTTTCCTGAGCTGTGAAGGGCAAGCCTTGCTAACTAGGCAGGCGCAGAGATAGACTGTGTTCATAGGAGGGCGGGCACTGCTGTCCTGGTGGGCATCTGAAATGGACAGGCCCCATAGACAGGCACAGAGATAAGCTATGTTCACAGGAGGGCAGGTGATGCTGTCCTAGAGGGCATTGAAATGGACAGGCCCCAAGTGGGATTCAGCTATTCTGTGTCTTGGTCTGCTTTGCCCAAAAAAGATAACCTCCAGCCATAGGAGGCAGGTCTCAGGAGCAAAGACCTGCCCTTCCCTATGCCTTTTACAGAAAATGTTTGCTGGGTCAGGCGTGGTGGCTCACGCCTATAATCTCAGCACTTTGGGAAACTGAGGCAAGAGGATTGCTTGAGCCTGGGAGTTTGAGACCAGCCTGGGCAACAAAGCAAGACCCCATGTCTACAAAAAAACATTTAAAAATTGAGCTACGCATGGTGGCATATGCCTATAATTCCAGCTACTCAGGAGGCTGAGGTGGGAGGATCACTTGAGCCCACAAGGTTGATGTTGCAGTGAGCCATGATTGTGCCACTACACTCCAGCCTGGGTGACAGATGAGACCCTATCTCTTAAAAAAACAAGAAAGAAAAAGAAAAGGTGATCTGATCCATCAGAGCTCCTGGAGGAGGGACTGGCTTAGGAGGGAGATGGAGGAGGATATAGGACCTTGCCCAGAGACTCATGAAACGCCGGATAGATGAACGGACTGGGTGAGATGCAACAGAATTGGATAGGGAAGGATTGGCTGGGACAGGCCGGGGATGAAATGGAAAACATTCCATTCTTTTGCCTCCACCGCTCCACTAAGCCACTCTCACTCAAGTGACTGTGTCTCTCAAGAGCCAGTGGTCAGTTCTCCGCCTCTGCCTTGCCTGGCCTCTTATCGCCATTTAACACCTCTTATCCCCACACTCCTGACTTTCCTCCTGTCTCCCTGGCTACTCCCTCTGGGGGTCCTTTGGGAGCTCCTCCCCTGCAGAACTTCTCAGTGTTAGAATGCCCTGAGCTCCGCCTTTGGACTTCTTTCCCCATTCCTTCCATAGCTGTCTCGTCCACAACTTCAGATCCACCAGACGCACATGTGTAACTCGGTTTACCGTCTGCCTCCTGCCAGCTAGAATGGAAGCTCCTAAGGACAGGACTCTGTTTTCCTCACTGCCATATCCACACTCATCCAGAGTGTATCTGACTGTATTCAGTGTTCTGTGACTGTTGAGGAAATGAGAAAGCTGTCCACCAGGCTCCACCTGGAGGGCTAACAGGCAGCCCAGCGTGGCAGGCTGCACACAGCACGATGGACTTCCCTTCTCTTCCCTTCCCTCCACCCTCGCCTCTGCGGGGGCCCCTCGCCTCTTGGATGCTCAGGTGGGAAACCAAGGAGCCATCCTGATTCCTCCTTGCGTTCACGCCCCCATCAACCTTTCATCACGACCTGGTAGCCCTCCTTGCAACCTCCCACCACCTGCTGTTCCAGCCCCTTCCACCCACCCGCCAGCACCCAGCCACAGCCCCCCACTGGCCTCCCTGCATCCACGCCTGGACCCCCTGTAGCCCGGGTGACCTTTGTGAAGCATGACTCAGGGGTTGCCTCTCCCACTGAAAACCCACAAGCGACTTCCTGCTGCATGCAGAATGACAGCCAGCCCCTGACCGGCATCATCAAGGCCCTTCCAGATGGGACCACAGCCCACCCCTGCCATCATGGTCCACCTCCCCACTGTACCTCGTGCCTCTCTACACCCCCAAGCATGCGACTGGCCCCGTGCACATCTGTGCCTGTCATTCCTTCCTCTTGGGCTTCCTCCTGACCCCTCAGTCTGCAGGCAGCCTCCTTGTGTTCAGCTCTCCACACAGGGAAAGCCCCATCATCCTAGCTCTGCGGCCCCCACCCCAACCAGTCACTCTATCACATTACCCTGTCTGATATTTTCTTTTCCTTTTTTTGAGACAGGGTCTCACTCTGTCACCCAGGTTGGAGTGCAGTAGTGGGATCACAGCTCACTGCAGCCTCAACCTGCCTGGCTCAAGCAATCTTCGCACCTCAGCCCCCTCAAGTAGATGGGACCACAGGCACATGCCACCATGCCTGGCTAATTTTTGTTTGCTTGTTTTTTGTAGAGCTGGGGGTCTTGCTCTGTTGCCCAGGCTGGTCTCAAACTCCTGGCCTTAAGCAATCCTCCTGCCTCCGCCTCCTGAAGCGCTGGAATTACAGGCGCAAGCCTCTGCAACCAGCAGTCTTATGTTTTCTGTACCACTTCTCAGTCCCCAGTGAAAGCATATCTGCCTGCTTCGTGTCATTTTCTTCCACTGGAATGTGAGCTGCTCGGACACCGGGACACTGCCCATGGTGTTCGCCACCATAACCATTGTAAGCCCCCTGCAGGGGAGAACCCTGCCTTGCATATAATAAGTGCTCA
The DNA here is from genome assembly GCF_009764315.1 of Trachypithecus francoisi. Classification (NCBI taxonomy): domain Eukaryota; kingdom Metazoa; phylum Chordata; class Mammalia; order Primates; family Cercopithecidae; genus Trachypithecus; species Trachypithecus francoisi. The sequence goes on from NW_022681457.1 coordinate 58,777,007, forward strand.
GTAAATATCTGTTTTCTGACCCAAAAAGAAAAAATGAGCCCAGGGTGTGCCACTGATAATGTCGAATGAGGGTTGGCACCCAGCAACTGTGAGTGATGCTGGTCAGTGACCCCTGTCTGGGCCAGATGAGCCCCTGTGGTTTGCCCAGGGCAGGGCAGCAGCACATCCTGAGTCCAACGTGCCACCCCCTTCCATGCTGGTGGGCACCCCAGGCAGCAGGAGTCCCGGGTGAGAAGGCAGCCCTGTGCCATTGGGCCCTGGCACCCCAGCTATGCAGACCGAGGAGGTTACGCTCCATCAACAGCTGCAACCTGCAGCTCATGTGACCCGCGCTTCTCTGCCCCTTTCAGTTTCCCCCATGAAGCCCCAGGGTCTGGCGGGAGCAGCTATGGCTGGTGCTGCATAGCCAGCCAGGCCTGGAGAGGCTGAGCCCAGCAGGAAACCCTAGTCGGGAAACCCTAGTTCAAGGCCCAAGTTCCCCAAGACCTTCAGTTCCAACCACAGAGAACGTGAAGAAATGGAGTGTGGTGTTTATTGCAGGCACATTTCATCTGCACAAATTAAACTATATCTTCTGCCAAAAGAGAGGGAGGGATGGGAGGAGAGAGAAAGGACGCTGTACTGTAGAGTGCTGCCAGTCCTGCCTGTAGAGTGTCCTGCCTGTAGAGTGCTGCCAGTGGCTGTGTCCTGCCTGTAGAGTGCTGCCAGTGGAGGCTTGCCTTGCAGCAGATGTGAGATGGAAAGCATCCTTAGTTCCCCTGCTCTCCCAAAAAAGTGCGCGATTCTAATGCTTTTTATAAAAACACAGGCCCCAAACAGGTGCTATGCCAGAGGGGCTTGCACCGGCTCATGAGAGCTGATGTGTGCACCTCCTGCGGATGGTACCTTCATGCTGGCACCCTGCAACCCTCCTGGTGGGAGCATTTACATAGCAATTTACACTATGCTACAAACCAGGGCTTCTTACACATGTACCAGCGTCCCACTGCCCTAAACACAAGCCGGCTGCTCTGTGTGCAGTACAAGCGGTGTTAAGTTGCCGCCCCTTGAACGAGAACTCCAGGGGAGACCAAGGGTCTATCTCTGCAGTGCCTTCCTATCTAGGAGCTAAAGGGTCGTCTTTAGGGGGCTACCTAGCCCCATGGAAGATGGAGCTCTGTGGCCTGGGGTCTGGAGACAGAGCACTTGCTGGCTAAGGCAGGGGAGACTGCACGGAGGATGCGTGTTTTCTCAGGGCATATGTTATACTTCAATTTAAAATGTTTGTAGAAGAACCATTTGGACTCTTATGTGGGTATTTAATAAATATCTGAAATTATTTGCGCATTTCTCCAGCAGTCTTGTTTCTTAGTGGTAATGCCAGGCCAGGCGTGATGGCTCACATCTGTAATCCCAGCACTTTGGGAGGCCATGGCAGGCGGATCACTTGAGGTTAGGAGTTCAAGACTAGCCTGGCCAACATGGTGAAACCCGGTCTCTACTAAAAATACAAAAACAAGCCGGGCATGGTGGCAGGTGCCTGTAATCCCAACTACTCAGGAGGCTGAGGCAGGAGAATCACTTGAACCCAGGAGGTGGAGGTTGCAGTGAACTGAGATAGCACCATTGCACTCCAGCATGGGGGACAGATCGAGACTCTGTCTCAATTAAAAAAAAAAAAATGGTAATGCCCAGGTTACTCTAAGTGGCTCTTGCTTGAAAATCACAGATTTAAAGCAAGGAAACCCACATTCCTAAGAAATGCAATATATCACCAAATTCACAATTTTAACAGCTCCCTCCACCTTTCAAAATACAGGCTCTTCCTCTACCCCAGACCTCCAGGGACCAGGTGCCCTGCAGTCCTGTCACTAAGGTGTGGTTGCCACAGCCATCCTGGCCACCCCCTGTGAGGTCTCCAACTGAGTAGTGAGAGAGTGAGTGGTGACGACAGGGCCCTGGGGCCACAGGGTGCGGTGGGAGGGGAACAGGGCCTGTGTCAGAGGCCCCTGGCAGGTCTGGAGGTGGGCTGGCTTCCCTCAGGACCTGACCTTAAAATGAAGCCAGAGAGCTGAGCCGGAGTCAGGCAGGCTGAGGCCTCCTGCAGGGGATCTGGGATGGGGAGTGGGGCCTGCAGGGGCGTGGCACTGAGAGGTAGCTGGAGGATTCAGGTACCAGGCAGGGCAGCAGGAAGTGGGGAAGAGTGGCGGTGAAATGGAGAGGCCAAGGGCCGGAAGACCAGCGAGGAGGTTGTGGCCGGTGCTAGACGTCTGCGGCTTAACCAGGGTGTTGGCCTTGGGGATGCACGGAAACGGGTTTGAGAGGTGCACACAGCACCCACAAACAGGGCCTCGGGGACGCAGCCCCTCCAGCCTCCATCTGAGTGTCTACTCGAAGCCAAGTGCCCTGAAGGTGGCAGCCCCACTAGGCAAGTGGAGATGGGTCCAGCCGTCCAAGCTGCTGAACAAGGCGCTGTGGACAAGGCCAGTGTGGCCAAGGAGACAGGGGCTGCAGCTGAGGTCTTCTCAGGGAAAAGGGGAGCAGGCAGGTGGGGAGACACGCTTGGGTAGGCAGAAATGAGGAGGAAGATGGCAAAGCTGGGTCGCAGGGGTGGGGAGCCGTGTGGGCACACCTCTGGGTGTTGGGCAGGCTGCAGCCTTGCCTGGCTTAGCTTCGTGAGTTCAGTCAAGGGTGAGCCTCTGCCCATGCCTTAGTGTCTTCATCTGTCAAATGAGCATAAGGAATAAAACACAGCGAATAAAGTTGATGTGTGTGGTATCACCCAAAAACTCGGAGGGTTCCGGCAGAATACAGTATCATCTTCCAAAAATTACAGGTGTGAGCCACTGCTCCCAGCCCTGGCATTCTCCCAAGCTGTCCCCTTGGGCCAGGTGTGGTGCCTCATGCCTATAATCCCAGCACTTTGGAAGGCTGAGGCAGGAGGATCACTTAGGCCTGGGAGGTTGAGGCTGTAGTGAGCTGTGATTGTACCACTGCACTGCACTCCAGCCTGGATGACAGAGAAAGACCCTGTCTCTAAAAAAAAAAAAAAGCCAATAAAACCCCACCTGTCCCCTCCATGGCTGCATTCTCAGTAGGACCCCAGAATATCCCCAGGTAGTCAGCACTGGCGGCTGCTAAGGACACTGAGATGAATCCTCCCAGGATCACACAGCCAGTGGCTGAGTCATGTGGCGAGGCCCCTCTCTCCAAATCAGCTGTTCTTCCGGACTTGAGGAAGGCTTCCTTTCACCATAAATTTAAAGCCCCATTGCCTGCCAGGGTGAGAACAGGACTATTTTTTGCATGGCACGAACCCCTGCCAGCTCCTGGCTCCTGGCGGTGTTTGCTGCAGAATTTACAGAATGCAATAACTATTGAACACCCTATTATCCGGCTGCCTAATTAATGTAAATGATAGTTATGGTCCACACACCGAGGTGTATGTGTCTCGGAGGAGGCCCTGCCAGCCGCCTGGGCCCCATTCCAGGGGTTTTTATGGTAGCAGCCCCATTCTGGCTTTGTTGAGTAAAAGGTAAGTTGTGGCCTTAAATAATGAAGACAGAAGGGCTAATGGGCTCAGTGAAGAAGGACAGCTCAGGCGCTGGTCTCCGAATCAGGTGACAGGCCCTGCACTAATGTGGCAGGCCAGGTCTCACTAACGCAGGCCTCCATAACGCCTGTTTCAGCACTGAGTGGTGAAGTTAAATATTAAAAGCTGATAGAACCAGTGCCCTCTACAAAGGCTGGAATGTAACAAATGCCCATCAAGAGTTTTGCCCAGGCCTTTCCTGGGCCTTGAAGCATGACAAGATAACAAAGGAATTAACAGGACCCGTTTTAAGATTAAACAAGTTGGACTGGAGGCCTGAAGAAACTCCCCAGACCTCCACCAACAAGTTTACTGGGGATCTGAAGGAACTCCCCAAACCTCCATGATTTAGCAGGAGACAAAATAAGGGTAATCACCCCAGCACTTGGACCCATTTAGATTAAGTAAGTTTACTGAGGCTTCAGAGGAAGGTCTTTAGGACTCAGATCTTAGTTATAGATGAAAAGAAATGGGCCGGGCACGGTGGCTCACGCCTGTAATCCCAGCACTTTGGGAGGCCCAGGTGGGTGGATCACGAGGTCAAGAGTTTGAAACCAGCCTGGCCAACATGGTAAAACTCTGTCTCTACTAAAAATGCAAAAATTATCTGGGCATGGTGGCGTGCGCCTGTAATCCCAGCTACTTAGGAGGGTGAGGCAAGAGAAACACTTGATCCCGGGAGGCGGAGGTTGCAGTGAGCTGAGATTGCGCCACTGCACTCCAGCTTGGGTAACAAAGCAAGACTCCATCTCGAAAAATAAATAAATAAAAGAAGTTAATCACTTATATCTTTAAATGAAGGTACACTTACACATAAACATATAGCTTAGAAGGTATATAAGCTCTGGAACACTAATTTTGAGTTGGTCTGGCGATATTTCCCAGGCCTTCTTCCCTGTAACTGGTTATAGAAGTAAAAACTCCCTCCCCAGTTCATCTGTATCTCGTTATTGGGCTGGAGAAATAGCAGCCCGACCCTCTATTTGGCCTAGAAACACTAATAGACAGGGTCTTGCCTTGCAGACCCAAGTGCTCCATGGATCCCTGTTGCAACAGTCCCTAGGACTGTCTGGAAGAGACACACATGAGGTGTTTCTCCCAGAGCACTGCACGCAGAATAAAATCCTATGAGGCCTGCGTGGCCTGGCCCCTGCCCTCCTCCAGTCTCACCTCATGCCAGGCAGCTTCCTCCTCTCCTCTGGCTCCAGGCGAGTGGCCCATCCTGGCCAGGCTTGCTCTGGCCTTCCCTGGTTTTAGCACAAACCAGGGCAGCTGGTCACCCTACTCCAGCCTCACCAGCTAGGCTTGGTCTCAGGGCATGGGCCCAGGATGGTCTTCCCCATTCTATGTCTGTGTCTTGGTGCACTGGGGCTGTTATAACAAAAATATCATGGACTAGATGATGGATAAAGAATAGAAATGTATTATTCACAGTTCTGGAAGCTGGGAGGTCCAAGATCAAGGTTCTGGCAGATTTGGTGTCTATCGAGGGCTCCTTCCTTGTAGACACATCTCTTCTCACTGTGTCCCCACAGGGTAGAAGGGATAAGAGAGCTCTCGGCCAGGCATGGTGGCTCACGCCTGTAATTCCAACACTTTGAGAGGCTGAGGCAGGTGGATGACCTGAGGTCAGGAGTTCAAGTCCAGCTTGGTCAACATGATGAAACCCCATCTCTATTAAAAATACAAAAATTAGCTGGGCGTGGTGGGTGCGCCTGCAGTCCCAGCTACTTTGGAGGCTGAGGCAGGAGAATGGCTTGAACCTGGTAGGCAGAGGTTTCAGTGAGCCTAGATTGCCCCATTTCACTCCAGTCTGGGCAAGAAGAGCAAAACTCCATCTAAAAATAAATACAGAAATAAAATTTTAAAAAGAGAGCTCTCTGTGGCCACCTTTTTTTTTTTTTTTTTGAGACAGAGCCTTGCTCTGTTGCCCAGGTTAGAGTGCAGAGATGCAGTCTTGGCTCACTGCATCTCTGCTTCCTGGGTTCCTGGGTTCAAGCGATTCTTATGCCTCGGTCTCCCGAATAGCTGGGATTACAGGCATGCACCACCGCACCTAGCTAATTTCCGTATTTTTGTAGTGATGGGGTTTCGCCATGTTGCCCAGGCTGCTCTCAGACTCCTGACCTCAAGTGATCCGCCCGTGTCAGCCTCCCAAAGTGTTGAGATTACAGGTGTGAGTCACTGCTCCCGCCCGGCCTCTTGTATAGGGTGTTAATCCCTGTAAACACTCCATCCTCAAGACCTAATCCCCTCCCACGGCCCCCACCTCTTAACAGCCTCACATTGGGCATTTGGTTCAATATATGAATTGGTGGTTGACATGAAATATTAAGTCAATAGCAGACTGTTAGCTCCTTGGGGGGCAGACCGATGTTTAGGCCTTCCCAGACCACCCTAAGTCCACCAGTCACCATCTCCACGGTGCTGGACAGAGCAGATGACTCTCCATGGTTGGTCTGCTTCCGTCCTGTGGGAGAAGGCTGGGCCCTGCATTGGCTGCCCACCCCGGCCCTCCCTCTGTCACAGTGGCATTTGCCGGAAGAGGCGGGGCTGGCCTTTCTTAGAAAGAGCCCGTGTCCAAGACCAGGCACAGTGGCTCACACCTGTAATTCCCGCATTCTGGGAGGCTGAGGTGGGCGGATCACTTGAGGTCAGGGGTTTGACACCAGCCTGGCCAACATGGCAAAACCCCATCTCTACTAAAAATACAAAAAGAAGCCGGGCCTGGTGGCGGGCGCCTGTAATCCCAGCTACTTGGGAGGTTAAGGCAGGAGAATCACTTGAACCCAGGAGACAGAGGTTGCAGTGAGCTGAGATTGTACCACTGCACTCTAGCCTAGATGACAGAGCGAGACTCTGTCTCAAAAAAATAAAAATAAAAAAGCCAACAAAAAAGAAAGAGCCTGTGTCCAATTCGGTGCTGCTCAGTCCTGGCTACCTGTTAGAATCACCTAGGGAGTTTTTAGAACACTACAGCCTAGATTTCACCCCCAAAGTTAATCCAGAATCCCTGGGGTGGGGCCTTGGCCTCAGTATATATACATATAGAGAGAGAGACAGAGAGACAGGGTCTCATTCTGTCACTCAAACTGGAGTGCAGTGGCATGATCTCCGCTCACTGCAACCTCCTCTTCCCAGGTTCAAGCGATTCTCGTGCCTCAGCCTCCCGAGTAGCTGGGATTACAGGTGTGCGCCACTACACCCAGCTAATTTTTGTATTTTTAGTAGAGACGGGGTTTCGCCATGTTGCCCGGGCTGGTCTCAAACTCCTGACCTTAGGTGACCCGCCCGCCTCAGCCTCCCAAAGTGCTGGGATTACAGGTGTGAGCCACCGTGGCTGGCCAGCATCATATATTATCGGTATATTTTTAATCTATGTGGCCTAGGGCAAGTCACCTCTGGGAGTCAGAGCTTCCTTGCTGTAGAATGAGGAGTATTCACCCAGTGCTGTGGGAGTAATGGGGGCCGGCACAGGGTAAACACGTGCCATTTGCTGTCCTGGTGCCTTCTGTTGTTGAATGGATAGTTCAGAACCTCCAGAAACTACCCTGAGAATCTTGGGCTTTGTAACAGCAGTGCCTCACCCAGGTCTCCGAGGTGACCACAGCCACTCACAGGGCTGCAGGCTAGGCCAGGTGCCCCTCCACCGAGGACCCAGACACCAGGAGCCTGGATTTGCCACCGCTTTCCATGCTGTGTTATAAACACAAACATGTGTCTGCCTCCTTGACTATAAGCTCTGTTGAACTCGCCCCTGAGTCCCAGGCTCAGCACAAAGGCAGGCTCGATGCAGGGGCTCAGAGAATGAGTCAGTGAATGTGCCCGCAGCTGGTGTGATCAGATACTTGTGGGTCGTTTCAGGGCCATCTCTTGGGCAGGATGGTGCTTCTGAGACGGGTCCCTGGACCACCCCACCCAGGAGCCATCACAGGCCGGGTTTCTGTCCCAGCATGCCTTGCAGGGAGTGCCTTGGAGTCACGTTTCCATAGAAATGAAAAGTAAAATACCAAAGTGCATCGCACACGTGTCAGGTCGCTTCTATTTCCTCATATTTTATTTTAGTTATATGTGAAAAATGGAGGTCTCAGCTGGGCACAGTGGATCACGCCTGTAATCACAGCACTTTGGGAGGCCAAACTGGATGGATCACCTGAGGCCAGGAGTTCAAGGCCAGCCTGCCCAACATGGTGAAACCCCATCACTACTAAAAGTACAAAAATTAGCCGGGCGTGGTGGCAGGCGCCTGTAATCCCAGCTACTCAGGAGGCCGAGGTGGGAGAATTGCTTGAACCTGGGAGGTGGAGGTTGCAGTGAGCCAAGATCATGCCATTGCACTAAAGCCTGGGTGACAAGAGCAAGACTCCATTTCAAAAAAAGAAAACAGGAAAGGTCTCTAGACAGCAAGACACACTGCATTGGTCTATTCCAGGAAGCTCTGCAACAGCACCAGGCCTGAGGGGCAGGGACAGGTAGATAAATAGAAAAATACTGCTTAGGAGCAGGGTGCAACCCACAGGATCAGATTGTCAAGTTTGGAGCTGAACTCCAGCCTAGGGGTATTTTTTGGGTTTTTGTTTTCTTTTGAGACAGGGTCTGGCTCTGTTGCTCAAGCTGGAGTGCACTGACCCGATCATTGCTCACTGCAGCCTCAAACTCCTGGGCTCAAGCAATCCTCCCTTCTCAGTCTCCCAAGTAGCTGGGGCTACAGGCACACCTGGATAATTTGTGTTAAGAGAGGAAGTCGCTGTTGCGCAGGCTATTCTCGAACCCCTGGGCTCAAGCGATCCTTCCACCTTTGTTTCCTGAAGCGCAGGTTTACAGGTGTGAGCCACTGTGGGGGCCCCAGCCCAGGTTTTCCTACTCTACTGCCTTTCACCTGGCTCACCCTCCACCACCCCCACCCCGGCCCCGGTCTACGGAAGTCCATGATCTCTTCTGGTTCAGGAGCACCGTGGCGGTGTGGCTTCTACACTGTGGTCCCATGTGGACACGTCTCAGAGCTGCCACTGCAGGAGACACTGACTTTGGCCTGTGGCCATTGAGTGCATCCGTTGGAAGGATTTTTGTTTGCAAGTGACATAGAACCGAACATAAACTGGCTAAACAAAAAGGGAATTCAACGAACCCCATCATTGAAGGGTCAGAATAGAAAGCGCTACCTTCAGGAATGGTTTGATCCAGAGGATGAAACGGCATTTCAAGACTGCTTATTTCTCTCCATATCTGGCTCTGTGTTGCCTCCTTGCTCAGCAGGTTCTCTGTTCATAGTGGCAGGATGGTAGCTCCAGCCTCACATTCTCTCAGGCTAGCTGAAGGCTGACTGGGGAAAAGAGGAATGTTTTCTCCTGGCAGCCCTTCCTCCAGTGTCAGAATTCCTTCATGCTGGTTGGATCGTTATGATCAGTTCCGCATTCCTGCACTGCTGCTGGAGCCCCAGGGCACTGATTGGCCACATCTGCATCATAGGCTTCTGTCCTGGAAACAGAGTTCGGGAAAGTGTCAGGAGGGAGGCTGTTCCTCTAAAGGAATCAAGGTACCATTTTTTTTTTTTTTTTTTTTTGAGACGGAGTCTCACTCTGTTGCCCAGGCTGGTGTGCAATGACATCATCTTGGCTCACTGCAACCTCCACCTCCCAGGTTCAAGCAATCCTCATGCTTCAGCCTCTCAAGTAGTTGGAACCACAGGTGTGCACCACCATGACTGACTAATTTTTTTGTATTTTTAATAGAGATGGGGTTTCACCACATTGGCCAGGCTGGTCTTGAACTCCTGGCCTCAAGTGATCCATCCACCTCGGCCTCCCAAAGTGCTGGGATTACAGGTGTGAGCCACTGCACCTGGCCAAGGTGCTATTTTTTAAAAGGAGGGGGTTGGATGCTGGGTGGCAATAATAATAATAATAATGATGTGTCCATTCCTCTGAGTGCCTGAAGTAACAGGTGCAGCCGAACGAGGGGTCCTTGGGGAGGACTGGTATTGTGTGGACCCACGTGAGCTGCAGCTGCATTTCCCAGCATGATCTTCCCTGAGTAGTTCCCAGTTCGCATGGGTTGGGCCACAAGAGACATTCCCAGAGATTTGGGAGGCGGAAGTGACGCAGCAGCACCATCTCAGCGTTCTGGAGGTCCAAAGCCTCCCTAATACTCTGAGAGACTGCATAAAACACCCATTCCATGATCTCACCTGAGGTGAAGGAGTTGGGGTATTGATCCACCAGTGCCACTTGGTAGGGGCTGTCCCAGAAGGTGTTGATCCCCTGGCATTTCCTGATGACCATGAAGTGCACACAGTTGCACACTGGAGCCTTACAGAATGCCCTCAGGTAAAAAGATGCAGAGACTTTAACTGCAGGCTATGGACAGGGCACCAGCAGTGCCTCCTACAGAGCACTGATTAAGTCGCTACTGAGTGCTCTACAGGTAACCCCTTCAAATCTTAGCAACAGCTTCAAGAGGCAATTAACAACATCCAAATTCACCCATGAGCCTCAGGTGCTTGTCCTCCCCTAGGAAGATGGAACAGCAGGGATTTGAACCCAGGATGTCTGAGCCACTACTTTCCCCAACAAAACTCCACAAATTCAGTGGGGTCATTCCAGGCCACTGCCAGGCCCTGCTAACTCCTCAAAGAAGAAAAGCCAGGGCCAGGCGAGGTGGCTCACACCTGTAATCCCAGCACTTTGGAAGGCCGAGGTGGGCGAATCACAAGGCCAGGAGATCGAGACCATCCCGGCTAACACGGTGAAACCCCGTCTCTACTGAAAAATACAAAAAATTAGCTGGGCACGGTGGCGGGCGCCTGTAGTCCCAGCTACTCGGGAGGCTGTGGCAGGAGAATGGCATGAACCCAGGAGGCAGAACTTGCAGTGAGCCAAGGTCGTGCCACTGCACTCCAGCCTGGGGGACAGAACGAGACTCTGTCTCAAAAAAAAAAAAAAAAGAAGAAGAAGAAGAAGAAGAAGAAGAAAAGCCAGGCTGGGCACAGTGGCTCATGCTTGTAATCCCAGCATTTTGGGAGGCCGAGGTGGGTGGATCGCCTGAGGTCAGGAGTTCGAGACCAACCTGGCCAACATAGTAAACCCTGTCTCTACTAAAAATACAAGAATTACCTTGGCTTGGTAGCGGGCACCTGTAATCCCAGCTACTCAGGAGACTGAGGCAGGAGAATTGCTTGAACCTGGGAGGCAGAGGTTGCAGTGAGCCAAGATCACTCCACTGTACTCCAGCCTGGGCAACAGAGTGAGACTCTGTCCCAAAAGAAAAAAAAAAGAAGAAGAAAAGCCGAGAGACCCTGCCTTTCCATGGTCACCCTCTGGCAGTCCCTGTTCCGGTACCCTTTGGGTGCCCACCGTGATCAACAGTCAAGTCCTCCCCTTCTGCGACAGTGGCTTTTTGCAGTCTCTTCTCAGGAATGTTTTTCTGCAGATACTAATGAATGACCCTTCAATTTCCCAGGAAGGGCTGCCTTTTTTTGAAGTGGTTTAAGATCTCTGCTCTTGATTGCAATCTTGCAAGAGCTGATTTTGGCCACTTGGCTCTCATTTCTGAAGTGATGATGGGGAGGAGAGGGGAGGAAAGCAAGTGGAAGAAAAGTGTGTGGGCTCAGCTATCTGTAGAAATTGCAATCCCAGGAGACAATTGAGAATTCTAAAAATAGAGAAAAGAACTGTTTTCTTTTCAGCTCTGTGAACAAGTTATCCCTGGTTTGTATCCCAATATCCGCCACACTCATCTTGCACAAATCATGACTTCTCATGTAAAGGTTTGCTACTTCTTCCTGGTGGTTTTTCATAATTTCAAACAAAATTATTTCTAGAAGACTCATCCCTTATTTTAATATTAAAGTCTGTTGGATGGCCAAGCATGGTGGTTCACACCTGTAATTCCAGCACTTTGCGAGGCCAAGACAGGCAGATCACTTGAAGCCAGGAGCTCAAGACCAGCATGGCCAACATGATGAAACCCTATCTCTACTAAAAACAAAAACTAAAAAAATTAGCTGAGCATGGTGGCACACACCTATAATCCCAGGTACTCAGGAGGCTGAGGCAGGAAAATTGCTTGAACCTGGGAGGTGGAGGTTGCTGTGAGCTGAGATTGTGCCACTGTACTCCAGCCTGGGCAACAGAGTGAGACTTTGTCAAAAAAAAAAAAAAAGAAAGAAAAGAGAAAAGAAAAGGAAAAAGAAAAAAGGCTATGGGAAGCTGGCTATGGTGTGCCCCTGTGGTCCCCACTACTCAGGAGGCTGAGGTGGGAGGATTGCTTGAGCCCAGGAGTTCTAGGCTGAAGTGAGCCATGACTGTGCCACTGCACTCCAGCCTGGGTGAGAGAATGAGACCCTATCTCTAAAAAAAAAAAAAAAAAATTTAAGTCTATTAGAAAATGTGACTTGAGTTGGACAATTTCATAGCACATGTAATTTTTAAGAAGTCCTTGCTTCTAAATGGCATAGACCTAGATAAAGGCATAATTGAAAAATGGAAAATAAAAGAATATATCAACAAAAAATCTCACTGGGTATTTCTAGTTTTACTTTTAAAAAAATGTATTATCCAACATAAAAGTTAAGAACTTAAAAACTTATTTTCATCAAAACACTGCCTTAAGTGAGAGAACAGTCAAGCCATAGAGTGGGACAAGATATTTACAATATACATATCCAACAATCAATTCATATCCAGAACCTATTTTTCAAAGTCTTACAAATCAATAAGGAAAAAGCAGATAATGGAAAAATGAGCAAAAAGATCCAAATGGCCAGTAAACGTAGGAAGAGAAGCTCAACCTCATTTGTGATTAAAGAAATTCTAGTTAATCACCTGTCAACTCAAAAAAATAAAAAATAAAAAGGAATTATAACCAAAACCACAGTACATTATTATAAACCCATAAAAATAGCTAAAACAAAAAGGAAAAACAATGCAAGGGCTAGCAAGAATTTGGAGCAACTGGAAGCCTCATACCCTGTGGGAGGACTGGCAAATTGGTACAACCACTTCGGAAAACTATGGCACTGTCTATGAGAGCAAAGACATGCTTTTCCTCTGGCCCAGCAATTCTGCTCTCAGATATTTACCCATCAGAAACAGGTCCCTATGTTCACCCAAAGACATGGGCCAGAATGTTCCTAGAGCATTACTAGTCGTGTCCCATGTAAAGTGCCTGGATGTTCAGCCTGGACATCTAGACAAATGGAGTGTAGTTCATTTATGAATGGAAATTGATAATGGAATATTCACAAACAGAAATCCATACAGCCATGTGAATGAACAACCTATGGCCTCACCAACAATGTGGACAGTTCTCACAAACACACCATGGAGAGAAAGAAGACAGACACACAAAATACACACTCGATGGTCCCATCGACATAAAGTTCAAAAATGGATGGCATTGATTCGTGGTAAAGGGAGGCAGACAGTGGTAATCCCCGGGGAGCTGATGCCGGCGAGGGTGCCTGGGGGAGGCCTCCTGGGCGGGTCAGGAGGCTCTGTTTCTTCCTCTGTGCATGGATCTATGCACATTTTAAAGATAAATAAGTACAAATCTGTACTGTCTTTAAGGCCTCTTCTGCTAACCTGGAAAGCCCAGCTGGGTTAGCCTGGAGGGGTGCAAGAAAAGGAACCCTAACTTGCAATTCAAAGCCAGGAATCACACTCATGACCACCCCGTGTCTGACCCTAGTGAGAGGCTGTGGCTTTAGGTCCTTAGCAGCTCATCTTGGGGAAGAGACCTTGTTGTCCTGTGTCCCAGCTGTCTTGTTACACCTGGGCTCTCACACAGCTCCTGCTACAGCTCAGTTTGTTCCCTAGGTCAGAGCTTTGGTGACTGTCACCCAGGCCCCAGTCCGAGTTCTGGCCTCATGGCACTAATCCCCCACGTAGCCAGTAGCTAGCCGTGTGGCCTTGAGCCGGTTAGAAATGTGGCTTAAGGTGACCTGAATCCTTCCAGAACATTAGCCCTGCCCCCTGTAGAGTCCCTGAGAAAGAGAAAAGCCCCATGAGTGACAAGGAAGGCAAAGTATCCCCTCGCTGTGTGCTGGAGTCATGCCCCAGGCCCTGGAGCAGAGAGCTCTGATCCACCAGGCTAGAAGACCTAGGGCCCGATGGAGGCCAGGGCAAGTGCCTGCCTGGGGTGTGAGTGTTTTCGCACCATGCAGGCTTCCCTTCACGTCCTGGGCAACTGTGAACAGAGCGGAGGAGCTCCTATTCACCCACAGACACACACACATCCCGTCACGCACACACAAGGGCACGCCCACGCACATCTGCAGGCGTAGATACAGGTCTGCTAATACACACATACACACACGTACACCAATATCCTTTACAGTAGACACACACGTGCTCAGTCACCCATGCAAGGGTGTGCATGCACACACATGTACTTAGAGATGCACACACACTCATGTAGCACTTGCCAGGCACTATTCTGAGCACTTTCCATATATTAATTAATTTAATCCTTATAACCACTCCATGAGGTCCAGATGTCAGTCCCACTTTGCAGATAAGAAAATTGAGGCCCAGAGAGGTTAAATCATTTGCTCAGAGTAATGGGTTTGAAGCCCGGCAGCTTGGCCTTAGAGTATGTACTTTTTTTTTTTTTTTTTTTTCAAGTCTGGCTCTGTCACCCAGGCTAGAGTCCAGTGGCGCTATCTCAGCTCATTGCAAGCTCCAACTCCCAGGTTCAGATTTTCCCACCTCAGCCTCCCAAGTAGCTGGGACTACGGGAGCCACCAACACACCCTGATAATTTTTGTATTTTTAGTAGAGGCAAGGTGAAACTCCTGACCTCAAGTGATCCCCCTGCCTCGGCCTCCCAAACTGCTGGGATTACAGGCATGAGCCACTCACGCCTGGCTGAGTATGTGGTTTTCTATGTGAATCTCCATTCACAGACAAATGCACAAAGATGCTTGGGCCCCTGGACACACACACACTCCCACATGCATGCACACACATACACAGACACGTGCACACTTGCCATCAACCCTCCCACACACAAGCACACACACTTCTTTCTGCTGCCTCTCACCTCACTTCCTGGCGTCTCTGCCTCCCACTGACTCCTGGTAGAAGGAGTGAGAGCCCCTCTCCCCTCTGCCTTGCCGGGCAGCTGGGACTCCTGGCTCCATGTCTGAAACAAACAAACCCAGCGCCAGCACTGTCTTCTCCTTGTCTGAAACAAACCCAGCGCCAGCACTGTCTTCTCCTTGTCTGAAACAAACCCAGTGCCAGCACTGTCTTCCTCGTGCCCTGTAAGTGGGAGGGAAGCCCCAGCTCATCCAGCTCCATTGGCTGCTCTGGTCCCCTCATCACCTTGTGAGACAAATAAGACGTGTTCTCTGTGTTCAATGGGGAAACTGAGGCCCGGAGGGGAAAACGAGTGGCCCAGAGTCAACCTGAGTTGTGGCAGGGCTGGGCTGTGGGTAGACAGGCCCCTGGTCCCAGGCCAGGCTCTCCTAGGGCTCAGACGATAACCCTGTTTGAAGAGCCAAGCAGGAGTGGGTGTAGCCCGGAGAAGTGGGCCACCCTCTGACCCTCTGGTCTTAGGCACTAAACCTTCTCCAGGAGCCCAGAAAGATAAGTGCCTTTCTACCTGGCAAGGCCCCAGTGGGAGTGGTGGCATTCTGAAGGGGTTGTCACAGCTCTGAGCAGTCATGCTAAAAAAGCCCCAGGTCAGGGGCTGAGGGACGACCTCCTGCCCAACATGCCCCTCTGCCACATCCCTCCCTTTCTAAGAGTTCGCCAAGGTCTGGCCCCACAGGAAGGCTTTCCATTTCACACCAACCCCAAGTGGCGCAGCGGCCTGCACAGTGGCTGCAGCCATACGTCTCAGCTTCCGCTCCTGAGTCCTGGACTTCGCCCACATCCTTTGTGTGGCTGGAGGTTTTATGAGAAGCCCAAAAAATAAAAATGAAAAAAAATGAAAAAAAAAATTACTCGGGAATTTGTTTTTAATTAAGCAATAAGGCTCGATGGGGCTTGGCTGCTGCCTCGTAAAGCCGCTCCTGGGGTGTGGGGAGGCATTTGGTCCAGATGAGTACCTCAAATCAGCCCGGAATGTGATGAGATGATTACTCCCCGGAGTTCGTACAAGATGAGTTTCCCCAGTGCTGTCTTATTGCTATTATAAAAAGTCTGCAGGCAGTGGGGGAGAGAAGCCGTGGTGCTGCTTGGAGAAGATGAAAACGCTAATGCTGGCTGTCAGGGCCAGAGCTCAGCCCCCCACCCTTCCTTCACCACACCTACTCACACGGTGGAACCCATGGGTGGTCCACAATGAAATGGAGGCTGACATCCTTAACGATAAACGGGTCCCAGTACACAGGGAATAGGATGTTTCAGCAGAGACACAAACAAGAAGGATGCGAAGGAATCTTACTTGGAGATATTTTCTCCTCTCCTGCCAGGAGCAACCAACGATGCTCACCCCCAGGGCAGCTCAATTCATCTCACTAATGCTACAACCTACAAGTATGCATGGCTAGGAATTCTGAGCCTTCTTTCTCTCTCTCTCTCTCTCCCCGTCCTGCCCCCTAGTCAGTTTACCAGGGGAAGGAATTTTTGCTTTCTGGGTCATGCACTGGCCTATCCTTCACTGTGCTAGGTCTGGATAATAAATGAAGGAAAAACAAAACCCAAGACACTAGACAGGTGAAATTGACCTACGTAGTAAAACGGCTGAGATGGAACAAGATGAGGAAGTAAGGAAATGGAAAGCCGCCCTGGCTGAGCACTGGGGAGAATTTGGGAAACTGGGAGACAAGAATGGGGAAGAAAAGGAGTCTCGAAGAGCCGTCACCATCAACTAGGAGGATGGAACGAGCAGATGAAGAGGAAGGAGTTTTAAACATTTGCTGAGCCTTAATTACTTTGTGATGTAGCTCGATCCTTCTCTGACTACAATACACACAGGGACCAGGCTACTTGAGACCCTGGTTATATTTGGATTAAATTAGCAAGCATGGGCCGGGTCCGGTGGCTCATGCCTGTAATCCCAACCCTTTGGGAGGCCAAGGTGGGAGGATCACCTGAGGTCGGGAGTTTGAGACCAGCCTGACCAACATGGAGAAATCCCATCTCTACTAAAAATACAAAATTAACCAGGCATGGTGGCACATGCCTGTAATCCCAAGTACTCAGGAGGCTGAGGCAGGAGAATCACTTGAACCCAGGAGGTGGAGGTTGTGGTGAGCCGAGATCACACCATTGCTCTCCAGCCCGGACAACACGAGCGAAACTCCATCTCAAAAACAAAAAAACAAAAAACAAAAAAACCTAGCAAGCATGAAGGCAGGAGTAGGAAGATTTAGGGAATGCAGGAGGGTAAGGGATAGAAACTCCTATGAAAAGCTAAGGGCCAGGCACAGTGGTTCATGTCTATAATCCCAAATAATCTGGAGGCTGAAGCGGAAGGATGAATTGAAGCCAGGAGTTCAAGACCAGCCTGGGCAACATAGCAAGACCCCTGTCTTTACAAAAAATAACAATTATCCAGGTGTGATGGCACACACCTGTGGTCCCAGCTACTTGGGAGCCTGAGGCAGGAGGATTGCTTGAGGTCGAGGCTGCAGTGAGCTATGACTGTGCCACTGCACTCCAGCCTGGCAACAGAGCAAGACTCCGTCTCTCTAAAAAAAAAAAAAGAAGAATTTGAGTTGATGTCCACACAAAGACAGAACATGAATGACCACATAGGAACTCGCCGGAGAGAAGCAGAGGTGCCCTAGTTAAGGTGAGGTCTGGTTTGTGCACACAAACAGCCCACGGCAAGTGCTCTAGAGTCTGACAGCCTGGATGCGAGTATCAGCCCTGCCACTTGGGAAAGTCTTGGGAAAGTCCTTAAAACTCTTCTCATCTGTGAAATGAGATCAACCATGAGACTGGTCATAGAACTAACTTCACAGGGATGTTGTAAGGCTTGAGTGCACTGTCTATGAAAGCACTTAGCACGCTGCCTAGCACATCGCAAATGCCCCGTTAAGTCACTGGTATTGCTACTTGAATGGAAAAAACACAAATTATTTTTCCTCTGCGCTCCCCCACGATAATCAACACAGAAGACTGGCCAAATATGATGGGGGTTTTCCCCACACACCCAGAAAGCAATCGGTCCTGCAGCGGATGCTAACAGGGTGTCCTTTACTTCAATTCTGACACCATCTACCCAGAGGTGGCATCAGATCCCACAGGTGAGGGCTCTCTCCTCAATACCGCCCTCCACTTCTGGGATCAATCGCAAGCCCCAGTTATTTTTCCTGTGCTGTTGCCCTGCTGACTATAAACCGGGGTTCCCAGAACCCCTTTCTGGGGTTCAGTTAATTTGCCAGAGCAGCTCTCAGAACCCAGGGAAATACATTCACCAGTTTATCACACAGGCTATTTTCAAAGAATGTTTATTCTTTGAAACAGCCAGATGGAGCAGTACGTACAGCCAGGCCGGGAAGGTCCCAAGTCCAGGAGCTTCTGTTCCCATGGAGTTGGGAGGCACCACCCTCCTGGCTCATGAATGCATAGTATTAATGAATATATAGAATATCAGCTTTCAATTAAGATGACTTCTGACCATAGAGCTCTTTAAAAAAAAAAACTTTTCAGAGCTCAGGCACAGTGGCTCATGCCTGTAATCCCAGCACTTTGGGAGGCTGAGGCAGGTGGATCACTTGAGGTCAGGAGTTCTAGACCAGCCTGGTCAACGTGATGAAACCCCATTACTACTAAAAATACAAAAATTAGCTGAGCATAGTGGTGGGCACCTGTAATCCCAGCTACTCGGGAGGCTGAGGCAGGAGAATAGCCTGAACCCAGGAGGCGGAGGTTGGGTGAGCCAAGGTGGCGCCACTGCACTCCAGCCTGGGCGACAGAGCGAGAGTATGTCGCAAAAAAAAAAAGTTTCAGGTCAGGCACAGTGGCTCACGCCTGTAATCCCAGTGTTAGTAGTGGAAGTTATCCGAGTTCCCCAAAATATGTTACCGGCAGCGAATCCGTACGGGTCCGCAGCAGCCTCAAGTCCTGCCTCCCCAGCAGAAAGAATTTGACTGAGGACAGAAGACAGAAAAAAGACCAAAGCAAGTTTCAGAGCAGGAGTGGAAGTTTATTAGAGCAGGAACAAAAGTAAGGAAAGTACACTTGGAAGAGGCCCAAGTAGGCGACTTAAAGGGCTAGTGCAGGGTTTGACCTTTTGACTTGGGGCATGCTTCTGGGGTCTTGCATCACTTCTCCCCTGATGCTGCCCGTGCGTTGGGCTGTCCACATACGCAGTGGCCTGCTCGCGCTTGGGAGGGGAGCATGCGCAGTGTGTTTACTGGAGTTGTACACATGCTCACTTGAGGGGTCTCCCCTTACCAATCTAGCATTCCTTGGCGAAGGTCATAGACCAGTTAAACGTAACCATTTTGCCTCTTAATGTGCGTACTTGAGCCCATTTGCCCAACTCCTGAGATTTTTTGTTGTTGTTGTTTTGTTTTGTTTTAATGATTGGGGATTTCCAGTCACCACTGCTGACTCCTTTTTATTTATTTCTTTTTTTTTTTTTTTTTTTCAAGAACGGAGTCTCACCCTGTCGCCCAGGCTGGAGTGCAGTGGCACAATCTCGGCTCACTGCAACCTCCGCCTCTCGGCTTCAAGCCGTTCTCTTGCCTCAGCATCCCGAGTTGCTGGGACCATAGGCGCGCACCACCATGCCTGGCTAATGTTTTGTATTTTTAGTAGAGACGGGTTTCACCGTGTTAGTCAGGATGGTCTCGATCTCCTGGCCTCGTGATCTGTCCGCCTCCGCCTCCTAAAGTGCTGGGATTACAGACATGAGCCACTGCACCCGGCCCCAACACCTGAGATTTTATCGGAAGCTGCTGATCACCAGCTTCAGGTTTTTTTCTATCTATAGGGAGACTGCCTTTCCCTGGCACTGGCTGCCACCAATTATTATTTTAGAGAGGCAGTGTAACAACTGCCTGACCATCACCTGATGATCGCCTGACATTCCTGGTGGAGTGGGGTCCTCTTCTGCCATGCTCGTGTCTGACTAGCCATCCACTGTAACACCAGCACTGTGGGAAGCCAAGGTGGGAGGATCACTTGAGCCCGGGAGTTCAAGACCAGCCTGGGCCACAAGGTGAGACCCTGTCTCTTAAATAAATAAAGAAAACTTTTCAAATTTCTAATTATCAGTTTTTAGCCAAGACAAATTCCTGGCTTTTTCACTTTTTTACCGAAGGTACCCTCCTATTTTGTAAGATCCAGAACCACCCCTAAAGACATCTCAAAGAAAAGAAAGGGCTGGGCACAGTGGCTAATGCCTGAAATCCCAGCACTTTGGGAGGCCGAAGTGGGAGGATTGGTTGAGCCCAGAAGTTCGAGACCAGCCTAAGCAACATAGGGAGACCTCATTTCGAGAAAAAAAAATTAAAATTAGCTGGGCATGGTGGTGTACACCTTTGGTCCCAGCAACTCGGGAGGCTGAGGTGGGAGGATCACTTAAACCCAAGAGGTGGAGGCTGCAGTGAACCATGATTCTGTCATTACACTCCAGACTGGGCAACAAAGCAAGACCCTGTCAGAAAAGGAAGAAAGAGAAGAGGAGGAGGAGGAGGAAGAATAGGAAGAGGAGGAAGAGGAAGAGGAGGACTCGGAAGAAGAGGAAGGAGGAGGAGAAGGAGAAGAAGGGGAAGGAAGGAGAGTTTTGGTTGCTGTTAGGGTCTCAGCTTCTCAGCTAACCATCTACACACAAAGGATCTAAAGTCCCATATCTCCCCACAGACAGGAAATCAAAAGCTGTCTGTGGAAAAGGATCAATAACCAATGGATACCCCCAAAAGTCAAAGGTCACACAAATATCCAACCAAAAAGGGACTGATTCCCTGACTGGAAAGCAAATCCAAGCCATGGAAGAGGGAGCATGGAATTTTAGTTAAGCTACAAGGTGGATCAGCCTTCACTGTGAGTCCCACAGGGGACCCACAGTGGGTGGTTTGGCAGACAAAGGATTGTAACTTTGTTTTCAAAGTGAGATTTTTACTCTTTAATTTAGCTGAGAGTTGCTAAGGTTAGCTATGACACTGTATGTGTCTTCCTTTCTTTTAATCTTCCCATAAATACAAATAAAGCAATTGTTTAGAATGAGAGATCTCTAATTTTTTTTTTTAAGCTTTAGGAGTTTTTCTCATTGGAAGGATCCATCTTTTGGCCACTAATGAGAATCTTCAGGGGTGTACTTCTTCCAGTAGTGACTCAATTCAATAGCCTCTTCATGGAAACACGGGGGTGTGATTTTTCAGGTTTAAAACAAGATGTTTCCTGGAGAAGGCAATATCAAAGATTTCCTCCAAAAAAATTCACTCCTAGGAATAGTTGAAGATAGAAAAAGCTTTTTTTTCTCTCTTTTTTTTTTTTTTCCTTTGAGACAGCATCTTATTCTGTCACTAGGCTGGAGTACAGTGGCATGATCATAGCTCACTGTAGTCTCAAACTCCAGGGCTTAAGTGATCCTCCCACCTAAGCCTTCCAAGTAGCTGAGGCCACAAGTGTATACCACTATGCCTGGCTAATTTTCTTTATATTTTGTAGAGACAGGATCTTGCTATGTTGCCCAGGCTAGTCTCAAACTCCTGGCCTCAAGTGGTCCTCCCACCTCTGCCATCCAAAGTGCTGGGATTACAGGCATGAGCCACCATATGTAACCACAAAAGACTCTTGTTACCACAGATGGTTAAAGATGGTGTTTGCATGTAAGATGCCTCCAGTAACCCACAAATTTGTGGAGAGCCACCAGTCACACACTCGTTAGTCTGTGAAACCAGGCAGGTCCTCCTGGGATTGGATTGTCCCAGGACTAAGGAGGCAGCAAGGGTTGAGACAACAGAAGCCACCTAGGGATGGGATCTCTTTTTGGGGGGGTAGGGGGGAGCGGGGGAGAACAGGGTCTCCCTCTGTCACCTGGGCTGGAGTGCGGTGGCTCAATCTCAGTTCACTGCAGCCTCCACCTCCCAGTTTCAAGTGATTCTCATCCCTCAGCCTCCTATGTAGCTGGGATCACAGGTGTGCACTACCACACCCAGCTAATTTTTATATTTTTAGTAGAAATGGGGTTTCGCTATGTTGGCCAGGCTGGTCTCAAACTCCTGGCCTCCAGTGAGCTGCCTGCCTCCACCTCCCAAAGTGCTAGAATTACAGGCATGGGCCACCGTGCCCAGCAAGGCTGGGATCTCTTAAGATAAACTTTCCTGAGAGATTGACACACTCAGAACAAGGAATGTGCTGCTTAAAATCTTACATGTCTTGTACTTCCAGCCATTTTCAGACTGGCCACCTGACATGATCTATTAATATCAGTCCCCAGAGGCAGAGACAAGAGAGTGTTCCCACTTGGTCATAAGTCAAGCTCTCAAGAACATAAAACAAGATGGGAAGGAACCTCATCTAGTTTTTATTTTGGGGACCCACAGTGAAGTTTATACTCCAGTCCGACCAGAACAACTAACTGACCAGTCTGCAGGGCTGGCTGGAACAATGAGCTTGAGAGGGTTCTGCACCATGTCCCCCACATTGGCAGAGAGACATTTGAACCAGAGTGACTCCATCTTGAATAGACTCTGGGTAAAATAAGGTTGAGACCTACTGGGCTGCATTCCCAGGAGGTTAAGGCATTCTTAGTCACAGGATGAGATAGTAGGTCGGCATAAGATACAGGTCACAAAGACCTTGCTGACAAAACAGCATGCAGGCCAGGCACAGTGGCTCATGCCTATAATCCCAGCACTTTGGGAGGCCAAGGTGGGCGGATCACCTGAGGTCAGGAGTTTGAGACCAGCCTGATCAATATGGTAAAACCCTGTCCCTACTAAAGCTACAAAAATCACCTGGGCATAGTGGTGGGTGCCTGTAATCCCAGCTACTTGAGAGGCTGAGGCAGGAGAATCACTTGAACCTGGGAGGCGGAAGTTGCAGTGAGCCGAGATTACGCCATTGCACTCCAGCCTGGGCCACAGAGCGAGACTCCATCTCAAAAACAAAACAAAACAAAACACCAGCATGCAGTAAAGAAGCTGGCCAAATCTCACAAAACCAAGACGGCGATGATGGTGACCTCTGGTCTTCCTCACTGCTCATTGTACGCTAGGTATAATGCATTAGCATGCTAAAAGACACTCCCACCAGCACCATGATGGTTTACAGATGCCATGGCAACGTCAGGAAGTTACCCTCTATGGTCTAAAAAGGGGAGGAACTCCCAGATCTGGAATTGCCCAGGCCTTTCCCAGAAAATTCATGAATAATCCACCTCTTCTTTAGCATATAACCAAGAAATAACCATAAAAATAGGTAGCCAGCAGCAGCCCTCAGAACTGCCCTGCCTATGGAGTAACCATTCTTTATTCCTTGACTTTCTTTTTCTTTCTTTTTCTTTTTTTTTTGAGACAGAGTTTCACTCTTGTCACCTAGGATGAGTGCACTGGCATGATCTCAGCTCACTGCAACCTCTACCTCCCAGGTTCCAGCGATTCTCCTGCCTCAGCCTCCTAAGTAGCTAGGATTACAGGCACCTGCCACCACGCCCGGCTAATTTTTGTATTTTTAGTAGAGATGGGGTCACCATCTTGGCCAGGCTGATCTTGAACTCCTGGCCTCAAGTGATCCACCCGCCTCCCAAAAGTGCTGGGATTACAGGCATGAGCCACCGCTCCCAGCCTTATTCCTTTACTTTCTTAATAACTTTACTTTCACTTTATGGATTAGTCTTGAATTCTTTCCTGTGTGAGATCCAATAATCCTCTCTTGGGGTCTGGATCGGGACTGCTTTCCAGTAACACTACGGAACCCCTTGTTATGACAGAGCAACACAAAAAGACAAAAACAAAGGAAAGGACTATTTCTGGGAGGAAAAAAGATCAAACAATATTAATATTCCTACCAAAAAGTACACCAGAGTCACCACATCCAAGACTAGTCACACAAATCCTTTTCTCCCATCAATCAAATTTTGCAGAGGGAAAAATGACAGTAATTTTTACTATTTGCTTGTGGATTTTACAGAGAGAGAGGCTGGGAGCCCGGCTGGTAAGAAATTCTTACTCTTCTGGCCGGGCGCGGTGGCTCAAGCCTGTAATCCCAGCACTTTGGGAAGCCGAGACGGGCGGATCAGGAGGTCAGGAGATCCAGACCATCCTGGCTAACACGGTGAAACCCCGTCTCTATTAAAAAATACAAAAAACTAGCCGGGTGAGGTGGCGGGCGCCTGTGGTCCCGGCTGCTCGGGAGGCTGAGGCAGGAGAATGGCATAAACCCGGGAGGCGGAGCTTGCAGTGAGCTGAGATCCCGCCACTGCACTCCAGCCTGGGCGACAGAGCGAGACTCCGTCTCGAAAGAAAGAAAGAAGGAAAGAAGGAAAGAAAAGAAAGAAGGAAGGAAGGAAGGAAGGAAGGAAAGAAATTCTTACCCTTCTGCCAGTTTGTCAGGTCCTGGGTTTCCTTCACTGCGGCTCCCAGGAGAGCAGAATGCGGTCGGTCTCCTGCTCACAGCGCCAAAACTGTAGGGGCCAAGGGACAATTTCTCCTTCTTCTGAAGGCTTGCTGGAAAATCAACGGAACAAGGCAGATCCATTAGAGAAAAGGCAGGCACATGTATTAACATGCATGCGGAGAACCACAGAGTGATTACCCTACCCCCCGTGCTGTACAGAAGCTTATATGTCATGTTGGGGTTACAGAAAGAACGGGCGGAGGGGGCGCTCAGAGCACGTCCAAAAACGGGTTATGGCAGCAAATCAGGTTATAGCGGCAAGGCGGAATTGGAGGGGAAGGAGTCCTGGCTAGCACAGGTGGGCTTGTTATGGAGATGAAGCCTCCCAGGTAGCAGCCCTCAGGGAGAATAGATGGGGTTTCCTAAAGATTTTTAAAGGTATCAGATTCTTTCCTAGATCTGGGCAGGGAAGAGACTCAGAGAAAACCTGGCTGCATCAATGCAGATGTTTTTTCTACAGATGCAAATCTCCTGCATAAAAGACAGCTTTGCCACTTCTGTTCACAGGCCCTCTGAGCAGCCATCTCAGAATATGTCAAAGAAGTGTATTTTGGGGTGAAATATTTTGATTTCCTTCACCCCTAAAGAAAGATTCAACCCAAATCAGCCAAAAACTGTATTGAGCCACTACTGTGGGTGTGCACAATGGGAACGGAGCCCAACTCCCTGTTCCTGGGCCTGATAGCCTCCAGGGAGCCAAAACCACAGAGAGAAATTGTATCGTGCCAAGAGATGGAGCAGGAACACGAAAGAGCATAGATGCTTTGGGAGTGTGTGAAAAGAGTGAGAAGTGCATCCAGCTCGTGCAGCCTAGGAGACGCAGCTTGCCAAGTGGAGTGAAGGCTGCCTTTCAGTGCTCTCACTCTGCTGGGCATGTTTGTGCAGTGACCAACTTGCTCAACCGTATGCAATGACCTTGAAAAGAAATCTCCTCTCTGAGCTTAGAACTGAGTAATGTCTCAAACCAAAAGAGAATAAATACAGGCTGGACTTGAGTTTGATGAGACACTGACCATTGAGAAAGTCAGTTCTATGCATTTTGGGATTAATTCAGGAATATGTAAATTGAGTAAAGAGATTTAAACTCCAGATATTCAAAGAGCCCTTGACAAGGTGAAACCCTGCCTCTGATTGACACTAGCTAGAGCCAGGGGTCCTGTGTGAGTCTGATGCTGATGTAGGGGATGTGAGGTGGGACAGGGAAATCAGGGCAGTCTTAATACCAGAGAAAGAAAACAAGGGATCCACTTTTTTTTTTTTTTTTTTTTTGAAACGGAGTTTTGCTCTTGTTGCCCAGTCTGGAGTGCAATGGTAGGATCTCAGCTCACTGCAACCTCTTCCTCCTGGGTTCAAGCAGTTCTCCTGCCTCAGCCTCTTGAGTAGCTGGGATTTCAGGCATAGTACCACCACGCCTGGCTAAATTTTTTGTATTTTTAGTAGAGACAGGGTTTCAACATGTTGGTCAGGCTGGTCCCGAGCTCCTGATCTCAGGTGATCCACCCGCCTCAGCCTTCCAAAGTGCTGGTATTACAAGTGTGCACCACCACGCCCAGCCTGGGATTCACTTTTTTTTTTTTTTTGAGACGGAGTTTTGTCCTTGTTGCCCAGGTTGGAGTGCAGTGGTGCAATATCAGCTCACTGCAACATCCACCTCCCGGGTTCAAGCGATTCTCCTGCCTCAGCCTCTCTAGTAGCTAGGATTACAGGAGCCCGCCACCATGCCCAGCTAATTTTTTGTATTTTTAGTAGAGACGGGGTTTCACTATATTGGTCAGGCTGGTCTTGAACTCCTGACCTCAGGTGATCCACTCGCCTCGGCCTCCCAAAGTGCTGGGATTACAGGCATGAGCCACTGCGCCCAGCCGGCATTCACTTTCTTAAACAGGATATAGATATTCCAAAATCACACCCTGATCGCAATGCAGGAAACAGAATAAGAGTAACTGATCCTTATGCATGGTTGCTATGTGCGTATGCTGCCTTAGTTCACAGGCGTTAATCCATCCACTCGGAACTCTGCCCATCTCTACCTTGAAGAAGCTGCTGTTGTCTTTCACTTCATGCCCAGTCCCCTGGGCCTCCAGGTGCTCAGAAACCCTCAGTCCTGTCTGAGGCAGACTCCAGGCTTTTAAAAACCCTAGATGGCTAAAATGAAATAGCTAAAAGAAATAACAGTGCCTGCCTCAGGGACAACAGGAAAGGAGAGGTGAAGGCAGGGAATTCACGATAAGCCTTTGGGGACTGTTGTTTCATCTGATTTTTTAAACTGTGCAATTTAATTTGATGAAACCTCTGAGGATTCTTTGTTGCTGTTGTTTTTTCTGTTGTTTGTTTAGAACAAGTATTTTATTGTTTTTATTTATTTATTTTTATTTATTTATTTATTTATTTATTTTTTGAGACCAAGTCTTGCTCTGTTGCCCAGGCTGGAGGTGAGAGGTGGGGGCCATGTTAAGAACTAGGCTTAGGCAAGTGCAGTGGCTCATGCTTGCAGTCCCAACACTTTGGGAGGCCGAGGTGGGAGGATCTCTTGAGCCCAGGAATTCAAGACCAGCCTGGGCAAGATAGTGAGATCCTATCTCTACAAAAAAATAATGATAAAATTAGCTGGGCATGGTGGCACACATGTATAGTCCCAGTTACTTGGGAGGCAGTCCCAACACTTTGGGAGGCCAGAGTGGAAGGACTGCTTGAGCCCAGGAGTTTGAGACCACCCTGGGTAACATAATGAGAACTCATCTCTACAAAATATTAAAAATTAGCTAGGTATGATATGTGCCTGTAGTACCAGCTACTCAGGAATTTGAGTCAGGAAGATTCCTTGAGCCCAGGACTCAACCACGACTGTACCACAGCACTCCAGTCAGGGCAACAGAGTGAGACTCCACCTCTTTAAGATAAGGTTTAAAAAAGAGGCCAGGCACAGTGGCTCACACCTGTAATCTCAGTACTTTGGGAGGCCGAGGCGGGCAAATCACGAAGTCAGGAGATCGAGACCATGGTGAAACTCTGTGTCTACTAAAAATAAAGAATTAGCCAGGCGTGGTGGTGGGCACCTGTAGTCCCAGCTACTCGGGAGGCTGAGGCAGGAGAACGACGTGAACCCGGAAGGCGGAGCTTGCAGTGAGCTGAGATTGTGCCACTGAACTCCAGCCTGGGTGACAGAGTGAGACTCCATCTCAAAAAAAACCAAAAAGTTTAATAAAGGAAAAGAAAAGAGAACCAGGCCCATTTCTGGAATCTTGTTTCTCTTCAATCTAGTTGCCCCTTTTGAAAGATTTTTAGTAGGATAGTTTGCCCTTGCTTTGTGGGGCAATTTCTATGCCTGAGTTGTTTCTTGTTTGGTTTGTTTTTTCCAGTTTCATTTTATTTCTTTTGCTATAAAAGGTTTGGGAGTTTTATTGTTTGGGTGGTTTATGTTTTTTTATTTTTGTCTTTGATTTTGTGATTTACTTGTTTTTACTTATTCAGGGTCCTGTTTGGGAAAGTTTAGAGGAGGGAGGCTCCGAGGTTGAGCTTCCTCCTCTGCCTTCTTAACCAGGAAGTTCCCTGTTGTGGCTTCAGAAAAGAGAAGGGAAGTTCTGACCCCCAATGTCGCAGGAAAGCTGAAGAATCCCTTAGGAGGACATTAGAGGAACTTGCCCAAAATCATATTAGGAGAGAGGTTCAGACAAAGACTGTGCTTCCTTTTTTTTTTTTTTTTTTTTTAACGTGGAGTCTCGCTCTGTCACCAGGCTGGAGTGCAGTGGCGCTGTCTCAGCTCACCGCAACCTCTGCCTTCTGGGTTCAAGCGATTCTCCTGCCTCAGCCTCCCGAGTAGCTGGGACCACAGGTGTGTGCCACCATGCCTAGCTAATATTTGTAATTTTCGTAGAGATGGAGTTTCACTATGTTGGCCAGGTTGGTTGAACTCCTGACCTCGTGATCTGCCCACCTCGGCCTCCCAAAGTGCTGGGATTACAGGCATGAGCCACCGTGCCCGGCCTTGTGCTTGCTTTTTATTCCCCTCTTCTAACAATAGGTAACTTGGAAGTTTTCCAGTGTGACTTTCATTCGTGCCTAGATAGCCACCAAACCCCAACTCCAAGGCCTTGCCAGTCTTTTAAAATTCTAACACATTGAATGAAATAATGGCATTCCCAGCAACCTGGATGGAATTGGAGACCATTATTCTTTTATTCTTTTTTTTTTTTTTTTTGAGACGGAGTCTTGCTCTGTCTCTGGGCTGGAGTGCAGTGGTGCGATCTCGACTCACTGCAACCTCTGCCTCCTGGGTTCAAGCGATTCTCCTGCTTTAGCCTACCAAATAGCTGGGATTACAGGTGCGTGCCACCACGCCCTGCAAATTTTGTATTTTTAGTAGAGAGGGGTTTCACCATGTTGGCCAGAATGGTCTCGATCTCTTGACCTCATGATCCGCCCGCCTCAGCCTCCCAAAGCGCTGGGATTACAGGCGTCAGCCACTGCGCTCGGCCATTATTTAAAGTGACATAATTCAAGAATGGAAAAGCAATCATATGTTCTCATTCATAAGTGGGAGCAAAGCTATGAGCATACAAAGGCATAAGAATAATTCAGTGGACTTTGGGGACTCATGGGAAAGAGTGAGATGGGGGTGAGGGATAAAAGACTACACAGTGGGTACAGTGTACACGGCTTGGGTGAAAGGTGAACCAAAATCTCAGAAATCACCACCAAAGAACTTATCCATGTAACCAAATACCACCCGTTCCCCAAAAATGATTGAAATTTAAAAAAAACCTCAAATACTAAAAATAAAATATAAAATTCTAACACATTAAACTTTTGAAACATGTGCACATACACACACACACACACACAAATCCCAATTAATTAGCAACCATGTAAAGAACAAATGTGGGAAATGCTGTATATGCTACGAGAATTTCAATTACAAATGACAACATTATACATCTTACTAATATTTGCTTTAAAAATGCTTAAATTTACATTAAATGTAATCCTTTAGTGTACAATTCTATTTGTTTTGGCAAATACATAAAGTAGTGTAACTACTGCGTCAACAAAAAGAGTCAAATGACCGGGTGTGGTGGCTCACGCCTCTATCAGCACTTAGACAGGCCGAGGCAGGGGGATCGCTTGAGGACAGGAGTTTGAGACCAGCCTGGCCAACATGATGAGACCCCATGTCTACTAAAAATATAAAAAATTAGCTGGGTGTGGTGGTGTGTGCCTGTAATCCCAGCTACTCAGCTGAGGCAGGAGAATCACTGGAGCCAAGGAGGCAGAGGTTGCAGTGAGCCGAGATCACGCCACTCTACTCCAGGCCTGGGTGACAGAGCAAGACTTCATCTCAAAAGAATTTTAAAAAAGAGTCAAACTCTGTAAAATATTTTAAGAGATTTATTCTGGGCCACATATGTGTGGCCAGTGGCCTGTGACACAGCCCTCAGGAGGTCTTGAAAATATGTGTCTAGGATGTTCAGGGCCCAGCCTAGTTTTGAACATTTTAAGGAGACAAGAGACATCATGCAGGATATACATTGGTTCAGTCCAGAAAAGTGGGACAACTGAAAGTAGGGGGACTCGAGGTTATAGGTAGATTTTTAAATTGTCTGATTTGCAATTGGTTGAAAGAGTTATTATCAATAGAAAGCAATGTCTGGGTTATAAAAAGGGGTGGTCAAGATCAAAGTTTTATCATGCAGATGAAGCCTCCAGGTAGCAGGCTTTGGAGAAAAGAGATTGTAAATGTTTCTTAGCACACTTAAGGTCTGTGTTGATGATATTAAGTTGGTACAAAAGTAATTTGCCATGACCTTTAATGGCAAAAACCACAATTACTTTTGTAGCAACTTAATAAATGCTGGTCAGCTTTTCCTGAATTCCAAGAGGGAGGAGGGTATAATGAGGCCTCTCATCATGGCCTGAACCCGTTTTTCAGGTTAATTTTGGAGTGTCCTGGCTGAGAGGAGGGGTCCATTTAGACTGTTAGGGGGCCTTTGAATTTTATTTTTGGTTTACAACTCCCACAACCAAAATACAAAAGAGTTTTCCATCATCCCAAACTACTCCCATGCTACCCCTTGTGGCTACCCTACTCCTAAAGAGAAGCTACTGCTGATCAGTCATCCATCATGACGGTTCTGCCTTTTGAGAATGCCATAGAAATGGTAACATAGACTATGTAGCCCTTGAAGTCTGACAGTTTTTCTCTTAGCATACTGTATTTGAGATCCATTCTTATTGCTGGGTCAGTAGTTTGTTTCTTATTATGGTTGAGGTCCTTTCTATTTCATTGTTTAGATAACATATTTTATTCATCTATTCCACACTTGAAGGCTATTTGAGTCATTTCCAATTTTTGTGGGTTTTTTTTTTTTTTTTTTTTTGCCCAGGCTGGAGTGCAGCGGCATGATCTTGGCTCATGGCAACCTCTGCCTCCAGGGTTCAAATGATTCTCCTGCCTCAGCCTCCCTAGTAGCTGGAATTATAGGCATGTGCCACCATGCTTGCCTAACTTTTGTATTTTTAGTAGAGATGGGGTTTCATCACGTTGGCCAGGTTGGTTGGTCTCGAATCCTGACCTCAGGTGATCCACCCCCTTCAGCCTCCCAAAGTGCTGGGATGAGAGGCATGAGCCACCACCCCGGCCTAATTTTTGCTTTTTAGCCATAAAGCTATTATAAGCATTGGTTAACAGGATTTTTTGTGTGAACAGAAGTTTTTATTTATCTTCAGTAACCATCTAGATGTGAGATTGCTGGATCATCTGGGGAGAGTAGGTTTAACTTTGTAAGAAATTGACAAACTGTCTCTGAAGTGGTTGTGTCCTGTTGTGTTCCTAGTAGCAACGTATGAAAAATACAGTTGCCTTGCACACCGTCCAGAACTTGGAATTCCCATTATGGGTTTGGTTTGGTTTGGTTTGGTTTTTATAGCCATTCAGATAGGTATGTAGTATAATAGTATCTCATTGTGGTTTTAATTGTATTTTCCTAATGTCTAATGATTTTAAGCATTTTTCATGCCTTTATTTGTCGTTCATATATCTGCATCACCCAGGCTGCTAGAATACAGTGGCACCATCTCGGCTCACTGGAACCTCTGCCTCCCCGGTTCAAGCGACTATAGACATGTGCCACCATGCCAGGCTAATTTTTGTAATTTCTGTAGAGACAGAGGTCTCCCTATAGTGCCAAAGCTGGTCTTGAACTCCTGGGCTCAAGCAATCTGCCTGCCTCGGTCACCCAAAATGTTGGGTTTCAGATGTGAGCCACCACACCTGGTCTCCCATAAATTTTAGAGTCACTTTGTCAATATCTGAAAAAAAAAAAAAAAAAAACCTGCTACACTTTTTATCGGGATTGTGTTGAATGTATATACACCAAGTTAGGGGAAGTGGAATTTTAATAATATCAAGTTTTCCAATCCACATATGTATTATATGTCTACATTTATTTAAGTTTTCTTTGATTTCTTTATTATTTTTTATTTATTTATTTATTTATTTATTTATTTTTTGAGACGGAGTCTCGCTCTGTCACCCAGGCTGGAGTGCAGTGACCGGATCTCAGCTCACTGTAAGCTCTGCCTCCCGGGTTTACGCCATTCTCCTGCCTCAGCCTCCTGAGTAGCTGGGACTACAGGCGCCCCCCACCTCACCCGGCTAGTTTTTTGTATTTTTTTAGTAGAGATGGGGTCTCAGCCTCCCAAAATGCTGGGATTACAGGCTTGAGCCACCGTGCCCGGCCTATTTTTTATTTTTTTGTCTTCTCTGGGTCAGAGTTGAATTACTTGATTTCTTTAGTCCATGTTTTGTAGTTTTCAGCATACAAATCCTGCATGTATTTTGTTAGACTTATATCAAAGCATTCCATCTTTTGGTGCTATTGTAGATGGTACTGTTTTTAAATTTTTTATTCTCAATTTTTTATTGCTACATATAGAAATATAATTGGGTTTTGTATATTGACCTTGTTCTTGTGAACTTGCTAAGCTCACTTACTAGTTCTGGGAAGTTCTTGTAAATTCTTTGAGATTTTCTATGCAGACCAGGAAATCATATGAGAATAGAGAAAAATTTATTTATTTCTGACTTGTATGCCTTTTATTTCTTTTTCTTGCTTTATTGCACCAGCTAAGACTTCTAGAACAATGTTTATCCTATTGATATGGTGAATTACCTTCATTGATTATTTAAAATGTTGAATCAGCCTTGAATTCATAGTATAACCCCAACTTGGTCAGCTTGTGTTATCTTTTAAAGTATTGCAGATTTACTATGCTAATATTTTGTTGAGGATTTTTGCATCTAAGTTTATGAAGGATGTTGGTCTGTAGTTTTCTTTTCTTATACTGTCTTGTTCTGGCTTTGGCATTAGGGTAATGCTGGTCTCATAAAATTTTCTGGAAGAAATTTTGTAGCATCGTTGTTAATTTATTCCTTTAATGTTTGATAGCATTCACCAGTGAGACCATCTGGCATGGAGCTCTTTGTTGTTGTTGTATGACTTTTCCATACAAAATAAACTTCTTTAATAGTTATAATGCTTTTCAAGGTATCTCTTCTTTCTTAAGAAAGTCTTAATGGTTTGTATTTTTCAAGGAATTGGTTCATTTCATCTAAGTTGTCAAATTCATGGACATAGATTTATTCATAGTGTTTCTTTTTTTTTTTTTTAATATCTGTAGGGTCTGTAGTGATATTCCCTCTTTCATTCCTGATATTAGTAATTTTTGTTTTCTCTCTTTTTTCTTCATCAGTCCAAGTAGAGGTATATCAATTTTATTAATCTCAAAAATCCTGATTTGGGATTTCTTTGTTCTTTTTCAGTTTTCCTATTTTATTGATTTCTACTCCAATTTTTATTATTTCCTTTCTTCTAAATACTTTGGGCTTAATTTGTTCTTTTTTATCCCATTTTTTAAAGGTGGAAACTCAGATGATTGATTTGAGGCCTTTTTTTCCATTCATTGTGGAAGTGTTTACCTTCACCTCCTGGAGAATGGTACAATCACGGGGACATTTGCTCCCAAGACGGAAGTTTGCTCTCTTTATCCATTTTCTCAGAATAAAGACTTCCCTGCTTCAGTCTTCCAAGGATTGTAAGCAAGGAGGTTTTATGGGCGTTCATGAAGATGCTGCTGCAATTTGTCTTAAGAAACAGGAATAAAATGCATCATGAAAAAGATGGTGATTTTTATGTCTCAAGAAAACATCCCTAAGATGTGAAGAGAAAATGTATGAAAGCTCTCTCATCACCTCAGCTGGAGAAGAGACAGTGAGGGTTGGGGAGACAGAAAGTAAAGTGGGGAAGAACAAAGGGGGGGAATCTAGAGGCTTAAAAGCTGGCTAGAGATTGGAGTCTTGAGTGGTGGGAGAAGGGCACCACTGGTGTCTGTGTCTTAGTCAAGGTCTTCCTAGAAGCAGACACCAAGACAGGATCAGATATGTAGATTGACTTGAGGACATCAGTGAAGGATAAAGAAGAAGTATTCAGAAAAGATGGAGAGACCCTTCAGATGACTTTGCCAGCCTGACACCAGGAGAAAAGAAGAAGAGTCTCAAACTGCAGTACAGTTCCAAGAAAGTGTCAATCAGGCCAGTGGGGAATCTCTGAGCCAAGGTAGCCCAGGGTCCCACATCTCACAAAGATGGACCAGTCTCAGCACCCATCATGCTCAGACATTGCCTGGGAGCAGCCTGGAGGAAGTTGGGCGCTGGCACGAATGCAGGGGTAGGTCACCAAAGAGAACATGTGGGGCTGTCAGTCAACCACGCTCCTACAGCAGAAGAGTGAGCTGTGCATTTTCATTGGCTGCCACCGCAGTATGGGGACAGTGTACAATGTGGGGGTGAAAAACCCAGTTATGCATGCCCTCCTTTGTCCCAAGCTGCCCACCCCAACCCCAACACCAGGGGCACTCTGGAAAAGGCACCCAGGCCCCTGTTTGGAGAAAAAGAGGAAACATCATGAAAGGGCACCTCCTGCAGGAACCGAAAATGCAAGGCAAACTTGTCAGCCTCCAGAGGCCCCAGGGAGGGCAGCCAAGTGGGGTGATAGCAGGCAGTGGGGAGCTGTGCGGAAGCAGGATGGGCACATCCTCTAAGAGAACTCAAGCTCAGCTTTTTGGGGATGGGAGCTTTGATCCTATTTTGTTTTCTTGAGGTATAATATCCATACAATAAAGTGTACAAATCTTATGCATACAGTTTGATAATTTTTTACACATAAACATACACACCTAGAATCATCAGAGGATCAAGATATAAAATCATATACAACATGTTCAACACCTCAAAGGGCTCCCTTCTATTCTCTCCCAGTCAATACCAGACCCTTCTGAGGTAAGCACTATTCTAGTTCCTTCCTTCCTTCCTTCCTTCCTTCCTTCCTTCCTTCCTTCCTTCCTTCCTTCCTTCCTTCCTTCCTTCTTTCCTTCCTTCCTTCCTTCCTTCCCCCTTCCCCTTCCCCTTCCCCTTCCCCTTCCCCTTCCCCTTCCTCTTCCCCTTCCCCTTCCCCTTCCCCTTCCCCTTCCCTCCTTTCTTTCTTTTCTTTGAAATGGAGTTTCACACTTGTTGCCCAGGCTGGAGCACAATGGCGTGATCTTGGCTCACCACAACCTCTGCCTCCCAGGTTCAAGCTATTTTCCTGCCTCTGCCTCTTGAGTAGCTGGGATTACAGGCATGGGCCACCATGCCCAGCTAATTTTGTATTTTTAGTAGAGACAGCAGTTTCTCCATGTTGGTCAGGCAGGTGTCAAACTCCTGACCTCAGGTAATCCTCCCACCTAGGCCTCCCGAAGTGTTAAGATTACAGGTGTCAGCCACCACGCCCAGCCTCTTTTTTTGTGTGTGTAATGTATTTTTTTTTTTTTTTTTTTGTAGAGATGGGAGTCTTGTTATGTCGCCCAGGCTAGTCTCGAACTCCTGGGCTCAAGTGATCATCCCACCTCAGCCTCCCAAAGTGCTGGAATTACAGGCATCAGACACCACAACCAGCCCACTATTCTGATTTCTCTCACCATCAGTTGGTTTTGCTTTTTCTGAACTTCAAATAATACAGAACGTACTCTTCTGGGTCTGGCTTCTCTCACTGAACATTAGCTCTGAGATTCATTCATGATCTTTTGTGTAGCAGCATTTTTTTTTTTTTTTTTTGACAAAGTCTCACTCTGTCTCCCAGGCTGGAGTGCAGTGGTGCAATCTCGGCTCACTGCATGCAACCTTCGCCTCCCAAGTTCAAGCAATTCTCCTGCCTCAGCCTCCCGAGTGGCTGGGACTACAGTTGTGCACCACCACCCCTGGCTAATTGGTATATTTTTAGTAGAGGCAGGGTTTTACCATGTTGGCCAGGCTGGTCTTGAACTCCTGACCTCAGGTGATCCACCTGCGTTGGCCTCCCAAAGCACTGGGATTACAGGCGTGAGCCACCACGCCTGGCCTAGCAGCATTATTTTAATTGGTGAGGCGTATTCAATTGTGAGAATATAGCACTATTTATTTACTCATTGTTACTATTGATGGGCATTCAGTCTGAGGCTATTACAAATAAAGCTCTTACATTCTTGCACATGTATTTTGGTGAACGTGTGCCCTCATTTCTCTTGGATACTTACTTAGGAGAACAATTTCTGGGCCGTAAGATAGTGAATGCTGAGCATTCAAAGACACAACCAAATGGCTTTCCAAAGTGGTTGTCCCAGTGTATACCTCTCTCAGCAATGTTGAGAGTACAGCTACTCTGTATCCTTGTCCACACATGATATTGTTAACATCATTTTAGCAATTCTGGTGAATGTCAAGTTCAGAATGTTTTTTTTTTTGAGACGGAGTTTTGCTCTTGTTGCCCAAGCTGGAGTGCCATGGCGTGATGTCGGCTCGCTGCAACCTCTGCCTCCTGGGTTCAAGCAATTCTCCTGTCTCAGCCCCTTGAGTAGCTGGGGTTACAGGCACACACCACCACGCCCAGCTGATTTTATGTATTTTTAGTAGAAATGGGGTTTCAGGCCAGGTGCGGTGGCTCACACCTGTAATCCCAGCACTTTGGGAGGCCGAGGCAGGCAGATCACGAGGTCAGGAGTTTGAGACCAGCCTGACCGACATGGTGAAACCCCATCTCTACTAAAGATACAAAAACTTAGCTGGGCATAGTGCTGCATGCCTATAATCCCAGCTACTCAGGAGGCTGAGGCAGGAGAATCATTTGAGCCCGGAGGCAGAGGTTTCAGTGAGCCAAGATTGAACCATTGCACTCCAGCCTGGGTGACAGGGTGAGACTCTGTCTCAAAAAAAATAAAAGAAAAAGAAAAAGAAAAGGGTTTTACCATGTTAGCCAGGCTGGTCTCGAACTCCTGACCTCAGGTGATCCACCCGCCACGGCTGCCCAAGTGTTGGGATTACGGCCTTGAGCCACCGTGCTGGGCCCAAGTTTAGATTTTTAAAATCCAGCATGCTAGCTGAGCAAAACGGAACTGTGGGACCTGCAGGCAGCCAGTGTGAAAACCTTGCACCTAAGAGTTTTTCATTGCCTGTACAGGTGCCCGCAGCACACACACATCTGGAAGTCAGGCCCCTCCTCCGCTTCTCTGAATACTCAGGTGCAGTCCCTGCGGAGGGCAGGGCTCATTGCCCTTGCAGTGGATCCCATCTCTCTAGCCCATGTCTACCCAATTTTAATATTCCCAAATTATCAGTCACACAAGGTCATGGTGTGTATTAGGTTATTGTTATGATCATCATCATCACCACCACTGTTAGGACGCACAAATGCCAAAGGTACAAAATTCAAAAGACAGAACATGGTGTATGAGTTATCTGTTGTTGCCTAACAAATTACCCCAAAATGTAGTGTCTTGAAGCCTGGGCAACATAGCAAGAACTTGTCTCTACAAAAAATAAAATCAGCCAGGTGTGGGGGCATGGACCTGTCATCCCAGCTACTCAGGAGGCTGGGGTGGGAGGATCACTTTAGCCCAAGAGCTTGAGACTGCAGGTGAGCTATGATTGTACTACTACATTCCATCCTGGGTGACAGAGCAAGACCCTGTCTCTAAAAAGAAAAAAAAAAAAAACAACTAGTTGGAGGCTTTAAACAAAACACATTTACGGCCTCATAGGGCTTCTGTGGGGCAGGAGCCAGGGAATGACCTCGCTGGATGGCTCTGCCTCAAGGTCTCCCATGAGGTTGCAGCTAAGATGTTGGTCTGAGCCACAATCACCTCAAGGCTTTCTGGGGCTGAACAGTCTTCCAAGAGGCTTCCTTACCCCCAGCAAGGGGTTAGTAGCTGTTGGCTGGAGGCCTCAGTGTCTCTCATGGGCCTCTCGGTAGGGCTGCATGGACCTCTTCATGACTCAGCAGCCAGCTTCCCCTGGAGTGAGTGATCCTGGGAAGCAAGGCAGAGGCCATGATGTTCTTTATGACCTAGCCCTGGAAGCTGTGCTCTGTCATGTCCACAGTATCCTGTTGGTTACACGGGTTAATCCTATTCCATGTGGAAGAGAACTATACCAGGGCGTGAATACCACAAGGGTGCCAGGCATGGTGGCTCACACATGCAATCTCAGCACTTTGGGAGGCTGAGACGGGCAGATCTCTTGAGCCCAAGAGTTCCAGACTAGCCAGGACAACATGGTGAAACTCTGAATCTACTAAAAATACAAAAATTAGCCAGGTGTGGTGGTATGCACCTGTAATCCCAGCTACTTGGGAGGCTGAGGTAGGAGGATCACTTGGGTCCAGGTGGTAGAGGTTGTAGTGAGCCACAATCACACCACTGCACTCCAACCAAGGCAACAGAGCACGAATCAGTCTCAAGAAAAAAAAAAACAAAACCGCACACACAAAACAGCAACAACAAAATAAACAAAAAAATACCACAAGGGTATACAGTAAATGGAAATATCTCTCTCACCCATCTAAGCCACCCATTTTCCCTTCCAGAGGTAAACCCAGGACCAGTTTATTGTGAATTCTGTCAGCAGGACACACACTCACACACACACACACACAGTCATACTATACATCCACTTATATACCTTACTTTTTTTTACTCAATATATCCTAGAAATCCTTGCATTTCAGGACATAAAGACCTGCCTTGCTGGGTGTGGTGGCTCACACCTGTAATCCCAGCACTTTAGGAAGCCAAGGCGGGCGGATCACCTGAGGTCAGGCGTTCGAGACTAGCCTCAACATGGAGAAACCCTGTCTCTACTAAAAATACAAAATTAGCTGGGTGTGGTGGTGCATGCCTGTAATCCCAGCTACTCGGGAGGCTGAGGCAGGAGAATTGCTTGAACCTGGGAGGCGGAGGTTGCGGTAAGTCAAGATTGCACCATTGCACTCCAGCCTGGGCAACAAGAACGAAACTCTACCTCAAATAAAAACAGAAAACAAAACAAAGACAAAAACAAAACAAAAAAGAAAGACCTGCCTTATTTCCTGCAACTGTGCAAAGCCATTCCATTGTACGAACAAATCATAATTTCTTTGGCCAGTCCCTGTCAATGGATGTTTGGGCTGTTCCCTGCACTTCCCTACTGTAAGCAATGCCACAATAAATGAATGAATGTTTATATCCTTTTGCACAAGGACATGAGTATTTAAGGATAAATTCTGGAAGTGGACCAGCTGGACAAAAAGCCCTGTGCTTTTTTTTTTTTTTTTTTTTTGACAGTCTCACTGTGTCACTCAGGGTGGAGTGCACTGGCATGTTCTCGGCTTACCGCAACCTCCATCTCCTGAGTTCAAGCAATTCTTCTGTCTCAGCCTCCCAAGTAGCTGGGACTACAGGCACCCATCTCCATGCCCAGCTAACTTTTTTTTTCTTTTTAAGACGTGTCTTGTTCTGTGGCCCAGGCTGGAGGGCACTGGTGCAATCTCGGCTCACTGAAACCTCCGCCTCCCAGGTTCAAGCAATTTTCCTGCCTCAGCCTCCCAAGCAGCTGGGATTACAGGCACACACCACCACGCCCAGCTAATTTTTGTATTCTTAGTAGAGACAGGGTTTCACCATGTTGGCCACGTTGGTCTTGAACTCTTGACTTCATGATCCACCCTCCTCGGCCTCCCAAAGTGCTGGGATTACAGGTGTGAGCCACCGCACCTGGCCCTTGCCCAGCTAATTTTTGTATTTTTAGTAGAGACAGGGTTTCGCCCTGTTGGCCAGGCTGGTCTCGAACTCCTGACCTCAGGTGACCCACCTGCCTCAGCCTCCTGAAGTGCTGGAA
The DNA here is from genome assembly GCF_009764315.1 of Trachypithecus francoisi. Classification (NCBI taxonomy): domain Eukaryota; kingdom Metazoa; phylum Chordata; class Mammalia; order Primates; family Cercopithecidae; genus Trachypithecus; species Trachypithecus francoisi. Next base: position 58,816,320 of record NW_022681457.1, read on the forward strand.
TTACAGGTGTCAGCCACTGTGCCCGGCCAAGTCTGTGCATTTTAAATGTGATCAATATTGCCACGTTGCCCCCCATGAAGGTTGGCTGTAAAAATTTATGCTCTCACCAGCAAGAAAATGGATTCATGAAGCCTTGGGTGGTAATGACCAAAATGTAGGGCATTCCCTGGGCAGCTCAGTAAGTAATTAAAAATGAAATATCACCTGTCTGGTGCAGTGGCTCATGTCTGTAATCCCAGCACTTCGGGAGGCCGAGGCAGGAGGACTGTTTGAGGCCAGGAATTTGAGACCAGCCTAGGCAACATAGCAAGACCTCTATCTCAACAAACATTTTAAAAATAAGCTGGGAGTAGTGGCGTGCACCTGAAGTCCCAGCTACTCAAGAGGCTGAGGCAGGAGGATTACTTGAACCCAGGAGTTCAAGACTGTAGTGAGCTATGATTGCACCACTGTAAGCCAGCCTGAGCAACAGAGCGAGTCCTTGTCTCAATAAAAGAAATTTTTAAAAGAATAAAAAGTAGGCCGGGCGCGGTGGCTCAAGCCTGTAATCTCAGCACTTTGGGAGGCTGATACGAGCGGATCACGAGGCCAGGAGATCGAGACCATCCTGGCTAACACGGTGAAACCCCGTCTCTACTAAAAAAAAAAAAAATACAAAAACTAGCTGGGCGAGGTGGCGGGCGCCTGTAGTCCCAGCTACTCGGGAGGCTGAAGCAGGAGAATGGCGTAAATCCGGGAGGCAGAGCTTGCAGTGAGCTGAGACCCGGCCACTGCACTCCAGCCCGGACGACAGAGCGAGACTCTGCCTCAAAAACAAAACAAAACAAAACAAAACAAACAAACAAAAAAAGAATAAAAAGTAACATGGACTATCACCCAGCCCTATTCCACAACCAGAGAGCCTCCCTGGCCCTCTCCCACACCATGTGCTGGACTTTTTCTCCCTCTGGCTTCCTTGTTCTTGGCCCCTGGAATTTCTGTTCTTGCCTTAAATGCAGCAGGTGAGGAGGCATTTGCCAGCCACGCCTCAAAGACTGACACTGAAATGCCAAATGGTTCTCCAAGATGTGCCATCCAACCAAGACAGCTCTCTCCTGCACGGACCTCGGCCCTCTACTCGGGGTGGGCAGCCTTCTCTCCTCATGGATAAATACGACGTGTTCATGGGTTTGCCCCAGCTGGACTGTGAGCTCCCCAAGGGTAGAAGCAGAGCCACATTCATCCCTGGATCCACTGCCCGGCTGGTGGCACAAAGAGGGATCCAGCAATTGCTGAATGAATGAATGAATGAATGAATGACCCAGACAGAACTTTGTCAAACCAGTGCTGTCAAAAGCTTCTTGGATGTACTCCATTGACACTAGGTGGGTCTAACACACTCAAGATTATATTGGCATGCAACATGTATTTCACCCCTGGAAGGCATTTTTCAAAAAGGATTGCTTCTGTTTTATTTACGTTTAGAGACATGGTCTTGCTCTGTTGCCCAGGCTAGAGTACAGTGGTATGATCTCGGCTCACTGCAGCCTCAAACTCCCAGGCTCAAGTGATCCTCCCTCCTCAGTCTCCTGAGTAGCTGGGACTACAAACACGCACCACCATGCCCAGCTAATTTTTGGTATTTTTGTAGAGATGGGGTTTCACCATGTTGCCCAAGCTGGTCTCGAATCCCTGGGCTGAAGTGATCCACCCGCCTCAACCTCCCATAGTGCTGGGATTCCAGGTGTGAGCCACCACACCCTGCCTGCTTCTGTTTTCTTGTATTTCTCCTTTCCTCCTTTGGCCTTGTTGGAGCCTGTAGGGGAAAAATCCATGCTGGGAAACAAACACAATAATGCCCATAAACATGAAGCGGATGTGCAGACAGCTGGAATGATAAATGCAGGGCATACACATGCAGAGAGAGAAAGGAATAAACAGGCAGACAGGCAGGGTGAGTGGGTGTGGGGGCATCGCTGCCATCTCATGGTTCCCTGGAGTCAAGATGTAGTCTCAGCCTCAGATCCAAGGCCACTGCAGCAAGCCCGCCCTCAAGATTTTCTTCTGAAGTTACGGTTTCCCAAACATCTCTGGGTTTCCTCCTTTAAAACTAATCTTCTTAACCATTTCAGTAGAAATCTTTTCAAAATGCCCCACATTGTATGACTTTGAGACTCAGTGTCTTTAGCATGTTACGGTATCTGTAAGGAAAGCAGTATTTAGGCCAGGCGCGGTGGCTTACACCTTTGGGAGGCTAAGACAGCAGGATCTTGAACCCAGGTGTTCAAAACCAGCCTGGCCAACATACTGAGACCAGGTCTCCACAAAAGATTTTTAAAATTAGCCAGGTGTGATGGTGTGTGCCTTTAGTTCCAGCACTTTGGGAGGTAAAGGTGGGAGGATCATGAGGTCAGGCGTTCAAGACCAGCCTGAGCAACATAGACAGACCCCTCTCTCCCCCACATCTCTACTCAAAATTTAAAAAGTTAGTTGGGCACAGTTGCGTAGGCCCATAGTCCCAGTTACTCAGGAGGCTGAGGCAAGAGGATCACTTGAGCCCAGGAGGTCGAAGCTGCAGTGAGCCATGACTGTGCCACTGCACTCCAGCCTGAGTAACAGAGCAAGACCTCATCTCTAAGAAATAAATAAATTGAAATAAAATACAAATAATTTTTTAAAAACAATGCAGCATGTAGTAGTTTGGGAATCGGACAAATTTAGAGTCAGTTTCAGGATCTGCCCAATCTAAACAGTAGGACCTCTGTTTCCTTTGTTTTTCTTTAATTTGTTTTCCCAATTTTTTGTTTTGGAAACTTTCAAACCAACAGAACAGTTATACGAAAAGTTCAACAAATAGTCAGAGATCAGGGATTGGTAAACTTCAGCCCACATCCTGATTTTGTATGAGCTAAGAATGGTCTTTAACTTTTTTAAATGGTTGGAAAAAATTTTTAAAAGAATTTTTCATAACACACAAAAATTACATGAAATTCAAATATCAGTGTCCATGACGCTAACCCTCTTGTTTAAGTATTGTCTGTGGCTGCTTTTGCTTTGCAGCGGTGAAGTTCAATAGTTGCCGTGGAGATCCTGGCTCTCAAAGCCCAAAGTACTTAACATTTGACCCTTTACAGAAAAAGATTGGAGACGCCTGACCCCAATTTACCTATTGCTAATATTCTGCCTCCTTTGTTTTCTCTCTCTCGCTGAACATTTGTTTTCATCCTTAAATACTTCAGTGCCTATTTCAGTTTCTTAAACTGAAAGCTGGGAATGGCAGTTTTAGTGTGGGAAGAGATAAGATAACATAAAATGTTTAGCACACAGTGCTTAGCATGTAGACAGAACTTAATAAACGATCCAAAAAAAAATTCCTGGTGTTGGGCACAGAGGTGTTTGCCAGAATCCCTAACTTGAAAATCCCAAGCCCCGCTGCTTTCCTGAAACCCAGGTTCCCGCAGTCTGGAAGCCAGCTTCTCCGCCGAAAGGGCTTCTTTCCCGAGAAGTAGCAAACGCCTCGGAGAAACCTCATTCTTTCCACAGCTTGTGGCTTGGCTGACTCAACTTCTGCCTGCCCCTGAGTCACGAGTTTTTCCTCTCTTATTTGGAGGAGCAAGGCCCTCCACCCTCCACCCAGCTGTCCCCACGCACAGCCAGCCCTGCTGGGAAGTGGATGGACATCTGGAAGACCAGTGTGTGCTGCCTCTGGGGCGTTTCTCGGAACACCACTCAGATCCATAGCTGGAAGGAAAGACAGAAGAGGAGACTAAGGTCCAAGTGAGCCCTGGACCACCAGCAGGACACGGCTAGGAGGGGTCTCCTGATTGCAGGACCAACACATCCTCCGTCTAGTTTCCCAAAGTCAGGAAAAGGCTTCCTTCTCCCGAGGCCTCCTCTGTACGGACAAGGTGTTAAATGCCAGGACACTGTCGTAAACGAGACAGTCCTGTCTTTCCAGGGGACTGGCTCACTTCCAAGTCTCATGGCCACCTCCACCCCAGCCAGGGACTACCCTCCATGAGAAGCAGCCTCTTGCCGGGGAGGTGGCGGAGCTGGCACTGAGCAGTCATGGATCGCAGCCTTGAAGGCTCAGCTTGAAGTCCCCCTCCACCCGCTGGTGACAAGCAGTGTGTACACTGGAGACAGTGTTTCCCAGCATCCCAATGGCCCCACTAACCCTCCTGGTTATTACTCAGCCTGTGGGATCTCAGACCTTGTGTTTTCTGTTCTCTGTGGTATAGAGGCCTGGCTGCCCCTTCAGGACTTGTAAACCCAAACGTATATTCAATTGGAGGTGTGGAAGCGGATAAAGCGCCCCAAGGGGGAAACCAGAGGGAGTGTGGGGACCATAGTGGAGGGGAGAACACAGGGCCCGTCTAAAGAGGACCCACATTCTCAAATCTTCTGATTCAAGAGGAGCTGAATATCCTGATTTTTATGTGAACTCTCCCCATATGAAATGTTCACAGCAATGCGTTTTAAAAATGCTGAAACACTTTGAAAGCAAACAGACATTATTCGGGTCTTGTGGGGTTCAGGGTTACTTACCAGGTGGTGGCTTCTGTTGAATGCTCATAAATGCTGTCCTTGCTGATGAAGGCAATGGTATGGTGGGCGCCATGAGGTGGTAGTGGGGAGGGGTCTCCCCAAGGCCACAGCTGGTGGCCCTCTCACTTGCCTGTCCCCTCCCCCTGCCCCCATCCCCTTTCCCTTCCCTTTTCAGCTGGGAGAGGCCCGTCTCCAGCACTGGACCCACCTCACAGCCTCACCCATACCCCCTGCCAGGACAGCAGGCACCTCTTCTAGCTCTGGCCCCACAGCCCATCAGTCCTCCTCCCGCTGCTCCCCTCTCGCCTGGTCCTGGCTCAGCAGGCACTGCTCCGGCCTGAGCCAGCCCCTCTCAAGGTGCCCAGGTGGAGTTCTATTTGGCAAGACAACCTGCATTTATGTGACAGGTACTGACTGCGTTCCTCCTATGCACTGCCCATTCTCAGCACTCGGGATGCAGGGGTGAATGAGAAGAAAGTCCCGCCTGAAGGAGAAGAAATTACCGTCTGGCCCGTGGGGCTCACGGCCTGGGTGGGAGGCAAGCCACCAGCATGACTTGTTTATGAGCATTCCACAGAAGCCACAGCCTGCTAGGCAGCCCTGAACCCCACGAGTGGCCTCAGGAGAGGACTCTGGGTTGGGAGAGATGCTTTACAAAATTATAAACACGGGTGACTGTGGAGGGAGATGGGATGGAGATAGGGAACAACTTTGGGTGGCCAGGGCAGCCTCCCTGAGGAGGTGACAGTCTGAGGCCTGATGGAGGTAGAAGCAAAGGCCTGGGACTTTAAGGAACAGGAGGAAGCCCATTTGAGAGGACCTGTGGGAGGAGGCCAGGGAGGGCCAGGAAGGCCTCCCGGGCACTGAGGCCTGGGAATTTCCTTCTGAGTCACACAGGAGGCTCAGGCACAATTGAGCCAGGGGTGACATAACTTGCTACTAGTGTTGGACCTGGGTGATGGGCACCAGGGTCCCCTGGACTATTCTCTTTCCTTCAGTTTGAAATCTGTCACTATAAAAAGTTTAAAATAGGCCAGGCGTGGTGGCTCACTACTGAAATCCCAGCACTTTAGGAGGTCAAGGCGAGAGGATCGCTCGAGCTCAGGGGTTCAAGACTAGCCTGGGCAACATAGTGAGACCCCCCGTCAGTACAAAAATACAAAAACTAGCCAGTCCTGGTGGGCTAATTCTCCTGGGGTCAGGATGATTTCCGTGCAGGCTGCAGTGAGCCGTGACTGCGCCATTGCACTCCAGCCTGGGCGTCAGAGGGAGATCCCGTCTCAAGAAAAAAAAAAGGTTATAAAGTGCTGCTGCATTTTCATATTACGATTATTGACCACTGAGGGTGACTGTGCTGTGAGGCCCGCCGGAGTCACCAGAAGGCACAAGCCTCCCACTGCTGGTTTCCCTGCAGAGCCCCGCAGGTCTCGAAGTCGCGGGCGCCCCCACCCCACCCCTGCCCAAGGCCAGGGTCGCAGTCCCAGCAGGTGACAGCAGTCGCGCTCCGCGTGGGGCAGCGGCGGGCGGAAAGGGAAACCGGGCGGGGCCAGGGGGTCAAACGGTCCCGCCCAGCCCCAGACCTGTGGAGCGCAGGAGCCCGGGCGCCCTCCAGGAGCCGCGCCCAAGCCCCGCCCCTCCCGCTTCCCGGGCTCCGATTGGCCGAGCCACCGTGGGGGCGTGTCCGGTGAAGCGGGCTGGGACCTGGGCGGAGCTGGCTGGGACCTGGGCGTAGCGGGCGGGGACCCGGGCAGCCGTGGTGCGGCCTCGCGGGCTGGGCACGGGGCCGGCGCAGGAGGTGAGTCCCCCACCGTCCCCAGGCCGGGCTGCGGGTCGCGGGGCAGGCGCAGGAGGGGAGTTTCCCATCCCCACCCCCGGGGCAAGCGAGCTCCCTCGGGCCGCGCCGTCTTGGCGGCTCTTGGGCGGGCGGGGCGCAGTGCCGCGGACTCCAACCCGAGAAGAGGCTGTGGAAGGGCGCTCCTGGGCTGCTTGCTGGGTGAGCGCTGCAGGGAGCCTGGGGAGAGCGAGGGAGAGCGGTCAGGGGTCAGAGGGGCCGAGGCGGAGTCCTCGGGGAAACGCGCAGGTGTAAGCTGGTGGAGGCGAGGGATTCGCGGGCCACCCGGGACTGCAGGGGTCTCAGCGCACCCGGTTGATGGTAGTGTTTCCAGGATCCTGGCCTCGTGTGGCCCCCGGGACCTCTCTTCTCGGTCCCAGTCTGCAATCTGGAGGCCTGGATGGGACCACTGTCCCTCTGGGCAGGGGCGCGGCGGGGGGCGTTGGGGGTCCCAGTTCCTCTGGAGCAGTTGAGTTTGTGAATCTTGGTGGGAGTTGTCAAGGGAAACAGGGTCGGGCACGGCTCCCATCTTAGAGAGAAAACTTGAGCAGGCCCACAGAGAGTCGGCCTGGAATCTCCCTCCTTTCTCATTTCCCCAACTCTTGGCGGGCCGTTTAGGGCAGAGGTGTGGTCAACCCCTTGACAGGTGGGAAAGCAGAGGTTCCGAGCCACCCTGAAAGTTGGTCTCTGCAGCCCAAGGGGAGCACTCCTTTGGAATTTGAACACCGCTGGTATCTCCGGCTCAGAGAGGGTCAGAGGCCAAGGAGGTGGAGAGGTAGTCCCCTAATGCGCTGGGATCGTCCATCTGCACAGCGTCATTCCCACTGGAGTCTGTGTGAGCTGAGATGACTCTGACTTCGGCCTGCGTTCCTGCACACGTCAGCCCTCAGGGCTGCCAAGGCACAAACCAGGCGGCCCTGGGCGAGCTAGGGGACCTGCCCAATCCAGCCCACCCCGAGGAAGAAAGGGGGATTGGCCAGTATGGGCTGGAGGGTGGGACAGCCCAGCCAAGCTGACGGGCCTGCTCAGGATGGGGTGGGCATCAGGCATTTGGAGCGCAAGCAACACCCGCTGGACTCTGACTTCTGGAGTTCTGATTTGGTCTCTGGTTGAGTGCAGCTTTCCACAACTCATGGTTATTTTGAAGCCGGGCTTCCTGATCACTCAGCAGGGACCTTGGGCAGTGACTTTGATGTGGTGGAAGTACCTTCCCCAAGGGGGCTTTTGTGAGAATTAAGTGAAATAATGCACATAATATGCTTAACTTTGTGCCTGGTGAGTTCTAAGTGCTCAGTCGGCGGCACTTCCAGTTTTGTTTTGCTTTGTTTTTCATTACCGGTCTCTTCCCGGAGGAGGGCCTTCCAGAAATCAGAGGGCTGGACAGAGCCGAGGGGCGGCCCTCTGGAGAGAGAGGAGGCTTGGCACCTGGTGCTGCAGTCTCAGTGCACATGGAGAAAACCTCACATCCTCACGCTGGCCTGGGACCCTGCAGGATGGCCCCTTCCGGCACTGTGACCTCATCTGTCCCCCTTGCCCCATGGCTCCTTACTCCACAGCCTGACTTCACCCTTTCCACCTTGAGCTGCTCCCCAGGACCGAAGCTCTGCCCCTAGATCTTTGCACAGCTGACTTCTTCAGGTTGGAGTGAGTTCACTTCCTCCCAAGGCCTTCCCCGACCTCCACTGTCCTCCCAGCCCCTGCCCTGCTGGGCGCACCAGTCTTTTTCTTCACAGTGTTTAGCACTGGCTCTCAGAAAAGACCCTGTGAATGTACTTCTAGTCTCACTGGAAAGAAGTGTGCATTCCTGAAGGGCCTGGTCTCCAGCTCCCAGCTGTAACCTCACACAGTGTCTGGCACACAGTGGGACTCATAAATATTTGGAAAATGAAATCAGGCAGGCATGGAAGCAGGGTGGGCCTGCGTGGGGACCAGGTCCCTGCAGGGAAGGAGGAGCCCCAATCTGAAAGTCAAGGGAAAGTCCAAAGGGCTGAGCTGCCCCCAGAACTCTGATTCCCTTGGTGACCCTGGCCCTGCACATCCCTGAGCAGGTTATCCATGTGTAAGCCGAGGCAGAGGAGTTACAGCTCCCACTCCACCCGCCACCACCACTGCTCAGCTCCTACTTTCCAGGGCTACCATATTGGAGCCCCACACATCTCTCATTTATCCAAAATGCTGTGTCCTGAGTAGGGGAGAGGACAGGACAACTCCCATCAGGACAGTGCCCTGCGTGGCCTGTTCAGCGTGCCCTGCAGTGTGTGTGTTATGCATTTTACAATGTGGCGTGGTGTAGATCAGGAGTTGGCTAACCTTTTCTGTCAAGAGCTGGTAGCAAATAGTTTAGGTTTTGCCAGCCATACAGCCTCTGTCCCGCATGACTGTGTTTGAGTAAAACTGGATTTAGAAAAGCTGGCAGTGGCCCAGATTTGGTGTAGCTCTCCAGCCCCTGCTGTTGAGCACATATCACACCTGAGCTGCAACATACAGAACCGGGCTTCACGGCTTCTGTAGCCACGCGGTGGCTCTCAGGATGTGGCTCCCAAGCCGCAGTGCTCACGTGAGCACCTCCAGCCCGTGCAGGCAGCAGGATTGCTGAGCCTGAGAGTCCCCACCCCTCTGAACCCTCAAAGAAAGATGCAGGTCTGTTCGTTGCCTGACTCCCAGGCTTACTGTGACTGCGCCGCGGTCACCCCTCTACCAGCAGCCCTGGGGCCAACACAGGCACTATCTGAGGCCCAGAGGCTGCCAGGAAGCTCTGTCACCAACATCTTCCCAAGGCAGGCCAGCCCCAAATGAATAAGAACAGGGCTCAGCTTTTTCCTCCTCTGTGCTAGGCAAGGGAGGTTCACTTCCCTGGTGAGAACAATTAAAAAAAAAAAAAAAAAAAGAGGATTCCCAGTTGGGCTCGGTGGCTCATACCTGTGATCCCAGCACTTTGGGAGGCTGAGGAGGGAGGATTGCTTGAGGCCAGGAGTTCAAGACATATCTAAGCAACGCAGTGAACCCTCGCCTCTACAACAAATTTAAAAATCAGCCAGGCATACTGGTGCATGCCCGCAGTCCCAGCTACTCACGAGGCTGAGGCGGGAGGCTTTTGAGCCCTAGAGTTTGAGGCTGCAGTTAGCCCTGATTGCACCACTGTACTTCAGCCTAGGCAGAAAGCAAGATAATGTCTCAGAAAAAAAAAAAAAAAGCATTCCCCATCTAACTCAGGGCTGCTGTATTTGCCAAGAAAAACTTACAGACCAGGTCAAACCAGGGTGTGAAGTTGTGGTCATGTAGAGAGGGCATGCATGCGGGGGCAGCCCCCAGGAGGATGTTGTCTGCCCTACCCCTTGCCCAACCTGGGACCCTCCACAGGTTCCCAAAGGGGGGCACATGTGAGCCCCTGGCTGCCCCAGTCAGTGTGTGGGGTCAACTCTCAGCCCAGCCCCCTTCATCGCCAGCAGATGCCCCTCCTTGCCTTTCCTGGTCCACATTTTACCATCAGCAGCTGGACACTGGCTGTAAGGGCCTTGAGGGGGTCTTCGAGTCACGGGCGGGGGCAGAGCAGCAAGGGGGTCCCATGTGGAGTGTTCTGTGCCCCCTCCGAGGGCTGCAGAGACAGTGTTATGGGCTCTGCCCTCTGCTGGCCGGGTCCAGGTGGATTGGCACCCCTGCCTGCGGCTCTCTTCTGCCTAGTGCTGTTCCTTCCCTTCCTCTGTGCCGTCCACTTGGCTGGCCCAGTATCCAGAGCTCAACAAGCCCCCAGGGTTGCGGGAGGGCTACCTGCTCTCTGGGCACAAAGCCCACCTGCCTCAGCTACTGAATATGGAGGCTTTGGTCTGGAGTCTCAGGACTGGGTTTTCATCCCATTTCGCCAGCGGCCTGACTTCTCAGCACACAGGTGGGCTGGGGGCACACGTGGCCTTGCTTCTTCGGGGCTGCTGACATCCCCTGCAGGTGCCCAGGCCCGGATGCCATGCGGTCACCCTATCAGGCCCAGCCAGGCGTCCCATTGTGAGACATGCTCAGCGGCCCCCAGCCCATGGAGCCCAGGACTCAATCCATACACTGGCCTGTAATTCTTTTCTTTTTGAAGACCTTAAATTAGAAGAAGCAACACATGTTCTCATTTCTTGAAATTGGCAGATATTCGGATTTCGTCATGTTTGCTGCTGCCTTTTTCTAATCAAAAAAAAAAAAATGAAACCTTATAGATGAAGGTGGAATCCAATCTGAGCCCCCCATTCCTGGTCACATCTAGGTCCTCTCCCCAGACTACTTACTCCTGACTTTCTCCCTCCTATCTTTTATTTTTACCATTCTAACCACTTTCAAGTGTACAGTTCAGTAGTGTTAAGTATATTCCCATTGTTGTGTAACAGATCTCCAAAACCTTTTTTTTTTTTTACCGAGATGGAGTTTCACTGTGATGCCCAGGCTGGAGTGCAGTGGCATGATCTCGGCTCACTGCAACCTCTGCTTCCTAGGTCAAGTGATTCTCCTGCCTCAGCCTCCCAAGTAGCTGGGACTATAGGTACGCGCCACCATCCCTGGCTAATTTTTGTATTTTTAGTAGAGACAGAGTTTCACCATATTGGCCAGGCTGGTCTCGAACTCCTAACCTCAAGTGAATGCTGGGATTACAGGCATGAGCCACCACACCCAGCCTCTAAAACTTTTTAACCGTTTAAAACTGAAACTCCATACCCAGACAACCTCCCTATTCCCCTTCCAGCAGCCCCTGGCAACCACCATTCTATTTTTTACCTCTATGAATTTGATCAGTTTGTGTATCTCATGTAAGTTATTACAATATTTGTCCTTTTGTGATGGGCCTGTGTCACTTAGCATGATGTCCTCAGGGCTCATTCATGTTGTAGCATGCGTCAGAATTTCCTTCCTTTTCTAGGCTGAATAGTATTCCATGGTAAGTATGTTCCACATTTTGTTCATCCATTCTCCCACTGATAGATGTTTGAGTTGCTTCTACCTCCTGGCTATTGTGAATGATGCTGATATGAACCTGGGAAAGCAGATATTTATTTTAGTCCCAGCTTTCAGTCTAGATATATATCCGGAAGTGGCATTGCTGGATCATATGGTAGTTCTGTTTTTAACCTTTGTTTTTTTTTTTTTTTTGAGATGGAGTCTCGCTCTGTCACCCAGGCTGGAGTGTGGTGGCTCAATCTCAGCTTACTGCAAGCTCCGCCTCCTGGGTTCACGCTGTTCTCCTGCCTCAGCCTCCCCTCATCCTCCCGAGTAGCTGAGACTACAGGCGCCCACCACCACACCTGGCTAATTTTTTTTATTTTTAGTAGAGATGGAGTTTCACCGTGTTGGCCAGGATGAGCTCAATCTCCTGACCTCATGATCCGCCCGCCTTGGCCTCCCAAAGTGCTGGGATTACAGGCGTGAGTATTTTTAACTTTTTAAGGAACTTCCGTACTGTTTTCCTTAGGGCCTGCACCAGTTCATATTCTCATCAGCAGTGCACAGGTTCCAGTTTCTCCACACTCTCACCAACACTTACTATTTATTTTTTGTTTTTTTTTTTTCCCTCCTTTTTTTTTTTTTTTGAGATGGAATCTCACTCTGTCACACAGGCTGGAGTGCAATGGCACAATCTTGACTCACTGCAACCTCCACCTCCCGGGTTCAAGTGATTCTCCTGCCTCAGCCTCCCAAGTAGCTGGGATTACAGGCGTGCACCACCACGGCCAGCTAATTTTTGTATTTTTAGTAAAGATGAGGTTTCACCATGTTGGCCAGGCTGGTCTCGAACTCCTGACCTCAGGTGATCTGCCCACCTCAGCCTCCCAAAGTGCTGGGATTACAGGTGTGAGACACTGTGCCCGGCCTTCCTCCTACCTATTTTTATTCATAGATACAGTTCTTGAACACTTTCAGAATGTTATGTAATTCCTGCATAAGTGGTGTCACTTTACATACAACATTCTACAGGTTGTGTTTTTCCACTCCGTGTTTGTTGTTTGCCATCAGACCACACTGATCTGTATCTCTGAGTAGCCCCGGGTTTTTGTGCTTTTCCCTGCTGGTAGGTATTTTGGTTGTCTCTGCTGTGCGGTCACCGCTCTTTGTGGAATGTAATTCTGGTTTTGTCAGATTGTCCATCAGCCAGGTACTCGGTGATCAGTCATGGAGAGATGGGTCAGGTCTGTCACTGGTAATCCCCTAGGTTTGCAGTATACAGCCAAGATCAGCAACCTAAAAATAGCAGTTCTTACGTAAGGCGGTATGGGCAGCTCTTCTCAGGACACTTGTGATCTACAGGGGCAAGTGGAATGGGACTCGAGGGCCCAGCATATTCTCTTGTGCAATGCATCCAGCTGTCACACTGGGACCCCACTCTGGCTTTCCACTGGTGACCAGGCTCAGAACTGCAGCTCAGTGACCCAGAAACACTATAAGTGTGATCGCTCAGCTCCAGGTGTGCCGTGTGTGCCTGAACGCATGTGTGCACGTGGTGGTGGTGGGGCCAGCTCTCACCTCTTCCTCTGCAGAGGTAAGAGCTGAGTCATGCATGGTGGGCCTTGGGACCTGCTTGGAACCATGCCAAGCTACTTATGAAGCACCTAGTATGTGCTTGGCATGGCTCCAAGAACTGTGGACACAATGAACAGGAAGAGGCTCCTGTTCTCACGGAGCTAAGAATTGAGCGGGGGAAGCAGAAAACACACAAGCAATGAATAGACAAGAAAACAGCAGGTCCTGTTAAATCCCGCAAAGAAAAAACAAAATAGGGTTGAATCCCAGAGAAGAGGCCAGCAGACCCTTTCTACAAAGGGCCAGGTGGTAAATATTTTAGGCTTTGTCACCATGTAGTCCCTGTCACCAGCACTCAACTCTCCCATTGCAGTGTGGAAGCCACCAGAGACAATAATAAATGAACCAATGTGGCTGTGTCCCAATAAATCTTTACAAAAGCAGGCTGAAGGCCGGATTTGACTCTCAGACCATGCATTACCAATGCCTGTCCTGGGTGTGGGGAGAGACTGCCTGAGCTGGGGTTGTCAGGGAGAACCCTTTTGAAAAGGAGACAGATGGGAACTGAGAACCTGTTGCAGGAAGGAGCCGACCCTGGGACAGCCTGTCTCAGGTGGGACACAATGGCACCTTGCCGCCGATATGGTGGTAGAGTCGTGTGCTGAGAAGTGAGCGGGCTAGATTTGAGAGGAGGAAAAGATGATGAGATTTGCTCATGGCTTGAATGTTGGAGGTACAGGAAGGGGGAGATTCAAGGATGCATCCTAGATCTGGGTTTGAACTCCTGGGTGAATGGTGGTGTCACTGGAGAGGAAGAGGCGCAGGTCTGTGGGGACTGGGTTTAGTTTTGGATGTGTTGAGTTTGAGGAGCTTGTTAGACAAGCAGGTGAACATCTATGCTAAGAGCCCTCTTAGAGCTTGGAGAGGCCAAGACCGGAGGCTTGGACTGGGGAATCTGTGGCATTTAGGGGGTCTTCAAGGTCGTGAGTCTGGTGGGCTGGTGCATGTGTGGACCGAGCAGGGGTGCCCAGCATGAGCTCTGAGTTAGTGCTTAGTGCTTAGGGCACCAGCAGAGGGGCCTGTGTGGCCTCACACTCCACTCAGGAGGACAGCATAGTGTGAGCTCCAGGGCCCCCTGCCTCCTAGCATCACCTCAGTTCCCCTCCTGTAAAGTGGGGATTCTGCCTCCTGGGGTCAGGTGGGAACTAAATGAGATCATCAGGCTTGGCTGAGAAGAAGCACTCAGTGCCTGTGCGTGATGGTGGTGGTGACTGTTGCACTCACTGGGTGGGTGCATGGATTGCAGGGCCTGTGATGGCTTGGTTTGGTGAATGGCAGAGTCAGGGATGGGTTGGGGGTGGAGACACCCAGGTCTCCTGGCAAGGACTGTTCTGATGTCCCTGTTGAGGCCTATTCCACCCTGTTTTTCAAGGCTCCCCAGCGTGGCTGGACCTCTGCTGCCCACAGTGGTAGCCCGCTTAGTAGAACTTTTTTTTTTTAGGAGATAGAATCCACTCAGTCACCTAGCTAGAGTGCAGTGGCGTGATCATAGCTCACTGTAGCCTCAAACTCCTGGGTTCAAGCCTCCTCCTGCCTCAGCCTTCCAAAGCGCTGGAACCACAGGCATGAATCGCTGCACACTTTATCACTGCTTTCCCATCCCTGTCTGGCCTCCACGTCCCCTTTACTGGGGAATCCCCCTTCCCTCCCTGTAGTTCCCTGTACTCCCGTGGAAGGGTCAGCTTCTCGGGTGATGCCTCTCAGTGCTGGCAGGCCTGCGGGGTACTGTGGGTAGTCAGTGGGCTGCCTGGTGTGGTGGGTTAGTGAGTTGGGGATGGGCAGCGTGGTTCTGACACCCCCATGCCTGAGCCTGGACATACTCCTCGTCTGTCTCCTCCTGCAGCCGGCGGCTGGAGACGATGGTGGACCACTTGGCCAATACGGAGATCAACAGCCAGCGCATCGCGGCCGTGGAGAGCTGCTTCGGGGCCTCGGGGCAGCCGCTGGCGCTGCCGGGCCGAGTGCTGCTGGGCGAGGGCGTGCTGACCAAGGAGTGCCGCAAGAAGGCCAAGCCGCGCATCTTCTTCCTCTTCAACGACATCCTGGTGTATGGCAGCATCGTGCTCAACAAGCGCAAGTACCGCAGCCAGCACATCATTCCCCTGGAGGAGGTCACGCTGGAGCTGCTGCCGGAGACGCTGCAGGCCAAGAACCGCTGGATGATCAAGACCGCCAAAAAGTCCTTCGTGGTGTCGGCCGCCTCCGCCACGGAGCGCCAGGAGTGGATCAGCCACATCGAGGAGTGTGTGCGGCGGCAACTGCGGGCCACGGGCCGCCCACCCAGCACGGAGCACGCGGCGCCCTGGATCCCCGACAAGGCCACGGACATCTGCATGCGCTGCACACAGACGCGCTTCTCCGCCCTCACGAGGCGCCACCACTGCCGCAAGTGCGGCTTCGTGGTCTGCGCTGAGTGCTCGCGCCAGCGCTTCCTGCTCCCGCGCCTGTCCCCCAAGCCTGTGCGTGTCTGCAGCCTCTGCTACCGTGAGCTGGCTGCCCAGCAGCAGCAGGAGGAGGCGGAGGAGCAGGGCGCGGGGTCCCCAGGGCAGCCGGCCCACCTGACCCGGCCCATCTGCGGAGCGTCCAGTGGAGATGATGATGACTCCGACGAGGACAAGGAGGGCAGCAGGGACGGCGATTGGCCCAGCCGCGTGGAGTTCTACGGCTCGGGCGTGGCCTGGTCTGCCTTCCATAGCTGACCCCCGGCCTGCAGAACATCTGTCCCCAAGCCAGCTCCACTGCCCACACCCCCAAGAGGACAGCTCCAGAAGCTGCCCAGGGCTCCGGGAGCCCACCCCATGGTGGCAGGGGCAATGGTGGGGAGTGGCTCTTTCTGGACTCCCAGTGCCTTTTTGCTGGACACTGTGTCCTTCTGACTTCACTGCAGGTAATGCCTTTCCCTTCAGGAAGCCCCAGAACACCCAGACCTCTTGGGAACCAACAGCCAACTCCCGCTCTGCAGGCTGCTGCCGCAGCTCCAGATGGCCTCCTGAGCTGGACTACCCCAGGTCTCCAGACACCTAGGGACCAGAGCCGGTTTCGGAACATGGATGGAAGACAGCACGGGAATGTAGTCACAAGCCACAGAACCCACCCTCACCCCGACAAGCACACCCCACTGAAGAGCCTGAGTCCCAGGAGGCCTCCTGGAAGCTCAGGCCTGCCCACCCACCATGCTGGTGCCCACTGCCTGGCCGGCGAAGCCCTGCCAATCAGACATACGGGCTCCCTGAAGCCCAGCCAGAGACTGCCATGCTGTGGATGCCACCAGGCCCAGGGACTGCAGCCGCGACGCCCAGGGCAGCCGGGTGAGGACTCTGTCCTGTGTCACCTCTCTCCGTGTGTCCAGCTGTCTCGTGCCTTTTTATCCTGTCCTCAGCTCTCCCTGCGGTCAGTGAAACCAGTGTTTTCTGTTAGGACTCAGTTGCAAGAACAGAAACCCTGCCCACACTTAATAATAAAAAAGAAAGTTTATTGATGGGTGGTTGCAAAGCCCAGGAGTGTCCTTGCTTCCGACGTGGCTCTGTCTATGGTTGAAAAATGTGCTGGGTGGCAAAAATCTACCACTGTCCCCCACACTGGGCGTTCTTGGGTATGCCAGCTGCCCGACGGAGACAGATGCTCATGCTGTGCCTTGGCCAGGCCTCCCCAGGACACAGGTCTGTCTGGGTGCCATGACTGTGGCCTGACGCCTGCTGCCCTATTCACTTTGGTGTGGGGGATCTCAGTGGATGGCACTGAGGAAACAAATAGCCATTTGTGTGGTTCTGCCAGGCCTCACAGGCTGAGAGCTCCCCCGTGCAGTCCTGCCTGGCCCTGGGGCTTGTGTGTGGAGAGGGAAACTGGGCCCCAGGTGCACCAGCCCTGCTCAGAGTGAGTGTGCATTGGGCCTGGGGCTCAAGGCCAGCCTCCCGACACTTGGCCACGGAGCTGGGGATCCTTTAACAGTGTCCCGTGAGTGTTTCTGCACTGCTCTTTCCCAGCGCCTCGGCCTTGGCCAGACTGGGGCATGGACTGGTATTGCTGTCAGCTAGAAGTGATGACCGTGGGGCTGGGAGTCTCCTGCCCATGCAGCGCAGCATCTGAAACCCCACTGACAGGGCATCTCCCCAGCCTAGCACCATCCTCCTGGGGCCAGTTATCGGAGGGTCACATGCAGACGGAACCCTGGAGGGTGCAGTTTGAGTGCAGATTCTGATTCAGCAGGTTGAGGCCCAGCTCCCAGGGCCTGCTGCCACCACCGCCCACGGACCACCCTTGAAGTGACAGGGCCTGCTGGTGGCCTGTGGGCACTCTGCAAGGGAGGCGGGAGGGGTCAGTATTTTTTTTTTTTTTTTGAGACAGAGTCTCGCTCTGTTGCCCAGGCTGGAGTGCAGTAACGTGACCTCGGCTCACTGCAACCTTCGCCTCCCGAGTTCAAGTGATTCTCCTGCCTCACCCTCCCAAGTAGCTGGGATTACAGTCGTGTGCCACCACACCTGGCTAATTTTTGTATTTTTAGTAGAGATGAGGTTTCACCATGTTGGCCAGGCTGGTCTTGAACTCCTAACCTCAGGTGATTTACCCACCTCGGCCTCCCAAAGTGCTGGGATTACAGGCATGAGCCATCACGCCTGGCTGAGGGGTCGGTATTGAAGCGCCTTTGACCTGCCATGTTTGGCAGAGTAACTAGTGTGGGAGGCCCAGTGGCCTTCCAGGAAGGACCTATTTGTTTACAGTCCCTTTCTGTCCCTTGGCCTCTCTGAACCACACAAACTGGTTCAGGCTGGTTCTGCCTGGGCAGAGGGCACAGAGTGAGACAGGTCATGGGGCTGGGGATGACTTCCTGGACAGATCTAGTGCACTCTCCAAAACCTAGGCCGGGCAGCCACGTCCCTGCACCCTGGCACTGAAGCCAGACCAGGGTGTGCTGGCTGCTGCCGCTGGCCTCCCTTCACAGACCACTCCCCTGCCCGGAAACCCTCTGAGCCTAAAAGGCAGCATTCACTAGGATGGGAGAGGGGACCACGTGCGGCTGAGCCTGGCCACCACCAGCCTCCTCTACAGCTTCCTGCCAAAGGGGTCTGTGCACAGGACCCCAGGCTGACTGAGTGCGGTGTCGTCCTCTCCAGGGCATGGTGGGCAGCGCTCTGGGGTCTGGGGCTGAGTAGGTGATTCTCAGCCCTCAATCCAGGACTCAGGTCTGTGCCCCTCTCCCCTGCAGGGCTGGGACAGAGCTGCTGCTGCCCTGAGTCCCAAGATGTTAGGGCCTGTAAGGACCCAAGGCTTGGGGTGGCCCAGGACCTTCGCAGAGCTCTCACACATGCAGCCTTGCTCCTGCACCAGCTGGGCCATGCCAGCTGCTGGGGACACTGCTAGGAGTGAGACGAACAAGGCCCACACAGCATGGTGGGGGAGACACAGGCGCAGAAGCCAGGTTGGAAGGTGCTGTGATGGGGGCAGACTGAGAATGAGTGAGTGATGCCTGCCAGGTGAGGAGAGGACATTGCAGAAGAGGTAACAGACAGTACAAAGGCAGGAAAGGAACTCCTGTGACCTGAGCAGCGTGGCTGGAGCTGAGCCCCCAGAGGTGCAGGGCAGCCACCTCGGGTGCCTCGGAGCTATGGGAACCTTCAGCACGCAGCGAGGCTGCTCTCGGCTTTTGAGAGCTTGCCCTGACTGCTGTGTGTGGGTGGCTGTGTGGGGAGAGGGGGTCGGGCAGCCATGGAGGCTGGCAGCTGTCCGCTTCCCTGGGATCCCCAAGGGCGGACCTGGGCTTCACTAAGGTCACATCTGCCTCCGATTCTGCCTCTGGCTGTGGACTGGAAGCCTTAGCTGCCCTCCTTCCCATCCTCAGCTCCTTCCAAGGGGCAGGCCCCTCCCCTGTTCTGCTGAGATGTTTTGTTTGTTTTTTTGAGACAGAGTCTTGCTCTGTTGCCCAGGCTTGGAGTACAGTGACACAATCACGGCTCACTGCAGCCTCGACCTCCCAGGCTCAAGCCATCCTCCCACCTCAGCCTCCCAAGTAGCTGGGACCACAGGCACACACCATGGCGCCCAGCTAATTTCTTATTTATTTATTTATTTATTTAAAGAGACAGGATTTCCCTATGTTGCCCAGGCTACTCTCCAACTTTTGGGCTCAAGCAATCCTCCCACTTCAGCCTCCCAAAGTGCTGGGATTATAGGCGGCAATCACCGCACCCAGCCTATGCAGAGACAATCAACAGGCACTGAGTCTCAGCTTCCAGGCTGACAGCAGAGGGGGTGCCAGGAAGCAGAATGCCCCCCCAGACTGCATGGTGCTTGGGGCCAGTGTGAGTTTGAATGAATCGGGGCCCCTGGCCACTGAGGCACAGAGGGCAGTATGCTGGGGAGACAGCAGAGTCAGCAGAGTCACCCAAAATGGAAGATGTGGGCCTGGCCCGCAGGGCCCAGCAAGGGAAGGCGCTGCCCTGGAGGCCCTGTCTCAGGCCCTGTCTCCAGCTCCTAACAGGTTTATTTTCCACCAGAGATGGCTCAGGTTGACAGGTGAAGCTAGGCTGGCTGCCCAGGCAGTTCCCAGAAAGGGCCCTGCTTAAGGAGTAGGCACAGAAGGCCAGCCTGTAGAGCTCATGACCATCTCCCCTGCTTTGCCATGGTGCTGCTGCCAGTCCTCTTC
This sequence comes from Trachypithecus francoisi, assembly GCF_009764315.1. Classification (NCBI taxonomy): domain Eukaryota; kingdom Metazoa; phylum Chordata; class Mammalia; order Primates; family Cercopithecidae; genus Trachypithecus; species Trachypithecus francoisi. The sequence goes on from NW_022681457.1 coordinate 58,835,867, forward strand.
TTGGGTGGGGAAGCTCCTTGGAGGCTCTGGGAGTTGTCCTCAGTCCCAGCCATGCAGCTGAGCTTTGCTCATGGCCTGCACTCCGCCCCCATGCCTGGGAAGGTCAGGAGGCCTCTGGCCGGGCCTCTGCTGTTTGCAGATGCTCCCTTTCCCCAGAGCTGAGCCTGAGGTCTGGCAGGAGTATGGGGCTGCTGGGCCAGGGTCCAGCCTCACGCTCCTGCCTGGGGCTTTGCTTGCAAGGCCTGGCAAGGACACGGGAACCAACTGTCCTGCCAGCCGAGTGTTGCTGTCCACCTCTCAAATCTTCCTCCCAGCTGTGCCTGGACTCCATGTCCCTGCCAGAAACCGGTCCTTCACACAGGCAGCATGGGATTCCTGGGAGGTGCCTGCCTCATCCCCTGCCTCTTCCTAGGAGATGCAGAGGGGTGAGGAGACGGTTCCAGAACAGGCCCATGTATTTGAGGGGCGTCAGAACCCCACCACCCTACCCACAGGGGCAGGACCAGAACTGCTCTTGCAGGAATCAGCCCAGAGCAGAGCAGCTCGAGATGGCAAGTACAGTCACAGCTGTGACCCCAGGGCTCTTTGGCACTGATAACAGTTCCTTTATTATTATTTTTTTTAATTTTAATTTTTTTTTTTTTGAGACAGAGTCTTGCTCTTGTCGCCCAGGCTGGAGTACAGTGGTGTGATCTTGGCTCACTGCAACCTCTGCCTCCCGGGTTCTAAGCGATTCTTCTGCCTCAGGCTCCCAAGTAGCTGGGATTACAGGCGCGTGCCACCATGCCCGGCTAATTTTTGTATTTTCAGTAGAGACATGATTTCACCATGTTGGCCAGGCTGGTTTCGAGCTCCTGACCTCAGGTGATCCACCCGCCTCAGCCTCCCAAAGTGCTGAGATGACAGGCGTGAACCACTGCACCCAGCCAGCTTTCCCTTTGGCTGCAGACACTAAGGAGACTTTCACAAAGGTCAAGTAGACCCTACCTGTGAGCTTCGGTGGTTGGGATTTTTCGATGCCAAGTTTTCTTAAAGACGGGCCCACCAGCATGTATGCTGGTAACATTGGAGTGTTGTCTGCCAGAGGCCAGGGAGCCAGGCGAGGGGTTCACAGGACCCCCAGAATTTTGTCCCTCCTTGATGATGGTGGGGTGCAGGTGCTGATGGTGACAGCAACTACCACTTACTGCGGCCCATCTGTGTGCCGGTTCCAAGGAGGCAGAGACAGGTCGCATGAGGCCATCCTAAGGCTAAAGGAGATGTGTCATGAGCCCTGAGACAGGGATAGACAAAGCCAAAGAAAGGAACTCCCAGGACAGCTAGGTGGGCTTCCTGGAGGAGGCTGTGTTTCGTTGAGCCTCAGAGGATGGTAGGACTTTATCAGAGGATTGTAGTCTCCACGAGGACTGGGACTCTGGGCCTTTTTGGTAACTGTCTTCTCCTGTCCTTGGCACTAAACATTTGTTGAATGAATGAGTCAGGTAGAAAATGGGGCTGGGGGCATCAGGGTAGAGAGGATGATAATGAAAGGAACTGAGCTTCACCCTGGAGCCTCCAGACCAGGCTGTGGATAGGAACAGGTGTTCCTGGTGTATTTCTACAGGAGCAGGGCCAGCAGGAGGGCTCAGCCTGGCCCAGGGTTTGGGGAAGAGTCCCCCTCCCAAATGCTAAATGTGAGTGGCCTTCTCAGGTGGGGACAGGAATGCCCACCCCAGTCCACCCAAGTAGCGCTTTCTGGAGCCAGGTCTGACTTGATCACAGGCCGGGCTCCAGGCTTCCGAGGGGCTCTCGTCCGGACTGGCACCAGAGGGTTTCCGCCGGCCTGGCCACTTCCCTGCCCAGCCTGTTCTTTGAACAAGGCCAGAAAGAGACCTAGGGGAAGGCAGAGCCGCTCCTGGGCTCAGCCCCTGGGATGGGGCCTGGAGGTACCTCGAAGGCTGACCCAGTTCCCAGCCAGGATCCGCTGCCACCCGGGCCACACGCGCAAACCAAGGCAACCACTTCCGCTGGGGCCGTCTCTGAGGAGATGTGCAGGAAGTGAGCCTCCTGGGGCTGAGGGCAGGGGAGAGGCTGCCTTCTAACACCTCTCGCCCACAGGCCCAGGGCTGCCCCTCAGCCCTTGCTGGCTGGGAGAAGGGGAGTCCTCTGCCTCTGTCTGCATCTAGGCTCTTCACCTGGGAGGTGCCCACGCCATCCATGCCCGTGCTCTGCCCCTGCCCTCAGCAGACTTGATGGAACCGGTGCCCAGGAGCAGAACCTCGGGCAATGCAGGGGCCCAGAGTGGGCAGGGGAGGGGTCTGCCTCACTGGCCCAGCAGATCTGGGCTCTGGCCTGTCCTGGGCTGCTTGCTGACCCCACACCCACCATTTTCCCAGCTCTGCCTGTGAACTTTGGCCCGACCCTCCCTGTGAACCTGGCACAGACGCCACCTCCTCTCTGAAGCCTTCCTGGCTTGTCCCAGGTAGTGTGGATCGCCCATCTGTGCCCCCAGAGGCCCGGTGGCCCCTGCTCCAGCTCTCCCACCTCCACTTTTCACAAGGAGCCTCAGGCAGCCCATGCCCCCCAAAACTAGTCTTGGCATCTGAGCTCCTTGAAAGCACAGGTGTTTCTTATTTGTTTTTGGCCTCCATGGTCCCCAGCCCATGGTCCTGAACCCCCAGACATCGCATAGATGCTTCCCTTGCAAGGAGAAATTATCACCTCCCCTAGCTCCTGGAGGACACTGGGAAGATGTCACAGGGGTCTCAGAGCCCATGTGTCCCAAAATGACACCATTGGCTTTGCCCAACCTGCTTGTCCTGCCTCTGCCAACACCTACACCTGGGCATCCCAGCCAGACCCTAAGGTGTCTCTAGACCATTACTTGCCCCTTCCACCTCCTCTCACACACCTTCCAGGGCCCCAGGCCCAGAATATAGGCATCTGTGGTACATTCAGGCACCTGAAGGAGTAGCCCTGCAGGAGTAGCTCAGGTGAGGCCACAGAGGCAGGTGTGGGCCAGTGTAGAAGGGAGGAACAGGGAGTGACCCCAGGGAGACTCCAGCCTCCTCCCCATCATCCCCTTTTGGCATCAGGGCTGGAAACTGGGCCCAGAGGGAGGGTGCGCCCTGCACTTGCGTATCAGGATTGGGGCAGGAGCAGAGCTGCAGCCAGCTGTGTGGCCTCTGGCCTCCCAAGCCCCTGCTTCTGCTGGCTTCCATCACCACCACCAAGTCCAGCTCCGACTGGAATGTTCCAGCGCTCAGAGCAGAGCAGCAGGCAGGGAAGGAATGGGGGTGTGGGCAGGCAGAGCCAGACATTTCTGGGCAACAACAAGAGGAAATTTCAATCCTTGGAGCATCAGCTGAGGGTTCCTGCCAGACATTCTGACCCTGAAACACAGGCTTTCTGGAGAAGAGGGCCTGCCCACTATGGTCCTGGGCTGGGAGGGAGAGAGCCTGGGGCCTGGGGCTGGTCATCTGGGCTGCCCAGAAGCGCCCCGAGGCGGTCGCCGTCTCCCGCAGCAGCACAGCTGTGCCCATCATGCTTCCTCTAGCTGCCCACTGCAGCATACAGGCTATGGGGACCTGGGCTCCAGGATGCTGGAGCAGCACACTGGGATACTTCGTGCAGTTTGCAAAATTACCAACACCCTTAAAATACCAAAATATCTTTGGATTTCAGCAGCCACCAGACCTCCTGGGGGCCCCCTCCAGGAAGCAGAGGCCTTTGAACCTTGCCTGCCCTGGCCATAACCACTTGCTGGCACAACCCAACCCCTGAGGGTTCCTTTCCCCCACGTCAGAGCTGGAGTTGGTCCAGAGAGAGCAAGAGTCAAAGCAGAACTGCTCAGCAAGTTGTTGGGGTGGGGGAAGGGTTGGGCTTCTGACAAGACCATTTTGTGGGGGCCGGGGCATGCTGGTCATACACCCTGGGGCAGGCCACAGGCTCCCCAAGCCCCTTCTATTCTGCGTTCATGCTGTTTCTGCACCTTGAAACCCGGCGCACTCACAGCTCCATGCCCACGTGTGGCTGGGAGCAAGCTCCCAGGGTGGTGGCTGCCAGTGGCACAGCACTTCTCCACCAGGAACCTCCTCTTCCTCATCTTCTGCTGCACAGCCTGATACAGCTGACCTCCCCCCACCATCCACATCCTGGCTCTAGAGATGGGCACAGGACAGTGGTCTAGGCAGCCAGCACACCCATCCCCCGACTATGGTCTTTGAGGGTCAAAAGCCTCTACTCCCACTGTGCAGAGGGAGGGGTGTTCCCTGGGGCCACACCAGCAGGTGAGTCACGGTGCGGGGCACTCAGGAAAGTCCAGGGAATGGGATGGCGGTGAGGATCTTGGGGTCTAGATTCACTCCCAGAATGAGCCTGTCCACCGGCAGGTTGGGGAGCACTGTGGGGTTTTAAATCAGTTACAGAGAAATCCATCCAGCAATGAGCAACTCCAAGATGTGAAGGCGAGCATTCAGTAGCACAATGGACGCAGTGACTGGCGCCTTTGTGCAAACCCAAAACAATGGACTCTCACTCAGCAGGTCTCCCCCGCACGGCTGAGGCTGATGATCACATGAGTCAAAGCTGGAGGAGGCAACAGAATTCAGAGGCAAACCTCAACTCAGGGGACACTGACGCGGAAGGACCCAGCGGCTTCCAGGGCTTACTCTATTAAAGCGCCTGTGTCCCTACTACTAGGTCCAAGGTATTTCTGCATATTGGTGTCCTCTCCAAAGGTCAAGGAGCAAGCAGTTAGGGAAATCAGTAAGTCCTCAAAGAGGTACTGGAAGAAATTAGCATGGGGGCCGGACAAATAGTTCAGAGCGGGGGGAGGTGGACAGCCAGCCATGTGGCGATGGGTCATCGCTGCCTTGGGACTTTTGTTTTTTTTTCTTTTTGTTTTGTTTTGTTTTGAGACAGAGTCTCGCTCTGTCACCCAGGCTGGAGTGCAGTGGTATGATCACAGCTCACTGCAGCCTCGACCTCCTAGGCTCAAGTGATCCTCCCAAGTAGCTGGGACTACAGGTGTGCGCCACTGTGCCTGGCTAACTTTTTAATTTTTGGAAAGCTGGGGTCTTGCTCTTGCCCAGACTGGCTTCAAGTCATCCTCCCACCTCAGCCTCCCAACATGTTGGCATTACAGCCTTTTCTTTCTTTTTTAAATTGAGGTAAAACCTATATCCAGTAAAGTGCACAGATCTTAAGTGTGCACCTCAGTGAGATTTTGCACAAACACATAAGTGTGTAAGGCACCATCCAGATCTCCAGTAGCCCCAGAAGGGTCCCTGTAGCCCCTCCCCATGGTACCTGCCTCCAAGGGTTACTTGGTATTCTGATTTGTATCAGGAGTTTTTCCTGGTGTTTTGTTTTGTTTTGTTTAGAGACAAGATCTTATCACCCAGGCTGGAGTGCAGTGGTGCAGTCTCGGCTCACTGTAGCCTCCCAGGCTCAAGGGATCCTCCCTACTCCCCATGAGTAGCTGGGACTACAGGCATGTGCTACCATGCCTGGCTAACTTTTTTTCTAAAGATGAGATTTCAATTTGTTGTTCAGGCTGGTCTCAAATTTCTGGCCTCAAGTGATCCTCCTGCCTTGGCCTCCCAAAGTGCTGGGATTACAGGTGTGCACCACCATGCCTGGCCCTGTTGTTTTGTTTGTCTGGTTGGTTGTTGTTGTGTGTTTTGTTTTGTTTTGTTGTTTTGGTTTTGAGATGAAGTTTCACTCTTGTTGCCAAGGCTGGAGTGCAACGGCACTATCTTGGCTCATCACAACCTCCGCCTCCCAGGTTCAAGCAATTCTCCTGCCTCAGCCTCCTGAGTTCATGCCTGGCTAATTTTGTATTTTCAGTAGAGACCAGGTTTCTGTTGATCAGGCTGGTCTCGAACTTCCAACCTTAGGTGGTCCACCTGCCTTGGCCTCCCAAAGTGCTGGGATTACAGGCATGAGCCACCACGACCAGCAACCTGGCCCTGTGTTTTAAAAACATCATATAAATAGAATCACACTGTGTGCATTGTGCTGTCTTCTTCTTCTTCTTTTTTTTTTTTTTTTTGAGGTGGGGTTTCGCTTTTGTCGCCCAGGTTGGAGTGCAATCTCAGCTCAGTGCAACCTCTGCCTCTTGGGTTCAAGCGATTCTCCTGCCTTAGCCTCCCAAGTATCTGGGACTACAGGTGCGTGCCACCACACTTGGCTAATTTTGGTATTTTTAGTAGAAACAGGGTTTCACCATGTTGGCCAGGCTGGTCTCGAACTCCTGACCTCATGTGATCCACCCGCCTTGGCCTCCCAAAGTGCTGGGATTACAGGCGTGAGCTACTGTGCCCAGCTATGCTGACTTCTTTTGCTCAAACTTATGCCTGTGAGATTCTTCTATATTGTTGTGGGCATCTGTCATCTGTTCTTTTTTATCGTGGTAAAGTATCCTGTTTTATGAACCTTCCACAGTTTCTTACCCACGCACTGTTGATGGACATCCAGGTGGTTTCCAGTTAGGGGTTGTCAAGAATAAAGTTGCTACAGGCATTTCTGTAGATGTCTTTTGGTGGGCAGAAACACTAGGCACATAACTAGAAGTGGAACTGGCCAGCGGGGTATATGCATATTTGATTGAGTAGAGGCTGCCAGTTTTCTGCAGTAGTTACAGGAATCTATACTCCACCGGTGTGTATGAGGGTTCCAATTGCTCCACACCCTCACCAGCACTTGGTGCTATCCGTCCTTTCACTGTGGTCATTCTGGTGGCTTACTTGGAATACAGGTCTCAGACACTGTCCTGGAATCAGAGCTCGCCTCACCAGTTTCGTGAGGTCGGTCTGGGGACAGGGGAGGCAGATGTTCCTCCAGCACTCAGGCAGAGCGGATGCCTGAGACTGACATCGTGTGGGTGTTAGGCCCAGGTCCAAACCAAAGAAGCAGTCAGCATATTTACGGCATGCACAGGTTGGCATTGGTGCAAAAAATGAAAGAGAAGAAAACTGCCTGCCAGCTTTTAAATATTTTATTTATTCATTCAACAAATACTTGAGTACCTGCAAGCACTGGGGCTACAACTGTGAATAAGACAAAAATCTGTCCCCTTTGGGAGTCCACTCCAGTAAAGGGAGACAGACAGTAACTACAACTGAAAGTGTGTTAGAGTGGCCGGGCGCGGTGGCTCATGCCTGTAATCCCAGCACTTTGGGAGGCTGAGGTGGGTAGATCACAAGGTCAGGAATTTGAGACCAGCCTGACCAACATGGTGAAACTGTCTCTACTAAAAATACAAAAATTAGTTGGGTGTGGTGGTGCATGTCTGTGAGCCACCACGCCGGGCAGGAACTTTGTGTTTTTTTTTTTGTTTTTTTTTTTTTTTGAGACGGAGTCTTGCTCTGCCACCCAGGCTGGAGTGCAGTGGCCGGCTCTCAGCTCACTGCAAGCTCCGCCTCCCGGGTTCACGCCATTCTCCTGCCTCAGCCTCCCGAGTAGCTGGGACTACAGGCGCCCGCCTCGTCGCCCGGCTAGTTTTTTGTATTTTTTAGTAGAGACGGGGTTTCACCGTATTAGCCAGGATGGTCTCGATCTCCTGACCTCGTGATCCGCCCGTCTCGGCCTCCCAAAGTGCTGGGATTACAGGCTTGAGCCACCGCGCCCGGCCGGAACTTTGTGTTTTAATGACAAGGTGGAGATTCCTACTAGATATGGAGAGGCTGAGTGGGCCAGAGAAAAGTCCAGGCTGCCAAACACATTTGGGAGTCACCAGTGAGTAGGCAAATCAGGGGCTGGGTGAGTGTGGATAGGAAGAGAAGGCTCCAAGAAATGAGCCCTGGGACACCCCAGGGTCTGAAGGTCAGGCATCGGAGGTGGGAGCAGCAGAGGAGATGGAGAAGGAGCAGCCAGTCCTGCTACAAGGGGAAGGCTGGGAGAGCCTGGGGCCAGAGGCGCAGTCAGGAGGGAGGGGCCAAGGAAGGGGAGGACTGGAAACTGACCTCGGGCTTAGGAACATGGAGGTCAGTGGTGCCCTTGAAGGATCTTGGTCGGGTGGTCGGAGCAGATGCCTGTGGGAAAGGAACGAGAGAACGGAAGAGACAGATTAGCAGCAGCGAGCACAGAAACTCACTGGAGGAATTCTGATGCAAAGGGAGAGGGAAGTGGTGCCAAAGCGAGTTTGGGGTTTTTAAAAAATAGCATTTTTGAGATATTGTTCACATCCCATAAAATCCGCCCCCTCTTTGGAATATCCAACTCAGTGGTTTTTAGTAGTCACAAGATTGTGCAGCCATCACCACTATCCAATTTCAGAACATTTTCATCACCCCACAGAGAAACCCTACACCTATGACAAGTCACCCCCTGTTCCTCCCACCTCCCGGCCCCTGGCAACCGCGAACCTACTCTCCACCTCTGTGGATTTGCCTTTTCCGCACATTTCATGTAAATGGAATTATATAATACATGGTCTTTTGTGACTAGTTTCTTTCACTCTGTGTGTGTGTGTGTGTGTGTGTGTGTGTGTGTGTGTGTGTGCGCGCGCGTGTATAGTGTTTTTTTTAACGGAGTCTCACTCTGTCACCCAGGCTTGAGTACAGTGGCATGATCTCGGCTCACTGCAACCTCCACCTCCTGGGTTCAAGTGATTCTTCTGCCTCAGCCTCCCGAGGAGCTGGGATTACAGGCATGTGTCACCACGCCCAGCTAATTTTTGTATTTTTAGTAGAGACAGAGTTTCACCATGTTGTCCAGGCTGGTCTTGAACTCCTGACCTCAAATGATTCACCCGCCTTGGCCTCCCAAAGTGCTGGGATAACAGGCGTGAGCCACTGTGCCTTGCCTCAGTATAATATTCAGGATTCATCCATGTTTAGTGTGGATCAGTACGTAATTCCTTTTTATGGCTGAGTAATAGCCCATCGTATGTTATACATATTTTGTTATTATTCATCAGATGATGGACATTTAGGTTGTAACGCTTTTTGGCTATTGTGAGTAATGTTGCTGGTGAACACTGGTGTGTGTGTGTTTTTGTCTGGACATATGTTTTTCACTCTCTTGGGTATATGCCTAGGAGTGGAATTGCTGGGTCATGTGGTCACTCTGTTTAATGTTTTGAGGAGCTGCCAAACTGTTTTCCAAACCAGCTACATCATTTTACGTTCCCACCAGCAACATACAAAGGTTCTGATTTCTTCCCAACTTCATCAATACTTGTTATTCTCTTTATTTTAACCATCCTACTAGGGAAGAAGTGGTATATTGTTGTGGTTTTGATGGCTGATGGCATTGAGCCTCTTCTCATGTGCTTAGTGTCCACTTTTAAATTAGGACATTTGCCTCTTTTTTGTAGCAATGGGGTCTCATTATATTGCCCAATCTGGTCTTGAACTCCTGAGCTCAAGCAATCTTCCTCCCTCTGCCACCCAAAATACTGGGATTATAGACATGAGCCACCAAGCCCAGCCACATTTGTCTATTTATTGCTGAGATGTGAGCATTCTTTACATATTCTAGATACTAGTTCCTTATCAGATACATGATTTGCAGTTATTTTCTCCCATTCCATGGTTTGTTTTTTCCACTTTCTTGATAGTGCCTGATGCATATAAGTTTTCAATTTTTGATGAAATCCCATTAACCTATTTTTTAGTTTGCCACTTGTGTTTTTATGTCATATCTAAGAAGCCATTGCCTAATCCAAGGTCATAAAGAGTTATTCCTAAGTTTTCATCTAAGAGTTTTATAGTTTTAGTTCTTACATTTAGGCCTGTTTAGACTTAATTTTTTTTTTTTTCTAACAGAAAAAAAAGGAGGATTGCTGGATTCAAGCAATCCTCTTGCCTCAGCCACTCAAGTTGCTGGGACTACAGGTGCATGCCACCACACCTGGCTAATTTGTCTATTTTTTTGTAGAATCAGGGTCTCACTATGTTGCCCAGGCTGTTCTTGAACTCTTGGCCTCAAGTGATCCTCCTAACTTGGGGTCCCAAAATGCTGGGATTACAGGTTTCAGCCATTGCAACTGGCTTTGACATAATTTTTTTACATAGTATAAGGTAGGCAGTAGACTTCATTATTTTGCATGCACTCATGCAGTAGTCCTAGCAGTACTGGTTGAAAAGACAATTATTCCCCAACAAAACTGTCCTAACACTGGTTGACATTTTGGTTGGTTTTAGTATTGGAGAACGAATGTGCATGTTCATGCTGATGAACCTGTGGAGCCTGTGGAGAGGGGGAATCGGTGACACAGAGAGAAAGAGCAGAATGGCTGGAGTGGCGTCCCCTGGTGGGAGAGGGGTGGATCCGGTGTCCAGTGGAGGAGGTGGCCTCAGACCAAGGTCAGTTCACAGTAACAGAAGAAAGATGGTTGCCTGCGAGCAGATGGACGTGGTGGGCATTCTCTTCTGGAGGCTTCATTTTTCCTAGTGAAACGGGAAGCAAGGTCACCACCGGAGAGAAAGGACAGAAGAGGAAGGGTTGGGAGCCCAAGAGAGAAGAGGTTAGAGGGAGAGGAAATGAACTCAGAGGGGGCTGCCATGTTGCTGGCAATTATCCTGGGAAAATACGGGATAATTGCCAGCAACACGGCAGCCCCCTCTGAGCTTAGTGATGAAGAACTGAAAGTGAGAGAAGGCCGGGCGCGGTGGCTCACACATGTAATCTCAGCACTTTGGGAGGCCGAGGCAGGCAGATCACCTGAGATCAGGAGTTCAAGACCAGCCTGGCAAACATGGTGAAACCCTGTCTCTACTAAAAATACAAAAATTAGTTGGGCGTGGTGGTGGGCGCCTGTAATCCCAGCTAGTAGGGAAGCTGAGGCAGGAGAATCACCTGAACCGGGGAGGCAGAGGTTGCAGTGAGCCAAGATCTTGCCACTGCACTCCAGCCTGGGCAACAGAGCAAGGCTCTGTCTCAAAAAAAAAAAAAAAAAAAAAAAAAAGGCCAGGCGCAGTGGCTCATGCCTGTAATCTCAGGACTTTCGGAGGCTGAGGCAGGGGGATCACATGAGATCAGGAGTTCAAGACCAGCCTGGCCAACATGGTGAAACCCCATCTCTACTAAAAATACAAAAATAAAAAATAAAAAATTAGCTGGGCGTGGTGGCAGATGCCTATAATCCCAGATACTTGGGAGGCTAAGGCAGGAGAATCGCTTGAACCTGGGAGGTGGAGGTTACAGTGAGCTGAGATCACTCCACTGAAATCCAGCCTGGGTGACAGAGCGAGACTCTGTCTCAAAAAAAAAAAAAAAAAAAAAAGTGAGAGCAGTCAATGTGGTCAGGTGTTTTTCTTCAGCCATATCTGGCCAGGCAGTTGGAGGGAGAGGGGATAGGGACTTGGAGATGCCATCATCCAAGGCCTCCACAGCAGGGCTGCCTGTTCCTGGGGCAGGACAAGGCTGGTGCCCAGTGGCTGCAGTAAGTGACCCTCTCGCTGGCGATGCTTGGGGTCACTCAGGTAGGTGGTCTTCACCCACACACCAGGTCTATTTGACATCTCAAGGGAGGGGAAAATGCCCCTGCCTTAGGTCTGGTTAGAGAGCACAGATTAGGGAAGCCACCAGTAAGCCCTCAACTCTCCCAACTCCCAACCTGTCAGCTTGGGCTGCCATGACAAAATGTCATAGACTGGGCAGCTTAAGTTTATTTTCTCACAGTTCAGGAGGCTGGAAGTCCAAGATCTGGGAGCCAGCATGGTTGGATTCTGGGGAGGGCTCTCTTCCTGGCTTACAGATGGCCACCTTCTTGCTGAGTCATCACATGGAGGAGACAGCAACAGAGCCCTCTAGGACTCTAATCCCAGGATGAAGGCCCCACCCTCATGGCTGTATCTGAACCCCCTTACCTCCTGTATCAAGTCCACTTTCACGCTATTAATAAAGACATACCTGAGACTGGGCAATTTACAGAAGAAAGAGGTTTAATGCACTTACAGTTCCACATGGCTAGGGAGGCCTCACAATCATGGGGCAAAACAAGGAAGAGCAAGTCACATCTTATTGGATGGCCACAGGTAAATAAAGAGACCCTGTACAGGGAAATTTCCATTTTTAAAACCATCAGATAGGCTGGGCACGGTGGCTCATGCCTATAATCCCACCAATTTTGGAGGCTGAGACAGGCGGATCTGAGGCCAGGAGTTTGAGACCAGCCTCGCCAATATGGTGAAACCCCATCTCTCCTAAAAATACAAAAAAGAAAAATTAGCCAGGCATGGTGGTGGGCACCTGTAATTGCAGCTACTCAGGAGGCTGAGGCAGGAGAATCACTTGAACCCAGGAGGCAGAGGTAGCAGTGAGGCAAGATCAGACCATTGTACTCCAGCCTGGGCAACAAGAGTGAAACTCCATTAAAAAAAAAAAAAAAATCTGATCTTGTGAGATTTATTCACTACCATGAAAACAGCACAGAGAAGATCACCCCACCAATGATTCAATTATTTCCCACCAGGTCCCTCCCGTAACACATGGGAATTATGGGAGCTACAAGATGAAATTTGGGTGGGGACACAGAGCCAAACCATATCACCTCCTAAGATCCCATCTCCAAACACCATCACTCTGGGGGCTGGGGCTTCAACACAGGAATTTTAAGGGGGACACGATTCAGTCTATAGCACCTCCCAACCTGCTCTTGACCTCTAACAAGGATCTCAAACAAGCCCAGATGCCAAATTTCAGAACAGAGGAGAGACAGAAAAAAAAAAAAAAAAAGTGGTTCCTGGCTCTTAAAGGAGTGTCTGTACCACTGGCAACCTGAGTGGAAAAGAAAAAAGAAATCTTTCATTTTTATACTTTCTGCTGTGTATTTTATAGAGTTGTGATTCCCAATATGCTAGCCACTGGCCACATGTGACTAGTCAGAATTGAGATGTGCTAGCAAGTATAAAATAGACACCAGGTTTCGAAGGCTTAATATGAAAAAAAAAAAAGGAAATCATCTCAATAATCTTTTATATTAATTACATGTTGAAATGATAATATGTTAGATATCAGGTTAAATAAATCATATTATTAAATTAATTTCTTGTTTGTTCCTATTTTTTAAGTGTGGGTTACTAGAAAATCTCAAATTACACGTGTGACTCACTGTGGAGGCCAAAGCAGCTCCATCTTGGATACTAATCTGCCAAGTTGGCTTCTGATGAATCCCCCTTCCAGGAAGGTCTCTAAGATCCCCATTTCTGTATCGTTTCTTGTGTAATTGCAGGTACTTACCATAAATCCTTACATCAAACAACCTTGATGTTATCCTACTTCAACTGTCTACACATCCATTCTGAACCACCCTCCCCTCTGGTATACAAGTCCTGGGTCTTGGGAGTGATGGTGCGGGGTCCACCATCTTGTCTTGCCACTGCCAAGACATAGACATGGCTTCTGTCCGTAAGTCCCTATTGAATGTTTCTTTCTAAGGAACTAGATATGCCAGCCTCTTTCTTTGGCCTCTTAGCTTCCTCAGATGTTGGAGCAGGTTTGTATACATCTGCCCATGGTAAGACACTCACATTTGGCTTGTATTCTATTCATGTTGGATAGCACTGACATAGAAGAACCTGAAACAGCCCCCAGCACAGCTGGCCCTCCTGCCCTGGTCAGTGGGCACAAGCACATCAGATCAAGCTCTCATGGGTCTCAGGATCTGGGATGGTGCTTTGGAACTGAATGTTGTGGTGGGACCACTCCTCTAAGGAGGGCAGGATCCAAGGTGGGCTGTGAGCCCTCTTCCTAAGTGACGGCCTTCAGTGGTCCCCAGACACAGCCCCAGGGAGATGAAGACCTGGCTGGCTCTCCAAAAATCTGAGCAGGTTGGCTCATATTTGGTTTAGGGATACATAAATCACTCACATTTTAAACACTAGAACCCCTCAGGCACAAGATGCCCATGCCCTGAGATTCATGCCTGCCCGTCTGTTCCTTCTGAGTCATGCCTTTATTGGGTGGAAGACCACTAGGATCACAGCTCGGTCTGCAGTCCCCCCCTTTTTTTTTTGAGATGGAGTCTTGCTCTGTCGCCCAGGGTGGAGTGAAGTGGTGTGACCTTGGCTCACTGCAACCTCCACCTCCTGGGTTCAAGCAATTCTCCTGCATCAGCCTCCCAAGTAGCTGGGATTACAGGCACCCACCACCACGCCTGGCTAAGTTTTGTATTTTTAGTAGAGATGGGGTTTCACCATGTTGGCCAGGCTGGTCTCGAACTCCTGACCTCAGGTGATCCACCCGCCTCGGCCTACCAAAGTGGTGGCATTACAGATGTGAACCACGGAACCCAGCCTGCAATCCCTCTTTCTTTCTTATTCCCTCCAAGCACTGAAGCATGAATTTGTGGTAAGGTAAATAAATGTGTGTGTGTTGCGGGGAGGGGGTATATCCACGGAATGTCACATGCCCAGCCCTGTTCTCTATTTGTTACACTTGGCTATTAGGATTCCAGCCTCTTGCTCACACACATAGTCTAACTATTTCCCTTTTGTTCAGAATTGGAATTCCATCCCTTTTTTTTTCCTGCTATTATAAACAGCAGTGCTACGAATATATTTATTTTTTCCCACTTGAATTATTCTACTGGAATGTTTTCCCTGAAGTGAAATTGGTTGGCTGAAAGGTATATATAATTTTATAGTTCTTGTGATTTTTCATCAAATCATTGTCCCAAAAGACTGCATTGCTGTGTATCGCCTTCTGCGTGTACATGTGTGTGTGTATGCATGTGCGTGTGTGGACGTACGTGTACACCGTTTTCCCTCAGCCCTGCCAGCTGTGGGTTTGATCATTTGTATTTATTTTTACTAATTAACTGGCACATAACAGATATCTCCTGGATATTATACTTGCATTTGCTTACTTGTTAACAAGAATGAGTCAAGTCCTTCTCTTAAAACCCAGAAAAATAAAATAAACAGCCACCACATCCATGGCTTAGAAAAATACCTCTCAGCTCCCTCCTTTGCCAGGGCTTGGGGGCACCCACAGCTGACGCCGAGGCTGTGACGCGGCTAGCCAGGCTCGATCTCGGCCTGCTGACCTGTGGCTGTCATCGTGGTCCTAGAGGTCACCTCCAGCTAATAAAGCCATTTCTCTCCTCCAGCCAACTGAAGGTACATCAGGCAATGCCCTCTTCTGCACGGTTTAGGTGAGTCCTGCATTTCTTAATTCCCATATGTTCGTTGTTGGGATTGAGAGACATTCTGTTTTACATGCAAAAAAGGTTGCAGGAGATGCGGCAGATGTCCTGTCCACAGCTTATGAAAACCTCAGGGCAGTCTCCGCACCCTCCACCTGGGGAAGTTACAAAACACTATCCTCTGATTGCCACCGTCTGGGCCTGGCCTGGCCCAGACCTGGGGAGAGGAGGAGGACGGCCTTGACTGGCTGGCCCGCCAGAGGGCGCCTCCCACCGCAGATGCTAGGCCGTGTCCCCAGCCCTGCGGCCTCCTAGCTCTGCACACCACAGCCAGGCCTGCATCCCTCCAGCCAGACATCTCAGCCCAGAGACACAAAGCAGTCATCCAGCTAAAATGTACCATCTGCCTGGGAACGGCAACGCTGAAGCAGGTTAATAGCTGGCCCTGAGCAGATGGTTTATTCCAATGATGACTGGGTCCCTGCACCCAGGCCTTCCCCTTAGCGCTGCCTCACCCGCCAGCAGCCCGCAGCTCTCCTTGGGCCAGGCCCCACTGGAAGCCAGCCCTGCTGCCCAGAAATCCTGCCACCCCACCACCCAGGCACCAAACACCCAGACACCCAGACATCTAACACGCAGACACCTGACACCCAGACACCCGGACACCCAGTCACTCAGACACCTGATACCCAGATACCTGGACACCCAGACACCTGACACTCAGACACCGAGACACCTGACACCCAGACACCCAAACACCCAGACACCTGACACCTGGACACCCAGACACCTGACACCCGGACACTGAGACACCTGACATTCAAACACCCAGACACCTAACACCCAGAAACCTGACACCCAGACATCGAGACATCTGACACCCAGACACCTGGACACCCAACACCCAGAAACCTGACACCCAGACACCTGATACCCAGACACCTGACACACAGACACCTGACACCCAGACACATGGAACCTGGACAGCCAGACACCCAGACTCCTGGACACTCAGACACCTGACAGTGAGACACCCATATACCCAGACACCCAGAAGCCCAAACACCAGACACCCAGACACCCAGACGCCCAGATGCCCAGACACCCAGACACCTGACACCCAGACAACTGACACCCTGACACCTGGACACCCAGACACCTGACACCTAACACCCAAACACTCGACACCCAGATACCCAGATACCCAACACCCAGACACTTGGATACCTGGACACCAAGATGCCTGACACCCAGACACCTTACACTCAGGCACCTGGACACTCACACACCCAGACACCTGATACCTGGACACCCAGACAACCTGACACCCAGACACCTTACACTCAGGCACCTGGACACTCACATACCCAGACACCTGATACCTGGACACCCAGACAACCTGACACCCAGACACCTTACACTCAGGCACCTGGACACTCACACACCCAGACACCTGATACCTGGACACCCAGACAACCTGACATCCAGACACCTTACACTCAGGCACCTGGACACTCACACACCCAGACACCTGATACCTGGACACCCAGACAACCTGACATCCAGACACCTTACACTCAGGCACCTGGACACTCACACACCCAGACACCTGATACCTGGACACCCAGACAACCTGACATCCAGACACCTGGACACCCAGATACCCAGACATGCAGACACCTGACACCTAACACCCAGACACTCAGACACCCGACACCCGGACACCCAGACACCCAGACACCTGACACCTGGACACTTGAATACCCAAACACCTGACACCCAGACACCTGGACACCCAGACACCCAAACACTAGATACCCAGCCACCCAGCCACCTGAGATCCAGATACCCAGACACCTGACACCCAGACACCAAGACACCTGACACCCAGACACCCACACACCTGGGGGGGTGTCCGGGTGTCTTGGTATCAAGTGTCTGGGTGTCTGGGTGTCGGGTGTCTGGGTGTCCAGGTGTCCAGGTGTCTGGGTGTCAGGTTTCTGAGTGTCTGGGTGATGAGGTGTCTGAGTGGCTGGGTGTCTGGGTGTCCAGGTGTCCAGGTGAGGGGGTGTCCAGGTAGTGGCAGGGTGTATGGGTGGTGGAGGGCCTGGGTGTTTGGGTGTTCAAGTGTCCAGGTGGTGGGGTGTCCAGGTGTCCAGGTAGTGGAGTGTCTGGGTGTCTGGGATTTGGGGTGTCTGGATATTCAAGTGGCAGGGTGTCTGGATGGTGGGGTGACTGAGTATCCAGGTGTCCAAGTGACACTCAGACACCCAGACACCCGATACCCAGACACCTGACACCCAAACACCCAGACATCTGACACCCAGACATCCAACACCTGGACACCCAGACACCAGACACCCGACACCCAACACCCAGACACCCAACACTCAGACACCCAGACACCCAGAAACCTGACACCCAGACACCCGATACCCAGACACCCAGAAACCTGACACCCAGACACCCAGAAACCCGGACACCCAGACACCTGATAGCCAGACACCTGACACCCAGACACCCGGTCACCCAGACACTCGGACACCCAGACATCCAGACACCTGACACCCCACCACCTGGACACCCAGACACCCTGCCACCTGAACACACTGCCACTCAGTCACTTGGACACCTGGATACTCAACCACCCCACCATCCAGACACCCTCCACTCCAATACCCAGACACCTCAACCCCCAGACACCCAGACACTCCACTACCTGGACACCTGGACAACCTGCCACCTGGACACCTGGACACCCAAACAGCCAGACCCTCTGCCACCTAGACACCCTGCCACTCAGACACTGAGACACCCCACCACCTGGACACCTGGACACCCAGACACCCGGACACTCAGACACCTCACCACACAGACACCCAGAAACTTGACACCCAGAAACCTGGACACCCAGACACCCAGACACCTGACACCAAGACACCCAGACACTTGACACCAAGATACCTGAACACCCCACCACCCAGACACTTGGACACCCTGCCACTCAGCCACCCCACTACCTAGACACCCTGCCACTCAGATACCCAGATACCCTGTCCCCCAGACACCAAGACAACCAGATACCCCACCACCTGGAAAATGCTCCACCCAGACACCCTGCCACCTGGACACCTGGAGACCCCTCCACCCACAGACCCCACCACGAGGATACCCTATCACCCAGATACACAGACACCCAAATACCCTGCCACCCCACCACCCAGACACTCTGTCACCTGGACACGCAGACACCCTGCTGTCCCACAACTCAGACACCCTGCCACCCTGCCACCTGGACATGCCACCACCTGGACACACAGACATCCTGCGACTCAGCCACCTGGACACCATGCCACCCAGCCACCTGGACACCATGCCACCCAGCCACCCGGACACCATGCCACCCAGCCACCCGGACACCAAGCCACCCAGCTGCCCCGCCAGTCACATGTGGCTGACTTTCTGCTCACCCTCCCAACTGCGTCAGCCACAGGGAACTGGGGTGGGGTCCCAGCACCCCTGGGCAGGCAGTTCCATAGGAGATTACCGCCAGCTGTCTTTCACAGAGAGACAGCCAAGCTACAGATCAATCAATCCCATTCATAATCAAAGGAAAATGAATCAAACCAGATGTCAGTAGTCACCCATGAAATTAATCAAGGCATAAGACAGTAGCACTCTGCTCCCTGGTAGGGATGCAATGAGATGTGTGCCCCTTGTTGGGAGAGTAAGTTAATGATAACACCTCTCCAGAAAGGATTCTGACCTAATAAAACAACTCACCTTAAAAAATGTTGCATACTTGGCGGGGCACGGTGGCTCATGCCTGTAATCCCAACACTGTGGGAGGCCAAGGTGGGAGGATCACTTGAGGTCGGGAGTTCGAGACTAGTCTGGCCAACATGGCAAAACCTGGTCTCTACTAAAAAATACACAAATTAGCCAGGCATGGTGGCAGGCACCTGTAATCTCGGGTACTTGGAAGGCTGAGGCAAGAGAATCATTTGAACCCAGGAGGCAGAGGTTGCAGTGAGCTGAGATCACACCACTGCACTCTAGACTGGGCGACAGAGCAAGAATCTGTCTCAAAAAAAAAAAAAACAAAACAAACAAACAAAAAAGCTGCATACTTTTAAATCCAGCAATTTGACTTTGAGGAATGAATCCTAAAGACTAGAATGCAATAAAGAAAATATTAACATAGTAGTACTGTAATACTTCAGCATTACAATAGTAAAAACCCACAAATGGAAATCGCACCAGGCACGTGGTTAGGCACAGTGGAATATTATGCAGCTATTACAAATATTTACAAGGAATTTTAAATTACATCAAAAATATTATTTAACATTCATTGATAAAGGTGTTCAAAGAGGTATACAGGATAAGAAGAAAAGTACGTTAGAAATATACATACATAGGCTGGGCACGGTGGCTTACACCTGTAATCCCAGCACTTTGGGAGGCTGAGATGGGCAGATCACGAGGTCAGGAGATTGAGACCATCCTGGCTAACACAGTGAAACCCCATCTCTACTAAAAATACCAAAAAAAAAAAAATTAGCCAGGCGCGGTGGTGGGTGCCTGTAGTCCCAGCTACTCGGGAGGCTGAGGCAGGAGAACGGCTTGAACCCAGGAGGCAGAGCTTGCAGTGAACCAAGATTGCGCCACTGCGCTCCAGCCTGGGCGACAGTGCGAGACTCCATCTCAAAAAAAAAAAAAAAAAAGAAAAAAAAAAGAAATACACACACATAGCACTAAAACAATTGCAGGAAAGACACCAAATCTGTTACCAGCAGTTTTGTGGGTGGTGAATTTGTGGTTTTTATTTCATTATACTTTTCTGGGTTTTTCTAGGTTTTCAGCAAGAAATACTGACAAAAGGAAATGAACAGTTTTCAGAGACTTAATTCAAAACAGAATTAAAGGAATACACATGAAATTGGTAACAGTGGCTGCCTCTGGGGTTGGTGTGGGAGAAAGCCTTCCCTTACAGCTTGCACCCTCCCGTACCTTTTAAATTTTGTACCAGGCAGGTATTACTTATTCAAAAATAAATAAATTTCTACAAAGAAGATGCAGATATATAAATACTAAAACCACAGGAGCTGAGAAGCAGCAGCTTGATTTCCTGGGGGAAATCAAGAAAACTGTTTTCGGCTGCTGGGGGAGATGAGACTCCAGGTTCAGGCTGCCCTTTTAGGCCCAAAGCCTCCAAGTCACCCCAGGACCCAGCTAGTCCCAGCGTCTTCACTCAGCAAGGCCTGCTCCATCAGACACAAAACTGGTCAGGAGTTGAACCATCTCCTCCCTGGGCATTTTCCCCTGCGGTAGGGGTGGGCAGGCTGTGGGAGGGGCTGCAGTGGACACTGGGCCTCTGAGCTGGGACCATCTGTGTCCCCTAGGCCTGACACAGATCAGGACGTCATGCATGAGTACGAATGAGTGGGGCCCAATCGCCTAACAAAGGGAACTCGATTTCAGCCCTGATTGTTCCAGGAGAATTTGCTGTAAGCAACTGGAGAAGTTGGCATTTGTTCAACGTGGAAAAAGTGTCCCCCAACTTTGAAGCACTGAACCAAACATCTTTGTTCAGGTTTCATTCTCATGCTGTCTGCAAATCAATGTTTTTTCCCTTACACTAAAAACAGGGCAACTTTAGAGCCCACTAAAACTACACAAAATTGGGAGGGGGCATGCTCTGATTTCCCACTTTTAGTTCCAGGGACCATATGAAGGACTTATTTGCGAGAAGAGCAGGAATGATCAGTTTAACAAGAAATGCCACACTCAGTTTTCACAGACAGACAACCCCTCCTTCCCACCGCTACCCTGTCCCCCATCAACTTAAGTGGCACAAAAATGATTAAAGTGGCTTCATTAACTCCAGGAGTGTGGCCTGTGCTAGGGCACCTGATTTGTGCTAGACGAGGCCAGCGGAAGAGCCATCACTCTGGAAGAGAAAGGCTCGGCCCTTCCTTAATCACCATGGGTTATAATTCACCCTGAAGTCCTTACACACATAGAGGTGCTGGGATACTGAGCTTTCCTCTAAGCCGGGCCTCAGCAGAAGTGTCTCCCTCTAAGCCTCCAGGGAACTGAGAGGAGACCCCCAAGTCCCTGCCCTGCCCCAGGACCTGGGGACCAAGAAATAACATTTTTTGTAGAGATAGAGGTCTCACTATATTGCCCAGGGTAGTTTCAAACCCTTGGCCTCAAGTGATCCTCCCACTGTGGCCCCCAAAAGCTCTGGGATTACAAGCATGAGCCACCTCTCCTGACCTACTCTTGCATTCTTTAAAGCCACAAATGTGGTACCTTCCCTCCTGTTCCATTTGTAAGACTTTGAATGTTAGAGGTACTTTACACATAATATGTGGGAAAATGACTTTTTAGAAAAACATTTATTGTAATCGATCACACTCAAGTTGTAGTTCTGAAAGCAAAGTGAAAACACACAGTACAGCTATGCCTCAGTATCCATGGGGGATGGGTTCCAGGACTGCAACCCCAACCCTCAGGCACCAACATCTGAGGATACTCAAGTCCCTGATGGGCAATGGCATAGTGTTTGCTTATAACCTATGCACACCTTCCTGTATAATTTAAATCATCTCTAGATTTCTTATACTACCAAATACACTATAAATGCTATGTATGCTAAACCATATCATTTAGGGAATAATGGCAAGAAAAAAGGTCTGTACGTGTTCAGTACAGATGCAATTTTTTTTTCAAATATTTTCTATCCGAGGCTGGTTGGATCCAGACGTGGAGCCCACAGTTACAGAGAGCTGATTGTTCTGGGGAAATCTTTAGGGGAGAAACATTTCTTAGAGATGGTTTATATCACACCACTTCAGAAAGAGCAGTACAGGCATACCTCATTCTACGATGCTTTGTGGATACTGTTTTTGTTTTTGTTTTGGAGACGGAGTCTCACTCTGTCACCCAGGCTGGAGTGCAGTGGCGCCATCTTGGCTCACTGTAACCTCTGCCTCCCAGGTTCAAGCAATTCTCCTGCCTCAGTCTCCCAAGTAGCTGAGACTACAGGTGAGCACCACCACGCCCAGCTGATTTTTTGGTTTTTTTTTAGTAGAGATGGGGTTTCACTGTGTTAGCCAGGATGGTCTCAATCTCCTGACCTCGTGATCCATCCGCCTCAGCCTCCCAAAGTACTGGGATTACAGGAGTGAGCCACCGCGCCTCGCCTGTGTTTTTTGTTTTTAATTGAAGGTTTGTAGCAGCCCGGCATCAGGCAAGTCTATTTGGCACCATTTTCCAACAGCCATGTGCTCACTTTGTGTCTCTGTGTCAGCATTTTGAACAATAAATATTTTTAAATTAAGGTTTGTACATTTTTTAAATATAATGCTATTGCACATTTAATGGACTGCAATATAGAGTAAACATAACTTTTATATGCACTGGGAAACCAAAAAAATGTGTTTCCTTGCTTTACTGTGATGTTGGCTTTACTGAGGTGGTCTGGAACTGAACCCACAATATTTCCAAGATATGCCTGTACTTTTTACTAAAAATATTTCATTTGAGAAATAAACCTCAAGAACTACCATGACTTTTCAGATGGGAAGAGTGAGGCCCTGGCAGGGCGAGTCTAGGTGTGCAGCCTAGTGGGGTCGAGGTCAAGTCCACTTGGTATCTGAGGCTTCACTCAGCAGGCCGCCTGTCCCCTCCATGGGGCCATTCAGCAGTCCCTGGGTAGGGGAGGGCTGCACTAGGAGGTAAACATGATTCCAGCATGGGCCGCTCCAAGACCCTGAGAACCCGGGACCTGCAGGGGGGTGGGATCCAGTCCTGCAGCAGGTGCTTGGAAGAGGAGTCATCTCCCAAGATGAGAAGGCCCCCAGGGGAGGACGAGGTGCAGTCAGACCGTCACTGAGCATGATCACTTCCCCAGACCCACACGGGTAAGAGGACTCAGCAGATGCCTCTGAGGCCTTCACTCTTCACCGGGGGGCAGTCAGAAGGCTGTCATGGCACACCAGTGCACATGCCACCAACACAAGCTGCTTCATAAGTAATGTCTGGAACGTGACACTGCACGGCGGTGGGCTCTCCAGCAGGACGTTGCTAGTAATACACTGATGACGTGGAGATTCCCCAGGGGCATCCACTGGGCTTCTCCCAACTCCCAAGCCACCTCTTCAGAGTCACAGAGTCATCTAAAGGGGACCCCCACCTCCCCAGAGGCGCGGCCTAGTCATCGTACCGGATCTCGGCCCGCAGCTCCTTGGTGACGTAGTTCACCAGCATGGCCAGCAGCTGCTGCTGCAGGGCCTCGCTGCCCATGACCAGCGCAGTCAGCTGCACGGCATCCGTCCACTCTAGGTGCCTGATGATGGCCATGGCTTCCTTAAAGAGCTTCTGTTGCTCGGCAGGGGGCAGCTCCATTAGGATTTGAGGAATTGGCTTAAACTGTCCACTTGTCATCCAGGCACCTAACAGCCCCCCGACAGCCCCCCCTAGAAAACAAGGAATTGTTCAATTAGTGGGGTCTTATTCATAAGCGATGGCCTTACTTAAGTTCCCACTGAGTGCACATCACCATCACCATGAGCAGGCACATTCATGAGCGAGCCAGAGTGGGCTCGGTGTCACGCCTGCTCCGCCAGCCAGTGTGGAGGGCAAAGGTTTATGCAGTCTTCTGTCCATTTGGCTCCGATAATTGACACCCAACACGCATTCCCTAAGCTCCACATTTTTAGGGATGCAAAATGATGCCTGCTGCCCCATCTCCCACCTCAGTGCTGGGCCCACTAAGATCTTCTTCATGACCTGATGGAGGTTCCTGGGCTTACTGCAAAAATCCCTCTCTCATCACAAAGGAGAAGGCTGAGAAACAAATGCACTTTTTTTTTAGACCGAGCCTCGCTCTGTTGCCCAGGGTGGAGTGCAATGACACGATCTCAGCTCACTGCAACCTCTGACTCCCGGGTTCAAGCCATTCTCCCACCTCAGCCTCCTGAGTAGCTGGGATTACAGGTGCACACCACCACACCTGGCTAATTTTTGTATTTTTAGTAGAGACGGGGTTTCACCATGTTGGCCAGACTGGTCTCGAACTCCTGACCTCAGATGATCTGCCTACCTCAGGCCCCCACAGTGCTGGGATTATAGGCGTGAGGCCCTGTGACCAGCCACAAATGCATTTTCAAGAGAAACCATCTCGGGCTGGATGCGGTGGCTCACGCCTGTAATACCAGCACTTTGGGAGGCCAAGGCAGGTAGATCACCTGAGGTCAGGAGTTTGAGACCAGCATGGTCAATATGGTGAAACACCATCTCTACTAAAAATACAAAAATTAGCTGGGCGTGGTGGCACACGCCTGTAATCCCAGCTACTCCGAAGCTGAGGCAGGAGAATCACTTGAACCCAGGAGGTGGAGGCTGCAGTGAGCCGAGATCACACCACTGCACTCCAGCCTGAGCAACAGAACAAGACTCTGTCTTCAAAAAAGAAACCATCTCAGTGGTGAGACTGAATTTCCTCCACTAGGCAGCTGATATGCTCCTTGCCCCTGAACTTACGAAATCTCCAGTGAGCCCACGTGGTTAAAGGACCTGGGGACAGATAAGGAGGCTCTTTCCTCTTCAAGCAGTGCTTTTCACAGAACCCCTCCAAGTTGTACAATGATAAATAACAAATCTGGCCGGGTGCAGTGGCTCATGCCTGTAATCTCAGCACTTTGAGAGGCTGAGGTGGGCAAATCACGAGGTCAGGAGTTCGAGACTAGCCTGGCCAACATGGTGAAACCCCGTCTCTACTAAAAATACAAAAAATTAGCCAGGCATAGTGGTGGGTGCCTGTAATCCCAGCTACTCAGGAGGCTGAGGCAGGAAAATCACTTGAACCTGGGAGGCAGAGGTTGCAGTGAGCCGATATTGCGCCACTGCACTCCAGCCCGGGCAACAGAGTGAGACTCCATCTCAAAAAAAATAAAAATAAAAATAAACAACAAATCTAAGGTAGTTTACTATTTCTACTTCTGCCACCCTAAAAGGGCAGAAACATTATTTTTAAATGTAAACTCATTGCCAAGGTTAGGTCATGCTATTCTGGGACTTAAAGACCTTGTATCCATGGAAAGTTCTAGCTGAAGAGGCCACGTGCAGGATATGGTGCAGAGGAAGTAAAGGTGCCCCAGGGAAGGGGTCCAAAGTCAAGTGCCTCCAAGAGCTAGGGAGGAACTAAGAAGAGTGAGGGGGTGGGTGGGCCTTACATGGCCCCTCCTCTGCTGAGGTCGGATGGGTGGCAGGCTCTGATTTCATCCCAGCCTACAGTCTGGGCCAACCAAGCCTTGAACCGCATAGACCTTTTGAGACCCAGGACACAGAAGACCTGGACGACCTGGTTCCTATTAGGTGGCAGTGGCACTTCACGCCAGTTCATTGCTACCACACAAAATACCAGATTTGTATTTTTAAATATCACCAATCAGATATTTAAAGATGAAGCCCACTAGACTTAGTGACTCACTTTCAACAGACAGAGTATGGAAAGGGAGAGAGAAACTTTGTAATGGAAAAACCCAGCAAACATGCCCTTAACCAAGTGTTCAAGGTCAACATCACTGATGACATCATGTGAATGTCATATACACCCAGAATTAATGCAAGAGAAGGGAGGGGGCACATCACCTCCCAGGCATGCCTCCAAAGACTCCTAACTCCAGTCCCATCCTAAACACATCTGGCAAATTCAAACTGAGAGATGTTCGACAAAATACCTGCCCAGTATTCCTCAAAACTATCAAGGTCGTGAACAAGGAAAGTCTGAGAAAGTGTTAAAGGCCACAGGAGACTAAGAAAGCAGGCAATTCAATGCAATGTGGTGTCTTAGACTGGATCCCGAAGCCAAAAAAAAAAAGGCCATTAATGCAGAAACTGGTGAAACCCAAATCAAGTCTGGTTAATAGTAACATATTCGTTGGTGTTTTAGGTTTTCTTTGTTTGTTTTTCTTAGACAGAATCTCACTCTGTCACCCAGGTTGGAGTGCAGTGGTATGATTATACCTCACTGCAGCCTCAAATTCCTAGGCTCAAGCAATCCTCCCACCTTGGCCTCCCAAGTAGCTGGGATTACAGACTTGCACCACCATGCCTGGCTAATTTTTTTTTTTTTTATTTTTTGTACAGACAGGGTCTCATTATGTTGCCCAGTCTGGTCTCAAACTGCTGGGCTCAAGCGATCTTTCAACCTCAAGCCTCCCAAAGTGCTGAGATTACAAAGGCATGAGCCACTGCACCCAGCCGGTTTTAGTTTTGACAAGCATACAGTAATATACATGAACACTAGGAGAACCAAAACTGGGTGGAGGACATACGGGAATCCTTTGTACTATCTTCGCGACTTCTCTGTAAACCTAACATTATTGCAAAATGAAAAGTTTCTTTCAAAAATGCAGCCCAGGCCAGAGAGAACCCGCTGGCTGGCTGGACTCAGACGACAGGCAGCAAAACCAGTGCTTGCTGCTTTTGGAAGCCAAGCACCGAGGCCTCTGGAGCAGACACCACCCCAGGTGCGCAGCTGGGGCCAGCCCCATATCCCAGAGGCTGAATGCAACACGCAGACAGGGTTCGTCTCCTCTGCAAAAGAAAGGCACATTCTGGGGAGGGAAAGCCAGCTAATTTACAAGTTTTACTGAACTTTTCCCCATGACACCAGTGAAATGCTCAGAGTCGACAAGAGTTGCACTCATGTGCACTAAACCTTTATGAGAACATCAATATTTGATTTAGAGCAGCACTTAATGCAAAAAGTCGCCAGGAATATCGACCAGCAAATTACTGGCTCTTTGGAGAGGAGAAAATTCCTTTGTTTTCAGGGTAAAATGATGCTCCCGCCCGTGAACAGGGGCTGGAAGTAGTGAATCCCCCGGGCTCTCTTAGTGGACATCCTGTTCTCCACCAGCTTTTACTCAATCTGAATAAAATATGTGCTCCCAAAATAGCATCTGGGCACAGCTACATGATAAAATGATCCCCAAAGCCTTCCCCTGAGCACTGATGGAGGTGGGGGCACAGATGCAGAGTGTCACAGAGGAAGAAGGAAACGGTTTTGTCTCCCCCATCTCCGGTTCCTTCTCAGATGGCAAGATGCTGAAGTCAGGCCTCACTAATTCATGGAGTTTGGAAAGGAAATATGGAGAGGGAAGGTCTGGGCCCACCCACACATTCATTTTTCTCCCCAGTGTGAGCCTCAGCTTAACGAAATATCCTTGAATGTCAATCCCACTACAGAAGGGAAGCACAGAGCAGGAACCCCACCAGCGAGCTGGGGAACGGAAGTCAACCTCAGCAGAAAAGCACTTCTCTCTCCCACCTGTGAGCATGGAGACTACATGCCACACAGAAGGGATCTCCACCAGATGGTAAGCTCTCCACGCCCCATGTCCCCAGCTCAGGCTGGCCAGCACAGAGTGGGCATGTGGCAAATATCTGCCGTGCCTGATGTGAAAAATAAGTCATCATAAGAATCTCTGTTAAACAGAAGCAGGTCCCTGAAGCCACCTAGAAGCCACCAGGAGGCCTCGCTTGGCCCCTGCCCAGCTCAGGTCTGAAGGATGGTCAGCTCTCTGACTCCATCTATGGTTTGAGCCACAGACTCAGGCCAGGTAGACCTTCTGAGGCTCAGGACACACAAATTCTTCCTTCCCCAAGCCAAAGAAAGTAACTTCATCCTAGCTGCAAGGAACAGTGGAAAAATTAGCCAAACTTTCATTCATTGCCAGAAGTTGATTTTCAAATAAAAGCAGGTGGAAAATGGCCAGGCACAGTGGCTCATGCCTGTAATCCTAGCACTTTGGGAGGCCAAGGCAGGTGGATCATTTGTGGCCAGGAGTTTGAGACCAGCCTGGCCAACAGGGCAAAACCCTGTCTCTACTAAAAATACAAAAATTAGCTGGGTGTGGTGGCGCACACCTGTAGTCCCAGCTACTCAAGAGGCTGAGGCAGGAGAATCACTTGAACCCGCGAGACAGAGGTTGCAGTGAGCCGAGATCATGCCACTGCACTCCAGTCTGGGTGACAGAGTGAGACTCCGTCTCAAAAAAGAAAGAAAAAAAGTAGGTGGTAGAGGTGGGCAGGCCCTCTAGGAGTGAAAGGCAATTCTTTTGGTGGTCTCTTTCAGAACAGGGGAGCTCTCTCAGAATGAGCCCGCTCACATGAATTGGCCACACCGCATGTGCTGAGAAGGTGCATGGCCTCTTCCAGCCTCCTCCCTGGTTTCCTTTCTGCAGGGACCTTGCAGTCATGATCAGGGTGAGGGTGGCCACCATGGGACCCAGGACACCCTGGTATCTTCAGAGGCCTGCTGCTCTGATACTTATTCTGGGATCCTAGCACTGGGGAAAAGGTGCCTCTAGGCCCAAATGACACAGATGCCATTTTCAAGAGTGCCCCACACTTCTGAGACATTCACACAGAAGCTTGCATTTCCAACGGGACAAATTACATCTGCAAAGAACATTTCCCAGAGGCAACCTTAACTCCACCAACTCCTCCCATGAGATGCATGGCACCACTTGTACGAGTTCGTTTCTCCCTGTGTTTATTTTCTTTTTTCCTTTTTTTTTTTTTTTTTTGAGATGGAATCTCGTTCTGTCGCCCAGGCTGGAGTGCAATGGCACGATCTTGGCTCACTGCAACCTTTGCCTCCCGGGTTTAAGCGATTCTCCTGCCTCAACCTCCCGAGTAGCTGGGAGTATAGGCATGCGACACCACACCCAGCTATTTTTTGTATTTTTAGTAGAGACGGGGTTTCACCATGTTGGCCAGGCTGGTCTCAAACTCCTGACCTCAGGTGATCCACCCACCTCGGCCTCCCAAAGTCCTGGGATTACAGGTGTGAGCCACCGCGCCTGGCCTTCTCCCTGTGTTTCAACGGCCCTTTTATGACATCCCCAAGGCTGGCTGTCTCTGTGAGACACCTGCACTTACCAACGGCGAGTCCCGGCGGGCCGCCCACCAAACCCCCAACGAAGGCCACGGCCCCTGTGACCAGGGCACCCTTCCCAGAGTGTTTGACAGCCGCCTTCATCTTCCTCTCCCCAGAAAGGGAGCACAGCAGCTTCATGATGTCCTCCACCATGATGGTCATCGTGGCGGGCCTTCAAGGGAGAAGTTCAGAGGGACAGTTTTAATGAGCATAAGAGTATTAACGCCACTCTAGTTCCTAGAGTTTTAAGGAAGGGTCCCCCTTTTCAGGACAGCACAGCAGCTCCAAGCGCCTGTATGAGACAGCATCCAGACGGTGGAAAGTTCCCACAGACAGGGCAGGCAGCAGTTAGTGATAAGCAAATAGCAGCGGCTGAGTGAGTGAAAGGTCTTCTTTGCCCTCTGATTAACTTCCGACTTAGGACAGATTAAGGAGCAACCCGGCCACATGTTCTGCTGGTTCATCACGAGGGAGGTGGTCTGACCCTTCTGGCATCAGTGGCCTTTGCATTGGCTCGGGGAATGCCCTGCACACAAAGTCCAGCAGAGACCGGGAAATCCTGGCACGAGGCATCTGAGCTAAGGCCAAGCCAGAGCCGGGGAAGGGATGGGACTCTGTGACTACACGGGCACTCAACTCTGGTGGGCCCTGAGCAGAGGGTCAGATACCTCCCTTCTAAGACGGAGACAGTCCCTGCAGGCTGGACTCTCAGATGGTGCCAGCAGGATGGGCAGGAAGCACCTGGCATAAGTCTGGAAGCCTGCAGGCTCCCGACCCAGGATGGCTCTGAACGAACGCTGTTACTAACACACACACTGGGCAGCCTTAAGCAACTGCTCTTAAAATTCAACACAGTTGTACCCATGGGACACTAAAAGCAGGGACAAGATAAAGCAGGGAGACAAAGCAACTGGAGAATAAAATACATGAAAGCATGCCCAGGCTTTGCGATACACATGGACAGAAAGATGGACGGGCAAGTGAACCTTCAGCACAATGACTTTAAGCAAAATCCTCCAGGGTAGGGAAAATGTGTGCCACACTGGAGCCAGAGCAGGGAGGGATGGGCTCTAGAGAGCCCAAGGGCTGAGAAAATCAAAGGGGCCACGAGGTGGGGGGTCTCCTCAGAGCTCTGGCTGAGCCCAAGGCTCCAGCAGTACTTCCCTTTCTCACCGGCACTTCCCATTTCATTCTAGGTGGAAATATTGAAACAGGTGCTACAGCAACTTGACTGAGGAAGTTATGGATAGATTCTATTGCTTATTATCTTTTTTTCTTTTTTGAGATGGGGTCTTGCTTTGTTGCCCAGGTTGGAGTGCAATGGCACAATCACAACTCACTGCAGCCTTGACCTCTTGGGCTCAAGCGATCCTCCCACCTCGGCCTCCTGAGTAGATGGGACTACAGGTGTGCAATCACCACGCCCAGCTAATTTTATTTTTATTCTTAGTAGAGATGACTACTATGTTGC
The DNA here is from genome assembly GCF_009764315.1 of Trachypithecus francoisi. NCBI lineage: Eukaryota > Metazoa > Chordata > Mammalia > Primates > Cercopithecidae > Trachypithecus > Trachypithecus francoisi. The sequence goes on from NW_022681457.1 coordinate 58,866,374, forward strand.
CCAGGCTGGTCTTGAACTCCTGGGCTCAAGGGATCCTGCCTTAGCCTCTCAAAGTGTTAGGATTACAGGCATGAGCCACTACATTTGGCCTTAATATCTTTGGGTTATATGTTATATGAGAGTTTTTTTTTTTTTTTTCCCAGAGACAGTGTCTCTTGTTGCCCAAGCTGGTATGCAGTGATGCGATCATGGCTCACTGCAGCCTTGAACTCCTGGGCTACAGTGATCCTCCCACCTCAGTCTCCTGAGTAGCAGGGGCTAAAGGCATGCAACACTACGCTCAGTTAATTTTTTGTTTTCATACAGACAGGGTCTCGCAATGTTGCCCAGCCTGGTCTTGACTTCCTGAGCTCAAGCAATCTTCCTGTCTCAGCCTCCCAGAGTGCTGGGATTATAGGCATGGGCCACCACACCCAGACATGTGTGCTTTTCTGACCCAAGGATGATCCAGAAGCAGAAGTCCCTACTGTACAATTGCTCTCCCAATCCTAGGATATAATTTTGAGCCCAGAGAACAAACTCATGAATCCATGAGAAGACCACAGTCAGGTTCTCAGAACTTCTCTGCAGTCCCAGGAGAGCATCCTGTGCTCCTGCCCCTGTAAATTTCCCTTCTTTTTCCCCTTTGGTACACATTAGACCTGTTCTCCACAAGTGCACAGGAACCACTGAAAACCTTGTTAGATGCAGCCAGTATGGGAGGGTAGGATTCTGTATTTCCAACAAGCCCCCAAAGTGCTCCTCTGATCTCACTGTGGGCAGCAAGACCCCATGAAGGCAAAACCCAGGACTCTGACATTCGTTACTCAGTCTTCAAATTCAGAAATTGCAAACAAACACCCTTAGATATGTCTTTTTAGCCCCATGAAGTATAAGAGGCAGTGGGAGGGCAGGCCTTGTAAGCCCTGCTCACATAAGGGACTGGAGGAGCACTCAGGCCTGTGGGTCCCTACTCTGACTACCCTGTGCCCTGGATCTCCCAAAACCTGATCTCCTGGTTTTCAGGCCCTGCCCAGCTCCTTTGCTTGCTGACCGGTTGAATGCCTCCTCCTTCTCCCCAGAAAAGAACCCCCTTCCACTATTCCAGTGTCAAGATTTGTTTACATACAAATGTCTAAACGATAAAATGGCATTATAACAGCATCCCGACTGAATAGGCAGAAGCCACTCGGAAATGCGGAGACAGAAGGCAGAACCTGATTTATCCAGTCACCATGGTCCTGAAACAAAATGACATAGATAGAGAGAGATATTGACAGAGAGATTTTGTTTTCCTTTTTTTTTTTTTTTTGGAGACAAAGCCTGCTCCGTCACCTAGGTCACCTAGGCTGCAGTGTAGTGGCACGATCTGGGCTCACTGCAGCCTCCACCTCCCAGGTTCAAGCAATTCTCCTGCCTCAGCCTCCTGAATAGCTGGGACTACAGACATGCATCACCACACCTGGCTAATTTTTGTATTTTTAGTAGAGATGGGGTTTCACCATGTTGGCCAGGCTGGTCTTGAACTCCTGACCTCAGGTGATCTGCCTGCCTTGGCCTCTCAAAGTGCTAGGATTACAGGCGTGAGCCACCATGTCCAACACAAAATGAGATATATTTCAAGTACATATTAAGGTAACCAAAGGAAATAATTTTACAGTAAAATCTTACAAAAAGCTCAAAATCCTGGTGGAAAATATCTAATCACCTTTGAGCTTAGTTCTGGTTTATATCCAGCTTTCATCTGTCAATTATATTGGAAAAAGGGAAGGCCCCTTTGGAGGCTGCAAGGAACCTCCCTTTCCCAGGGTGTGAAGACCCTGAGCCCTGCCATGCTTGGTCTGCAAGACTGGCTTCCAGGTCAGTGCCTGGACACCACTCCCACCACAGGTTTTCTGCAGTTTTGGGAGTGGTGTTTTGGGTCTGCACTCTCAAAACAGTTTCTGCACAGCAAGAAAATGCATGTAGAAGTGGAAAGAAGGAAGGCAGGAAACAGATACATAAACACTTTAGCTTTACTGGCTACCCAAGAAAAAACCTAGCTTCCAACCTGCTCCGAATGACTTTAAGTGAAAATCTACAGAGGCTCAAGAGATGTCCTTGCAAAAATGCTACTTCCAACTCTACCTGGCCCAGCTAGGCCGGCATCAATGTGAGAGGAGAGAGAGAAATCAATTAGGCAAATAGTTAGGGCAAGGGTCCTTGGCAGAATTCCCTTCTAACAAAAAGCAGCCTAAGAGGTCGTTTCCCTTTCAGAAAACACAGAAAAGGAAGGCAAGCTCTAACACAGAAAGGGGTCCCCTGTGTGACATACAGACATACGGTGGGCCCCAGTAAGCACAGTCCTCTCCCCACTTATAAATACTCAGACACAGCTGGGCATGGTGGCTCATGCCTCTAATCCCAGCATTTTGGGAGGCCGAGGTGGGCGGATCACGAGGTCAAGAGATTGAGACCATCCTGGCCAACATGGTGAAATCCCATCTCTACTAAAAAAAATACAAAAATTAACCAGGTGTGGTGGTGCTCACCTGTAATCCCAGCTACTCGGGAGGCTGAGGAAGGAAAATCGCTTGAACCCGGAAGGCAGAGGTTGCAATGAGCCGAGATCACGCCACTGCACTCCAGCCTGGCAGCAGAGCGAGACTCTGTCTCAAAAAAAACAAAAAAACAAAAAAAAAAACAAAGAAATACTCAGACAGAGACTTGCATGGCACGGATAAGAAGAGCTACCCTGGACCAGGCATCTTGGAGTGTTCTACCCCCCGCCCCCCAACCTTTTTTCATACATGCACAGTAGGAAGAAATAAGCAACATGGAGTAGTAACTCAGGCTAAGAAGCCCACATGTGCACTAGAAAGGGTGGGGTGGAGGACTCAGAAATTCACACCTTATGTAAATGAAGCACCCCTCCAACGAGCTTGTCTATAAAAACCCTTGCGTTTCACTGTAAAATGGCAGCCCATCTTTCTGGGACCCCTCTCTGATCCAGAGAGCTTTCTTTCTTTCGTTTATTAAACTTCTCCTCTAACCTACCCTCTGGAGTGTCTGCGTCCTTGATTTCTTTGGCCGTGAGACCAAGAACTTCCGTGACATCTCAGACAATGAGGCAGGTTTCACTGAGACACAAGCCCAGGGCTCTGCAGAATGGGAGGGCCAGCAGCTATCACTGCATGTGTGAGGGCAGGTGGAGGAAGTCACTGCGTTTTAACAGCTCTGCACCATGGGTAGAGACGTTGTGGCTGACTCCATTCAAGGTTTAATTTATTTGCAATAATCATTTCAGAAGTTAGAGCATTAACAAGCTCTTGTTGGGGAAGAAAGGTTAGTAACTCCACCTCCTGAGCCCTTGCTAAAAAGCTCAGCTTCCTGAATTCTCCAGGCTCGCCAGATTGAGGGAAGCCCACCCTGCTCCTTCTCCCACCGCAAGACTGCCTTTGTCTGTAAATGACAGGGAAGTGGGTGAGGAGGGAGGATGGGGACAGACCTCAGGGGGTGGGAGTGTGGCTCCCCCCTCTCCACTGTATCACACCTATTTCACACTCAGATTTGCCCACATACCAGGCCCTGATCACAGGAAGCCCATCTGCCAGCCACAGGGAAGGCAAATGACAACTTGAAGCCCCACTTTCTTGCAGGTGCCCAGGCTGCTCTGAGAGGTACAGAAAGATGGAGACAAGCCCATCCCACCGACAGCAGCCTAGCTTTCTGAGTTTGGACCAGATTGTAAGAGATAAGGGAGAGGAAGACTCTCTCTACTCCAAGTACTCTGTTCTTTAACAAAAAATTAGATCTGGCTCTTGTCAACATTGACCTCCCACCTCTCCATACCCCAGCGCAAAGGCAGTAGGTGGATCCCACCAGCAAACGTTTTTAGATTAGATTAGCTCATAGTTGTTTTTTTAAAACAAATTAGTTGCCAATATTTAAAAATCAGGAGATTTTGCATGCACCTCCGATTCCTGATTTCTCCTGAAAAACCAGAAGACCAGATCACACCGGATCTGCCATTCTGTGTAGCAATGGAGGCCAGGGCTGAGCAGGGGCCGTCTGCTGCCCACCCTCATACAGCAGGGCCCTGCCCTCTCCACCCCAGCCCCTCCTGGCAGCATGCACCTTACCTACCTACTTGATCAATAAACAGGTCACTTCAAAGCTTCTCCAAGTATCCCTATTTCTTTCTCTTTCTCTCTCTTTCTTTCCTTTCTTTTCTTTCTTTCTTCTTTTCCTCTCTTTCTCTCTCTTTCGTTCTCTCTCTCTCTTTCTTTCCATCTTTCCCTCTCCCCTTCCTTCCTGCATTTTTTTACCCCCTAGAAACGCAGTCTCCCTGTGTTGCCTAGGCTGGTTGGGGAACTGGCCTCAAGCAATTCTTCCGCCCGGGCCTACAGGTGCTATTTCAAGATGGTGAAACCCCACCTCTACTAAAAAATACAAACATTGGTCAGTCGCGGTGGCTCACGTCTGTAATCCCAGCACTGTAGAAGGCAGAGGCAGGTGGATCACAAGGTCAGAAGTTTGAGACTAGCCTGGCCAAGATGGTGAAACCCCATCTCTACTAAAAATACAAAAAAAAAAAAAATACCCAGGCATGGTGGCGTCGCCTGTAATCCCAGCTACTCGGGAGGCTGAGAGGCAGGGGAATTGCTTGAACGAGGGAGGTGGAGGTTGCAGTGAGCTGAGATCGCGTCACTGCACTCCAGCCTGGGTAACAAAGCCAGACTCCGTCTCAAAAAAAAAAAAAAAAATTAGCGGGGCGTGGTGGCGGGCGTCTGTAATCTCAGTTACTTGAAAGGCTGAGGCAGGAGAATCGTTTAAACCCGGGAGGTGGAGGTTGCAGTGAGCCGAGATCGCGCCATTGCACTCCAGCCTGGACAACGGAGCAAGACTGTCACAAACAAACAAACTCAACAAACTACCTGTCACCCCCAAAACTAATCTCACCTCCTAAATCATTAACGGCCCTTCCTGACCAAATCTAAACTAGCGCCCAGATCTTCTTCCCATATGGCTCAGCCGGCTCTGCTGCCCCACAGGAGTCCTGTCAGGATCCCTTCATATTTATAATACCTAGCACCCCACCCCCAGCCCCGCCCCTGCCCCACCAGCCACCCCCACACTACCCCATCGCTACCCATCACATTCTGCACCCCACCCCCGCCTTCTCCGCCCCCCACCATCACATCCTCCACCCCACTCCCGCCAAACCCACATCCCCCACTCCACCCACCACCCCACCCAACCTCACCCACTCCACCACGTCCACCACCCGCACCCCAACCCCACCCACCATACCCACGCCTACACCACTACTGGGTGACACCAAGCCAGGGCCTGGGACTCTAGTCCCAGCTCTGCTGCTTACTTGTGTCACTTCAGCCTCTCCGTGCCTCAGTTTCTCCATAGGGACAATGACTACACTAACAGTGTCCATCCCGGCACTGGGAGGGCCGGGCTCCCGGCAGGGCGGGGACCCCCACCCCCAACCCTAGACGCTCCCGGGCCTCCAGGCCTGTTCTTGGGGTGCCTCCTCCCCTCGCGGGGCGCGGCCTGGGAGGCGCCCCGCCCCGGCTCCGGGCGCACCTTTACCTGGGGGAGCCGAGGTCTGCGGAGCGCGCTCGGCGATCAGAGGCGGCTGCGGACTGGCCCTGGTTGGCCCCCGGCTCCCCGCCCGGCTCCCCGGCCCCGGGCCCGGCCTCAGCCCGGCGGAGGGTCGCGCAGGCCTCGGTGGCGGCCCCGGCGCTGGCCCCGCCCTCCCTCCCGCCTTCCGGCTGCGCGGGGCCTTCCGGGAAGCCACGCGTCGGGCCGGCTTCTGGCTACGAGCTGCGCACGGCCTTAGGGGGACCCAGGGGTCGCTGCTGGGCACCCCCTCCCCGGTCCCGGCCCACCCCGCCGCTGACACCGGGGCCCTGGCTTGGGTTACGGGTGAAGCACCGAGACGAGGCGCCGGAAGAGGAGTCCCGGGGACCGCAAGGCCGCGCTCCCGCAGGCCCAGCCCTGCCTTTCTCCCTTGCGCACGCACGATCAGATCCGGGCCCCGCGCACCTGCCTCCCGGACCGCGGGGACCTCCCGGAGACCTCCCTCCCTTTGGCCTGGAGGACCCCTTCCTCCCCGCAGTCTGGGCGCGGAAGAGAGCTTAGGGGCATCTGGAGGTCAAGGGTGCTGTGTCAATATTTGGTGAATGTGTCGGCCGAAGCCAGATTTCCGCTGTGCCAGAGCTGCTCTGGAGCCTCTGGGTCTGGGGGTTGCACAAGGAGAAGCAGGCTAGGCGGGACCGTAATCCCAGCTGCCAGTGAGGCTGAGGAGGGAGGATTGCTTGAGCCCAGCAGTCCAAGCGTGGGCAACACAGTGACATCCCATCTCTACAAATAATAAAAATTAGGCCGGGTGGGTGACTCATACCTGTGACCTCAGCATTTTGGGAAGCTGAAGCAGGAGGATTGCTTGAGCCCAGGAGTTCGAGGCTGCAGTGAACCATGATTGCAACCCTGCACTCCAGCCTGGGAAACAAAGCGAGACCGTCTCTTAAAAAAAGAAAAAAGGAAAAGAACTGCCTTTGCTCCTAGGATTCTTGGATGGGGGCCAAAGCTGAGGCTAGGCAGCCTCTTAGGAAGGTGCAAAGGGCATGAGGCTGGGGTTGCAGAACTGCCTAGGAATACTGTATTGAGACCTATGGAAAGTTGTCCCCACTCTTGTCATGCAAGGTGTGGTCCTGAACCATCTCAAATCCAAAAGCGGCTTCTGGGGGGCTCTCTATAGAGAATTAATCCTAACAGAAACCCTGCAAAGCAGGCATGGTTGTCATTGCTGTATTACAGACGGGAAGCTCTAAACACAGGCTGCTCTGCCCAAGGCCACCCCGGTTAGAAAATTTCAGGGCCCAGACTCCAGCCAGGGTCTCGGTAGCTCAAGGCCTCTGTCTGTGACCAGCACTCTGCCTGCTTTCCAGGGTGTTGTGGGCACCCAGAGGACGGACTCTTCCATTCTTAAAAGAATGGAACAAAGGCTGTTAATACCAAGCTTCCCCAGGCCTTGGCTGGGGTAAAACAACCCCATTTATTCCTGAATCAGAGCTTTTGCTTGAGTTTGGGTGACTTTCAAGAAGGAAAGTGAACTGAGGCCAGGGGAACTCAGCCTGCTGCCTTCCTGGGGCCTGAGTGCGGCGCTCCCGTTTCTCTGCGGGCAGCTCCCTCTGGCGGCACATTGCAGAACTGGCCTGCAGACTCCTCCCCCAGAGATAGTGGGGAGAGGACCCGTGCAGGGAAAGATGCTGGGAGTGAAAGAAGCTTCAAAGTCCAGGCCCTCCAGAGAAGGCACGCATGTAAGCAGTTCATGCAGCGGAGCGCGGCGGCTCACACCTGTAATCACAGCACTTTGGGAGGCCGAGGCGGGCAGATCACCTGAGGCCAGGACTTTGAGACCAGCCTGGGCAACATGGTGAAACCCCATCTGCACTAAACATGGAAAAATGAGCCAGACATGGTGGTGCACGCCTGTAGTCCCAGCTACTCGGGAGGTTGAGGCAGGAGAATCGCTAGGACCCGGGAGATGGAGGTTGCAGTGCGCCGAGATCGCGCCATTGCATGCAAATCTGCAACCCATCAGCCTCCTGGGCCTCATTCTGATACGAATACAGGCATAACATGACCACACACTCTGAACCCCAGAGATGGAGCACACGGTGCCTCATGCTCCTAAAGGCAGCTGGGGCCTCCTGCACAGTAAGCAAGGCGTGCAGTGGGGTGTCCATGATGGCGTGGAAATGGCACTGGCCCAGCACACAGCGATACTTTAGGCTGCTTACAGTGACCGAGGGAAAGTTCTTCCACGTCTCCGTGCCTCAGTTTCCTCATCTGGGAAATGGCAACAAGAGTAGTGCTTATCCTATAGGATTGTTCTGAACATAAAAGGAGGTAATATGTATGAATCTAGATTATTCTTGTTTACATTACAGAATGTGAAAATGAGCGGCTTCTCCAAAGTCCCAATATGAGCCTCATGGGCCCAAGGTAGTGGGAAATCCAGTTCTATCCCCACCTTGACAAAACACTGTCTTGCCGATGGGCCCAACGATGCCCTAGGGTACCAGGTGGTGTTCACACAGCCAGCCAGAGTCAAAACTCAGACAGGGCCCCTGAGGCCAGCGTTCTATGCCCTCACTTTCTCCCAAGGCTGAGTACACCAGCTCCTGAAACTTCCATGACTCCTTCAGGCTAAAGCCACCTACCTAGACCAGGGCTGGATGATCCGCCATGTGTGCCACACCCAAAAACCTGTAGCTTCTTTTGTTGTTTCTTTTTGTTGTTGTTCTGGGACAGGAGTCCCCTCTGTTGCCTAGGCTGGAGTACAGTGGTGTAATCTCAGTCCACTGCAACCCCCACCTCCCGGGTTCAAGTGATTCTCATGCCTTAGTCACCCGAGTAGCTGGGATTACAGGTGTGCACCACCATGCCTGGCTAATTTTTGTATTTTCAGTAGAGACAGGGTTTCACCATGTTGGTAAGCCTGGTCTCGAACTCCTGACCTCAGGTGATCCGCCCACCTTAGCCTCCCAAAGTGTTGGGATTATAGGCGTGAGCTACTGCACCCAGCCCAAACTTCTCTCTTCTAATAGTCATATTGGATTAGGAGCCCTCCCTAATAACTTCATTTTAACTTGATTACATCTGCAAAGACCCTATTTCCAAATAAGGTCATGTTCCCAGTGATGGGGTTAGGACTTCAACACATCTTTATACAATTCAAACCTTAACACCAGCTGTCTTAATCTGTTTTCTGCTGCTGTAACAGAATGCCACTGACTGAGTAATTTATAAAGAGAATATATTTATTTGGCTCATAGTTCTGGAGGCTGGAAATTCCAAGATCCAGCGGCCACATCTGGTGTGGGCCTTCTTGTTACATGATAAGATGGCAGAAGGTATCACATAAAGAGGAAGCATGAGAGAGGGAAGAGGGCCACCTTTATCAAGAGCCCACTCCTGTGGCCACAGCATTAATCCACACATGAGAACAAAGCCCTCATGACCTCACGACCGCTGAAAGGTTCTCCTAGCAATTTGGGAGGCCAAGGCCAGCAGATCACCTGAGGTCAGGAGTTTGAGACCAGCCAGGCCAACATGGCAAAACCCCATCTCTATTAAAAATTAAAAAATTAGCTGGGCATGGAGGCACATGCCGGTAATCCTGCCTACTCAGGAGGCTGAGGCAGGAGAATCTCTTGAACTCTGGAGGCGGAGGTTGCAGTGAACCAAGAAAGCACCATTGCACCACAGCCTGGGTAACAGAGTGAGATTCCATCTCAAAATATATATATAGAGAGAGCATATAATGTCTTATATGTTATATTATATAGAACATATTATATATAACATATATATTATATAACATTATATAATATATTTTATATAACATGTTATATTATATATAATATATATAACATGTTATATATACCATAATACATACTATATAATATATGACATGTTATATATTATATATATATATAACATGTATATGATATATATTATATGTGGTGTGTAACATTATATGTGATAAATGGCATGTTATATATTATATGTGATATATAACATATTATATATCACATATACAAGTTTGGACAAAGATAGAATTATATATAATATATTATATATAATTCTTATAGCAGTAGAAAAAGATTAAGAACTGGGAATGTGACCTTATTTGGAAATAGGGTCTTTGCAGATGTAATCAAGTTAAAATGAAGTTATTAGGGAGGGCTCTTAATTAAGGGCTCTCTATATCTTATTATATATCATTATATATTTATATTATAAATTATATATAATTATATATAAATATATAATATAAATATATAACAAATATAATATATAATATAAATAAAAAATATATATATATAACCACAATGGCCATTGAATTTCAACATGAGTTTTAAAGGAAACATGCAAACCCTAGCACGAAGTATTCACCAGATGCCAGCTGTGATGATTATAATCTGAGCATGTGTATAGTACATACATGTCCACCCATGGCACAATAAAAATAACAGCCTTGGGCTGAGCATGGTGGCTCATGCCTGTAATCCCAGCACTTCAGGAGGCTGAGGCAGGCGGATCACGAGGTCAAGAGATCGAGACCATTCTGGCCAACATGGTGAAATCCTGTCTCTTCTAAAAATACAAAAATTAGCTGGGTGTGCTCTCGCACACTCGTAGTCTCAGCTACGCGGGAGGATGAGGCAGGAGACTCGCTTGATTCTGGGAGGCGGAGGTTGCAGTAAGCTGAGATAGCGCCACTGTACTCCGCACACCAGCCTGGGCGACAAAGCGAGACCTAGTCTCAAAAAAATAAAAATAGCCTCGGGTTAGGCGCGGTGGCTCACGAGTGTAATTCCAGCACTTTGGGAAGTCAAGGTGGGAGAATTACTTCAGACTAGGAGTTCAAGAGCAGCCTGGGCAACATAGCAATACCTCGTCTTTACAAAACATTTAAAAATTAGTCGGGCATGGTGGCACGTGTCTGTAGTCCCAGCTACTTGGGAGGCTGAGGTGGAAGGATCGCTTGAGCCCAGGAGACTGAGGCTGTAGTGAGCTGTGGTAGTAATGCTGCACTTTGGCTGGGCGACAGAGTGAGATCCTGTCTCAAAAAAATAATAACAGCCTTGGGCCATGCCTATGTCAAGACTGTTGTGTGCAGGGGAACCATCCTGCCACCTCCCTTCGGTCTTGGGAGAGCTTAATCCTGAAAGGGCTGTGGAAGGACAAGGTGGCTTGGGGACTGGTAATGATCTCCTCCCAGGCTTCATCACTCTTCTTTTAAATAATTAATTCATCTTCTTCCTTGGTGTTTACATCCTTCAAATATTTGTAGATGGTTATCATGTCCCTTTAGTCACCACTTAGCACCACTCTGCATATTTGCTGTCATGTTGAATGTGTGTTATCATCATTGTCATTATTATTATTATTTCCTCCCAGCTCCCTCCCTCAGTCCCTCAGCCACCATCATCACTCAGTGAATTTCCTCCAGGTTCCCAACCTTTCAAGTACCAGGTTACCCAAGATGGGACACTAAAAGTCAGTAGTGGTGACAAGCCCTACTTGTCACAGAGGGCTTGCAGGCCCTCTGGTTCCGCACTAATTCTCATCAGTTTCTCCAAAGCCACAGGGGGAAAAAAAATAGACAAACTAAGTGAAAACAGCGTGCTTACACTGCAAACACAGCTTCCAGACAAATCCCCCAGTCCCTGCTTCCAAACAGATAATCCTTAATTTCCTCAAATACAAAATCAGGATGAGAATCCCTGCTCTCAACAACCTGGGATTATTGTGAGGACTCAAAGAGGAAAAAAACTGAAAGGTGCTTTGTAAACTAAAAAACAGGGAGGGTGGTAGTACCAGCAATGCCTTCCACACAGGATGGGATTTCTACAAAATGTCCCAGAGGTCAACTGTTCTAAAAAGCTAAAAATTCTAAGTTAGAATTTACAAATGAACTCGATAGAGCCAAGATTCACCCTAAAATCTGTCTATTGAAAGAATATAAAGAGATGCCCTACTTAAAAATCTACTCATAGATGTTAGTATTCCAAATAAAGTGTGGAACTCAGAGTTGGAGGCTGCTGGGGCCTTGGACAAGTTTACAGATGGCCCTGACGAGACTTTAGAAGGTCACGCTGCTATAAAAGACAAAATAAAGTCCACCTTGTCTTGCATTTCAGATCTCACTAAAGAGTTCTTCTGTGCCTGGAAGACTTATTTTCAGTCTGAGAAGAATGATTTTTCAATGGTTCTGTTGAACATGCAATTCTCATGCAAGTATTTCTATAATTATCCTGTTTCAGTTATAATACAGTTTCTGGAACAATAGGACTTTTATTGTATTGCCATATCTGTTATAATAGATGTTTTATTACAGAAAATTATGGTAGAGTCACTATTATGATTCTGAAGTTTTTATTTCAAATTGCTCAGAGGATGGAAATTCTTTCTCCCACTAGTTTTACTTTAAGGCAGCTTTGAATTTGGGGTGGGAGGTGGTTTGTCTTTTCTTCTATTGGAGCTTTGGTCTGTTTGAGATTTTGTTCTATAGCAGAATGTTCTCTTTCGCTCCAGTGTACATAAATGAAGCCACCCTTGGTATTTGTTTGTTAGCCTGTGGTGCACACAATTTTAAAAATAATGTCACCTAGATTGTCTCTATATATCTGCAAAATTTATTTCATTATTGCTGAAGAGATCTCCATAATCCTGGTATTAATATTTTTTGAGACGGAGTCTTACTTTGTCTCCCAGGCTGGAGTGCAGTGGTGCAGTCTCGGCTCACTGCAACCTCTGCCTCCCAGGTTCAAGCAATTCTCTTGCCTCAGCCTCCCTAGTAGCTGGGACTACAGGTGTGTACTACCATGCCTGGCTAACTTTTTATTTTTTATTTTTTTAGACGAAGTCTCACTCTGTCTGGCTGGGTGAAGTCTCACCCAGGCTGGAATGCAGTGGCGCAGTCTTGGCTCATTGCAACCTCTGCCTCCCAAGTACAAGCAATTTCTGGCTAATTTTTGTATTTTTAGTGGGGACGGGGTTTCGCCATGTTGGCCAGGTTGATCTTGAACTCCTGACCTCAAGCGATTTGCCCTCAAGTGATACACCCACCTTGACCTCCCAAAGTGCTGGGATTACAGGCATGAGCCACCACACCTGGCCGATAAACTATATTTTGAGAAGGTAAATACTAGTGATCATGAAACACTAATACTAGTGATCATGAAAACAGGGGAGCTGAAACTTCTAGGTGCATTCAGGCTAGGTCATATCCTATTTCAGGTGGTAGCTGCACCTCGAAGAGCAGGGGACTGGAGATTTTCTTGGTTAAATCAGAGGCTGCAGAAACCCTGGCTGCTAGAGGCAGAGCTGGGATTCAGGAGTGGGCTTGCTGACTCCAATAGTGAAGGTCTTGCCTTCCAAGAAAACCCCACCCATGGGGAAGGGTGACCCTCAAATCTTTTTGAGGCTTTTGGCCCAGTTGACTTTTCCACAATGGAGGATTCGGGTCTCTGAGAAGTCCCAGAATATCTGCCCACAGCAGTCTAGCATCATCAGAACCCACCTTCATGTGTAGCCACTGTGTCTCCATGTTCCTGGTAATGCAGGCTCCCAGGCTCAGAGTCTGGAACTGCTGATGGAGGGGCAGGTCCTGGACCCTGCGAAGAACCGAGGTTCCCCAGTCACAGTCTTCGATTAGACAGAGCTCCTCCAGTTCTCAGAGGATTTCTTAGGCTACCCTGAAAACAGAGAGAGGAAGGGACCTGCCCTTGGTCACACTGTCAGTAACAGAATCAGAACAGAAATCCAGGGCTCTTGGCCTTCCTTCCAGCCTCTGTTCTTCCCTTAACCCAAGGCAGAGATGGGGAGACTGCAGAGGGCCCTGAGGGTGGGGGCATTTGCACTGGGTGTGGAGTGCCTTTGGAAGGCAGGGAAGCCCGGGAAGGTAAACACACACACAATGTTGTAAATATGGAGAAAATCAGAGAGGAGGAAATGTCAGGGACTCTCCAGCACGGAAAACATCCTGATAGTTTGGAGCGCCCGGAAGAGTAGGCACCTTGGAATCTGGAAGGCGTTCTTTTGCGTTTCACCTGCAGTGGGGTGGGGTCTCTGGGGTCTGCCCTCCCTCCTACTCTACATGCATTACCCATCCTATAGCCGGGCCGTCCCTGCAAAATTCCAGCTGCACTGGGGGACCACACTTCTCACTTCAGAATGAAATCAGTGTTTTGCACGCATTCGTTCCTCAGTTCCCTTGCTGGGACCCTTCTCTGTTATGAAAGCAGAGATCCTACCCGAATAGGGTGACTTTGGGGCGATGGATTACCTTTGGCAGTTCCTGTGGGTCAGGAATTTAGGGGTGCAGCGTGGGCCCACAGCATACCCAGTAGCCAGGGAAGCCCCTCCCCTACCTGAGGCTTAAGCTGGCGCCAGGCCCCAAACCCTCGCTCTTCTCTGGTCTAAATCCCCGCCGTAGGATTTTATTTTTCGGTGCTGCGGTGCTTTGCTGGAGGAGCTGCGCGGGGCAGGCTCGGGGGACCAGAGTCCCTTGCTTTAGCGGCGGCCCTGCGGGTGCCAGAGGCTTGCAGAGTGATCTGAGATTGCTGTCAAGTAAGCTCCTCCACAAATCTGCAGAAATCTCAAAGATTACAGAGCTCGCGCGGCGGCAGCGCAGCGGCTTCCCATACCCCGGCAGACAATGGGGCGAGGGAAGGAAGGGGACGGCGGCCTGGGTACCCCCGCGTCCGCAGCACGTGCACCGTGCCTGCGGCGTCCGCTTTACAGATCGTGTCGCTCCACCCCCCAAAACAAAGGCCCCGGGGCCCCATCTGTGCCGGGCGCGGGGGAGGGCGCCGCACTTGCTGCCCGCCGCGTGCAAAGAGAGCCAGACAAAGGGCTCAGCCCTGCAGACGCGAGCAGTGGGGAAATAATTAAGCACTAAGGAAATAGTGCATGTGGATTTGAGACCAACGGGAAACGCGCCCCCAAACAATGCCCGTTGTTTGCACAGATCCGCTTTTCTGCTAAGTTTCCTCAAGTAATTTGCAAGCCATTTCAATAAAATTAACGAATTATGGTCGAGTTTTCTGTTTTATTGACATAAAATAAAAATCTTCCTTTCCTTTATTATTGAAATAATTCTCCCCCCCACCCCCCACTCCCCGGGCAGGCTGCACAGCGCGCCTAGGAAATCCGTCCTCCCTGCCAGACGCCAGCGGCCTTCTGCTGCGCTCCATAACTAACTCCCCGGAAAGCCTGCGTTTGTTCTGGCTGCCCCCTTTGACTGTGATAATAACTAGAACTTCAACCCTCTCACTTTCTTACGCCTCCTTTTGTGACAGTGAAAGCACCAAAATTTCCGCGTAGGAGGGACTCAGGGACAACGATGCAATTGGAAGGCGCTGGAAGGTAAGGGGCTTTTCTTAAAGCTGCATTTTCAGTGAGCACACTGTTTGCTAAGGTTTTATATTGCACCTTTTAAAAAAGGTAATGTGGGGCCTGGCGTGGTGGCTCACACCTATAATCCCAGCACCTTGGAAGGCCTAGAAATTCAAGACCAACCTAGGTAATATAGTGAGACCTCATCTCTACAAAAAATTTAAAAATTAGCCGGGTGTGGTAGCCTATGCCTGTAGTCCCAGCTACTTGGGAGGCGGAGGCAGGAGGATCACTTGAGCCGAGGAGCTTGAGGCTGCAGTGAGCTATGATTGCATCACTGCCCTCCAGCCTAGGAGACATAGCAAGACCCCATTTCTTAAAAAAAAAAAAAAAAAAAAAAAAAAAAAAAACTAAGAAACCATCACTAGTTGGTATTATTAAGGAACAACATCAGCACATCAGCATCACTGTAGTTGTTATTTATTGCTGCATATCAAATGCAAAACTTAGTGGCTTAAGACCAATGTCCTCTCTCACAGCTCCTAAGGGCCAGGAATTTGGGAGTGCTGTAGCGGGGCGGTTCTAGATTGGGCCCTCTCTTGAGGCTGTAGTCATCTGAAGGGGTGCTTGGGCCTGGTGATGTGCTTCCGAGAGGACCACTTTCTGATGTGGCTGGGCTCTTAACCATGAGGCCTGCGTGCCTCAGCAGATGGGGCTCTCCACAGGCTGTTCCAATGTCCTCTTGATGAGGAAGCTGGTGTCCTCCAGAGGGAAGGATCCAAGCAATGAAGCAGAAGGCACAGCGTCTTCATGATCTAACTTAAAGGTTGCACACCATCACTGCAACACCCCTACACATTCGTCCATGTGGCTGGGACTGCTCAGAGGCATGAAGGCTGGTAGGCATGGATTACTGGGGGCCAACTCAGAGACTGGTTACCACAAGTGATTATCACTAATATGACTTGGTAGGGCTGTTTCAAGTGCCTGGAAGAGAGTATTATACAGCTAAAGCCATCATTTCTTGTTTATCTTTCTAGTTAATGTAAGCAAAAGTGGTCAGTTACCTTTAATGGTACTCCCAGACAACAAACATGGACTCAGGGCCTTCCCAGTGCCAGCTCCCCTTTCAGACTGGGGAATAGAACAGTAGCCCAGAGAAATAAGGTGCCCCTCTGGCATCCCTGACTTTCCAGAGAAAGAAAACGTGAGTGTCCACATGAACATAGCAACCAGGGCTACAAAACTATCAAGACAGTGCTGCCAAATGGGAAGTACAGGCCAGGTGTGGTGGCTTATGCCTGTAATCCCACCACTTTGGGAAGCTGGAGTGGGAGGATCGCTTGAGGCCAGGAGTTCAAGACCAGCCTGGACAATATAGAGAGCCCTCGTCACTACAAAAATAAAAAGTTAGCTGGGTGTGGTGGTGCATGTCTGTAGTCCCAGCTACTCAAGAGGCTGGGGCAGGCGGATCGCTTAAATGCGGGAGCTTAAGGCTGTGATGAGGTATGATCATGCCACTGCACTCCAGCCTGGATGACAGAGCAATTTCAAAAAAAATGAGGGAAATTCAGGGAGGAGACTAAGCTCTGAGTGCTAAGGTTGGAGGTCTGTACACCCTGTTCCTCCCTAAATCGCAGATCTGAAATGTCCCAGGCTTTGCAGATTACCTGCAAGCCAAACCTTTTAGTAGAACAACAGACTGGATAAGATGATTTTTTTTTTTTTTTTTTGAGACAGAGTCTTGCTCTGTCGCCCAGCCTGGAGTGCAGTGGTGCAATCTCGGCTCACTGCAAGCTCCGCTTCCCGGGTTCACGCCATTCTTCTGCCTCAGCTTCCCGAGTAGCTGGGACTACAGGTGCCCGCCACCACACCTGGCGAATTTTTTGTATTCCTAGTAGAGACCGGGTTTCACCGTGTTAGCCAGGATGGTCTCGATCTCCTGACCTCAAGTGATCTACCTGCCTTGGCCTCCCAAAGTGTAGGGATTACAGGTGTGAGCCACCGCGCCCGGCCTAAGAGGGATTTTTGATATTGTCACACCTTCATGGAACACCAACACTCCCCCTTCCCAGAAGGCAGCCTCCACAAGGGAGGAGGCTATTATGTCTTATTTATCCCTGTAGCTCTCATGCCTGGAACTATTGGTACATAATTGGTATCACTAATGACTCTCATTAATAATAATTATCTAATGGCTATCAGCCTCGTTGGTATCCCCAAGTCTTTCAGGTTTAATGGACATCCCCCTTAACATTAATAAATAAAAGTAATTTAAGCCCTCAGTCTACTTACAGTGAAACGTGAGAACTAAAAATGAAATCCTCAGCCCCCCCACTCAACCAACTGGACAGACCCCCTCTTGGCCAAGGGAACCCCAGAGGAACCTTAACAACAGATTCCCAGCCATGACGGGAAGGGAAGTCAGACACACCCCGCTGTACCCTCTCCCTTTTGTGGCTTAAACACAAATGAGCAGCATTCATGTTAAAATAGAGGTCATAGCAGTCACAGTGGCTCACACCTGTAGTCCCAGCACTTTGGGAGGCTGAGGCGAGACTGAGGTCAGGAGTGCGAGACCAGCCTGGCCAACATGGTGAAACCACTTCTCTACTAAAAATACAAAAATTAGCTGGGTGCATGGGTGCCTGTAATCCCAGCTACTCAGGGGGCTAAGGCAGGAGAATTGCTTGAACCTGGGAGGTGGAGGTTGCAGTGAGCCAAGATCACAACACTGCACTCTAGCCTGAGTGATGGACTGAGAATCTGTCTCTAAAAAATAAAAATAAAATAGAGGTCATCAGACTGGCAGAATGGACTCTGTGACAGTAAGATACCAAATCATAACCAGGACCTAAGGGTCATATCAGGGAAGGGTTAAGTCACACACCCTTACACTTAAAGAATAGTTTCTAGCTGCCACAAGGGGTTTCTTTTTCTCTGGTAGCTAAACAAACCAATGGCTTGGAGATAGGTGATTTTAAAATAATTGCAGCTTGCTCACTGCTGGACACTAACTGACCCTCCTTCTGCCAGCCAGAACTATAGCTTTGATTGGACAAGACACTGATTCAGTAACTTTCTCCTGATAAGAGACCACCGATCATGGCCTGGTTCTGCCCATTTACAGAGACTGTGCAATTGTATGCCTTCATGTCCCTTCTTCACCTTTTGACGTCTACAGCTGGATTATAATACACTTAAATGTGTAGTCTGCACCCCAAGGTAGACATGGGATGCATGTAACATGCATGTTTGCTTATCACACATGTGCATGGCCTCATCCATGAATATTCATAGCTATTCGTATATCATGTTGAATATGTATTATACCTGGCCAACCCATTCAGCTTGAATTCCTGTCTTATCCCCTCCCACCTTTTCTTAAAGTGCTTGCCTGTTGGAGACTACACTTCTTAGCCGGTCAGGGTGGCTGCCTTCCATGTTGTAACCCTGTATGAGAAATAAAGCCCTCCTTTTCTAAATGTATATATTGGGTGATTTTTAAGCTAGTAAACACCAGCCCAGAATCTCTCAAGGTTGCTGAGAGAGGTGGTAAGAGCCACCTGTGCGTTTCTCCTCATCAGGAGCTTCTAAACCCTGACTCTCTGGGGTTCACCTCCTCGCCTCCCTTCTCAGCTCCTCCAGCCCTCCCTCTGTTCAGTGTGCCTGGCCCAGATGAACTGGGAGCTCCAGATCTTCTCGGGAACTTCCCCAGAGCCTCTCTAACAAAAGGTGTTGGTGCCACAGACTTTGACTGTTGGGTCTGCAGTGGCCAGTGAGGGTTCAGTGTAGCAGCGTGGCTCACCAGGTATATGGAAGGGAATATTGAGACCTCCTGGTTCTTGAGAGTTACTTGGACCCAGCCAGGCTCTCACCATCTTACAGGGTCTCCTGCTACTCTCTTATCTGTGGACCAGCCTCCAACTCACTCTTCTGCTCTTCCTGGACTTCTTTTCCCATATCAGGGGCAATAAAACACTCACCCACTCCAGGCAGCAGTGTTTGGGGTCCAGAGCTCTGAACTAACACCTTATGTTTAGTGTGGTCAAATTTTTAGGCTTAGTGCCCATCTTTCTTCTGTTTAGTTTTATTTTAAATTATTTTTTAGACACAGGGTCTCACTCTGTCACCCAGGCTGTAGTGCAATAGCATGATCTTGTCTTACTGCAACCTCCACTTCCTGGGTTCAAGTGGTTCTCCTACTTCAGCCTCCTGAGTAGCTGGGACTACAGGTGTGTGCCACCACACCGGCTAATTTTTAAATTATTTTTAGAGACAGAGTCTCCCTATATTGCCCAGGCTAGTCTTGAACTCCTGGCCTCCTGCCTTGGCCTCCCAAATTGCTGGGACTACAGGCACGAGCCACCACCCCCAGCCGCACTCTTCTAAGTGGAGGGAAGGGTTAGTCCACTCCCATAATGAATTATACAACACCCCTTCCCCCTTAGAACATACAAGCACTCTAGTCAAAGTTTCTAAGTTTTTTATTTTAGGACCGTTTTTCATTTTGGCTAAACAGACATATGTACCCACAAGAATGCCGGTTCAAAAAAAAAAAATCATCTTGAGAAAGCAAGCACATCTTGAGTAAGTTTCTTTCAAGATGTTTTGGTGCATTCTATGCTATCACTTTGCAGAACAATTTGTGGTCCATGCGGTAACTTTAGGGGCTGTCTGAGATGGTCTGTTCCCGAAAGACTGTGGATCAGAGAAGTGGCAGTGAATCCCAGAGAGTGGAGTGAATCCCAGCCATTCTGTGGACAGGTGGGCTGAGGGAGAAGTTCAGAGGGCACCCTAGAGTGATTTGCAACGTCTCAAACAGAAATATAACATCTTCTTTCATCCTCTGCAGAGTCTGGAGCTAAATTCACACCTTTTTTTTTTTCCTTCCCTCACTTAAAATCAAATTCTCGCCCTTAATACTTCCTTTCAGAACTGCACCGCAAATGACAATGTCTTCTCGTGCATATGAATTACCCAAAATGTAGGAAGATGAGCCCCCATTGGAGTGCGCTAAAGCCTTTAACCCAAGTACATTTAATGCTGCGAAGCCCTGAGTAAGGCAAAGTTGTCTTTTTATTTTAGAAGACATTTAGGACAGTTCATGTCATCCTGCACAGATGCACTGAAATTGATCATGGGGCAAACTATAAAGAGAGCAGCTGCTCCCCAAATCTGTTTCCGAGCCAGGTAGGATGATGAATTCTGAGGTGGGACTGAGGGGGAACGGTGGCAGCTGTCTCCCCTGCACGCACCGGGCAACTACTTCCCCGTTTGGACATTGGCATGACACCCTCCTTCCCTGTTCATCTGTGAAAATGTGCAGCGTTTTCATTTAAAACTTCCTGCTCCAACTTGGGGCCTTCTGCAGACTGCAGGGATCCCTAACAATTACTTGTTGGAAGAGCAAATGAAACATAAAGCATGATACTTTATTTTAAACATACGGGTGGCACAAATTTATTTCCAAAGATTGAAGCACCTGATGACTTCTCCTTAGAGAAAAAGCAATAAAAGGGGCCTCTCCTATCACAGATTTCCACTAACCATAGTTTGTGCAGAGGCAGAATTTCAGGCTTTTACCACTGAGTTCTGGACATGAAGCAAAGCTAACACTAGAGGGTGCTATAGATCAGGAAATCCAGGGACCACGGGCACTGGCGCGCGTTCAAGACGCTGCCCTCCCGATTGTAACCTAACAAACTAAGCGTGTCACTTTGCCAGAATTTACCCCTTCACCATTTCTGCTATGATGAAATTATCCAGATATGCTTAATTTGAAATTTTGACTTAGCCTGTGATTATGTGGAATTTCAAGACTGGCTGTGGCCAGGTGCAGTGGCTCACTCCTGTAATCCCTGTGCTTTGGGAGGCCAAGGCCTGTGGATGATTTGCGGTCAGGAGTTTGAGACCAGCCTGGCCAACATGGTGAAACCCTGTCTCTCCTAAAAATACAAAAATTAGCCGGGTGCCTATAATCCCAGCTACTCGGGAGGCTGAGGCAGGAGAATCGCTTGAACCCTCAGGAGGCAGAGGTTGCAGTGAGCCGAGATCGCGCCACTGCACTCCAGCCTGCCTCAAAAAAAAAAAAAAAAAAAAAAAAGGCCTGGCTGTGGATTTCAGAGCCCAGGTCTGTAGGACAGACACTTCGTGTTTGTATCTTAAGTACTTTGCGATCTCACCCTTACAAACCTGACACTAAATTCCACTCACCTACTTCAGTCCTTCTCCGAGGGAAGGTGGAGTTTGGGGGCAGTTATAGGAAGCAGGGATGAGGAACCAGGGAAGGTGACACAGTGAAGGACAAGCCAACACAAGGGTGCATTATCAAGGCTGGTCCCCTCTACAGGCACCCCGGACTCGGTCCCACGCGGACTGCTGAGTAGACAGAAGACCTTTCAGAATCTTCTGTGTCTCCCCCATTGGCTGAGAGCTCCGTGGGAGGGGTCACCCGTACCTTCGGGCGGAACATATGCTTGCATGCTGAAAGGGCTATTTCTGCCAGCCCAGGCCACAGCACTCAGGAAGCCCTAGGGCCAAAGCAAACACCGTGCTTGAGGCAAGGTGCTGTGAGGCCCAAATGAGCTGAAGCTTGCACAAAACTGCTCACCACTGCCATAGCTGAAGCAGCGGAGGCCAAGATGACGCGAGGCGGTGCCGGCGATTGTCTGATCATCTCCCTCTTGGACCACTCAGATTCAGGCATGCCCTGCATCAAATCCAACCTGTCACCAGGTCTTCAGGGGAGGCCTGCGGAAATCCTATTGTGAATGAAGCTACAGTTGCTATCCATCGTCTCCCTCCTGCACCGACCACTCCAGATGTCCCTTACTCTTGGCCAGCACTTTGGCTTGTTTAAGTTGTGTGCCAGATGAGGTGACCACACCTTCCCCCCTGTAGTTTCTGAGTCTTTTCCGAGCTTTGTCTTGGTTGGCCTTTGGCTGCTGTGACTGCCTATTTTGTCTAGTTGCAGGTTCAAGATTCACCAAGAAGGCAGGGCGCAGTGGCTTACATCTGTAATCACAGCACTTTGGGAGGCCGAGGCAGGCAGATCACTTGAGCCCAGGAGTTTGAGACCAGCCTGGGCAACACAGCAAGACCCCATCTCTAAAGAAAAAAAATTATTCAGATGTGGTGGCACATGCATGTAGTCCCAGCTACTCAGGAGGCGGAGGTGGGAGGATCGCTTGAGTCCAGAAGGTCGAGGCTGCAGTGAACCGTGATTGTGCCATTGCACTCTAGCTGGGCAACAGAGCAAGACCCTGTCTCAAAAAATAATAAATAAGACACTAAGAGACATCCCAGTGACTCTCCTGAGTCCCAAACATACTTATCCATCTCTCATGGAGAAACAACTCTATCTCCTTGCAATAATCAGAACTAGTTTCTCCTGCCAGTTTAATCAGTACCTTTTTTATTGCGGTAAAATACACACAACGTAAAATGTGCCACTTTAGCCATTTTTATTATTATTATTATTATCATTATTAAGACGGAGTTTTGCTCTTGTTGCCCAGGCTGGAGTGCCGTGGTGCAATCTTGGCTCACTGCAACTTCCACCTTCTGGGTTCAAGCGATTCTCTCGCCTCAGCCTCTGGAGTAGCTGAGATTACAGGCGCACACAGCCATGCCCGGCTAATTTTTGTATTTTTAGTAGAGACGGGGTTTCACCATATTTGTCAGGCTGCTCTCAAGCTCCTAACCTCAGGTGATCCACCCCCACTTGGCCTCCCAAAGTGCTGGGATTACAGGCGTGAACCACCACGCCCAGCCCGTTTTAACCATTTTTAAATGTCCATTCAGTGACCTGAATTATATGAACATCGCGGGACAACCATCGCTACTATGTATTTCCAAAACTTTGTAATTGTCTTAAACAGAAACCTTGTAACCATTAAGCAAGGCCTCCCCATCCCCTCTCCCCTCAGCCCCTAGTAACCACTAGCCTACTTTCTCTGTGACTTTGTCTCTTGTAGATGTTTCAAACAAGTAGAATGATATGATATTTGTCCTTCTGAAACTGACTTACTTTACATAGTATAGTGTTTTCAAGGTCCATCCATGTGGTAGCATGTATTAAAGCTTCATGCATTTTTATGGCTGAATAATGTTCCATTGTATGTACAAGGCATGCCACATTCTGGATTCATTCACCTGTTGATGGCAACTTGGCTTGTTTCCACCTTTGGGCCCTCGTGGATAATGCTGCAGTGAACATAGGCATGGACATCTCTGTCTGAGTCCTGCTTTCAGTTCTTCAGGGTATATGCCTGGCAGTGGAGTTGCTAGTTCTGTGTTAATTCTATGTTTAATTTTTTGAGAAACTGCCATATTGTTCTCCAGGCTGACTGTACCATTTCACATTCCCACTAACTGTGCACAAAGATTCCAATTTCTCACCAACACACTCTCATCAATACTTGTTATTTTGTTTTAGTTTATCATGTTTTCATTTTTCTTTTATTATCTATAACAGGCATTCTAATGGGTGTGGGGTGGTATCTCATTTTGGTTTTGATCTGCATTTTCCTAATGTTTAGCAATGTAAAGTATACTTTCCTGTGGTCATTTGTATATTTTCTTTGGATGTATACCTGTCAAGTCCTTTACTCATTTTTTTTTTTTTTTTTTTTTTTTTTTTGAGGCGGAGTCTCGCTCTGTCGCCCAGACTGGAGTGCAGTGGCGCAACCTCGGCTCACTGCAAGCTCCGCCTCCCGGGTTCACGCCATTCTCCTGCCTCAGCCTCCCGAGTAGCTGGGACTACAGGCGCCCGCCACCTCGCCCGGCTAGTTTTTTGTATTTTTAGTAGAGACGGGGTTTCACCATGTTAGCCAGGATGGTCTCGATCTCCTGACCTCGTGATCCGCCCGTCTCGGCCTCCCAAAGTGCTGGGATTACAGGCTTGAGCCACCGCGCCCGGCCTACTCATTTTTAATTGACTTGTGTTTTTGTTATTGAGTTGTAGGAGCTCCTTATATAGTCTTGATTTTAAAACTTTGTCAGATATATGATTTACAAATATTTTCTCCCATTCCGTAGGTTGTTTTTTCACTTTCTTGATAATGTCCTTTCATGCACAGAAGTGTCTAGTTTTGACGAATTCCAATTTATCTATTTTACTTTCTTTGCTCATGTTTTTGGTGTTGTATCTGAGAATCCATTACCAAATCCAAGGTCATGAAGATTTACCTATATGTTTTCTTCTAAGAGTTCTGTGGTTTTAGCGCTGATGTTTGCCATTGATCCATGATGAGTTAACATTTATATTGTATAATGTAGAGGCTACCTCTTCATTCTTTTGCATGTAGAAACTGGCCCAATGACTTGAGAAGCCTAAGAGGACCAGGCAGTATTTATATTTTCAAGTTCCGTGGAATTGGTGATGTTCCCTGGTGGAGGAGTCCACTCTCCGCCGCTTCTCCCCCATCAACAACTAAGACGTCGAATTTGCTAGAGCCCCACCCAAAGCTGTGGACACAGGAAGCACACATTTCTCAAGGTGGTCTCTGAGAGTGATAGTGAGAACATCCGATTTCACTACTCCGCCCCCAACCCCCTGGGTTTCCAGCCCCATGGCTTTCTGCTGTTGGGAGCATAGCACCATGTGTCTGCTCTTGGTAAGGCACACACACTGCAGTTTCAAGGATAGCATCCTAACTATACAGGGTGTGGGCCCACACTTTCACCCTGGCATAACCTTGGTGCAGGTCATCCTGATGTTCTCGTAGGCCTGCTGCTTCCAGAGGAATCTTGGAGCCATAGCCTCTTTGCTGTAAAACAGACCCCTTGGCTTGAGGCAATGTTCAAATCTCTTGCCAATAAATCAGAGATGTCTGTAAGCGCTCTGTTGGTGATGCCAGAGAAGGCAATGTTGCAAGGAAGGAAAATTCATACCCATAGTAGGTGTTGATTCTGGTAGGATTCATCACTGTCTCATCAATGACAGAAGGGGTCTGATATTATGAACTTGGTACCACAGCTGCCTGATCTTGTGAAATGGCGCCATCTTGAGGGCTCATTATTAGTCCCTGTGGTTGGCAGGTAGGGCGTTCAGTAGTGGCAGCAGCCAGGTCATCCCTAGCAAGAGGGAACTAGTGGTGTTGGGCTCATGCCTCCCTTGACTTTTGCCACCATGGCCACACCATTCATGGAGCTATCTATTGCCCCTGCCGTAGGATGGCTGATGCTGGCTGATGCCCAGAGGATGAGCCATCCTGTCCACCCACTTGCTGGGTGCCTCCTCTGCAGAAAAGGCTTTCTGGCAGACTTTAACGGAAGTCCAACGATTGGCACACTAGTGCCATTGCCATAGGTCAGTAGTGCTGGTTTTTCTTTTGTCTCAGATTCCAATATGGCTCGGCACAACAGTTATAAGCTGGTACCCCTTTGGCCCCACCAAGTGTCAAAGCCTTCATGTCTGCTCATCAACACACCCCATCCCAGGGCTCCTGTCCCTCCACAGCCTCCATGTCCCGTCCCCAGGGCCTTTGGAGCTGCTGATGCTCCTCTACACTCCCTTCAGAGGACTGCAGGGAACTGGGGTGGGCATGCCCCTGACTTTGAATTTCAGTCCCTGTCTGAAATGTTAACATTTTGCTCATCATGGATTTTTGTATTAATTTTAACTCTTTAAAATACTGCATTAACATATTTTGCATCTTGACTACTGAAAAATTTTCACCTAAGGGGAGTGCCACCCTTGTCCCTGTCCTGAGGGCACCAGTTTATTTTTAGTTCATGCCAACATATTGAACATGTTAAACACAGTCCATCCGCCTGTGAACCGGATCCAAGTTTTCTCGTCTAACAGCTCATCCTAGGGGCCCCTCCCCCACCACATGTCCATAAGACCATAGGTGTGTGCCGAGAGAGAAGGGTCACTGCATCAGAAGGAGGTGATGTGGGGGTTGAGGCCACCTGTTCATGTGACTTACATGTTCCCACTGAACATCCTGGGCCTGATCCCAAATGCATCATTTTATTTATTATTATTATTATTATTATTTTTTGAGACAGAGTTTCACTCTTGTTGCCCAGGCTGGAGTGCAATGGCACAGTCTAGGCTCACTGCAACCTCCGCCTCCCAGGTTCAAGCAGTTCTCCTGCCCCAGCCTCCCAAATAGTTGGGATTACAGGCACCTGCCTCCATGCCCAGATAATTTTCATATTTTTAGTAGAGACAGGGTTTCGCCATATTGGCCAGTCTGGTCTCAAACTCCTGACCTCAGGTGAACCACCCTCTTCAGCCTCCCAAAGTTCTGGGATTACAGGCTGAGCCACCGCGCCCAGCTCAAATGCATCATTTTCACTGCTGATGGTTTGCCAATCTTCGACTTGATGGGTCTCACTGTAGTCAGTTCCAGGAACAAAGTCACTCACTGTCCTGTGGGTAGTCTCCAAGTCTCTGCCAGGACCCACTGCACAGCAGGAGCTAGTCTCAGACTGAGAAGAGTTCTCGGCAGCAGAAGGCACCACTGCACTCCCAAGGGCTAAAGGTTTACACTGCACCTCCCCTACTGAAGCTTGCAGAGAGTTGGCATGGCAGCCTTCTTCATCATAGGAGACTCTAAGACTGTTACCTTTGGCTCCTCTGGGTCGTGCAGCTTGAGTGGAAGAGCAGATCCTTTCACAGCCTAGACCTCCTGGCCAGCCGTCTCTTGCCCTAGACTCCGTTCTGAGTGGCAGTCTCCCAAGTTGTCTGATAGGCGGATGGGAGAAGTATCAGCAAGTATGCAACTTCTAATGTCCCGGGGGTGCACCCAGCACTGTGCCTCTTCCCTAGTGCAGCTGAAGGAAAGCTGCCACTGCCTGTGCCTTCCTTTACAAGGGTTGTCCTTGCATGTGTCAGACCACTGGGTCTCCTAACAACCTTGCCAATGTGCCAGTGCCCTGAATGTTTCTGGGCTTTAGCCCTTGCCCTTGGCTTGCACGTGTCTTCTTCCTAGGACATCCAGGGTGCTTATGTCATATGCTGGTAGCATAATGTCATCAACAGTGCACCATTGTGCCATGCAAATGATCCTGGACAGCATGTGTGCATGCAAAGTATGCTCAAAAGCGCCCAAGGCCGAGGCGCAGCAGCTCATGCCTTTAATTTCAGCACTTTGGGAGGCTGAGACTGGTGGATCACTTGAGCCTAGGAGTTTGAGACCAGCCTGAGCAAAATAGTGAGACCCTATCTCAACTAATAAAAAAGAAAAAGAAGAAGAAGAAGAAATTAGCTAGGTGTGGTGATATGCGCCTGTGGTCCCAGTTACTGGGAGGCTGAGGTGGAAGGATTCATTGAGCCCTGGAGGTTGAGGCTGCAGTGAGCTGTGACTGCATTACTGCACTCCAGCCTGGATGACACAGAGAGACTCTGTCTCAAAATAATTAAACTTATTTATTAATACCGCATCCATCGGTATTTCCCGATTTTCATAATTGAATGGTGATTGTATAAAAGAATGCCCGTGGCCAGGCGCAGTAGTCCCTGCTACTCGGGGGCTGAGACAGGCAAAACCCTGTCTCTCTAATAATATAAAAATTAGCAGGTCATGGTGGCACATGCCTGTAATTCCATCTACTCAGGAGGCTGAGGCAGGAGAATCGCTTGAACCTGGGAGGTGGAGGTTGCAGTGAGCCAAGATTGCGCCACTGCACTCCAGCCTGGGCAACAGAGTGAGACTGCATCTCAAACAAAAATAAAAAAAAAGAAGTTGCCTGGGCTTAGCTGTGCTTACTGGACTCAGAGCCCCATATGGAGGTTGCTGACCTGTCTTGGGATTGAAGGGTGATGGGTGAGAAGGATGGAGAATTTGTAAAGGGCCGGCAGTCTCCCTGATCTGTCTCTTCTAATTTTGTGGTCAGACTCCTCCTATTTGGTTCCTGGGCGACCTTCAATTCTTGAATTTTAGGGTTCAAAACAACAAGTGTTAAGTGAAGCTTGGGGCCTTTTAAAAGGTTTCCGTGCTTGAAATTTGAGACAATAATAATAGCTGCCATCTTACGGTGAGTTTGTCAACTCTGGGTTGTGAATTTTATGTCTGTGACTGTGTCTCATCTCATTGATGTAAAAAGAAAAATTACTTCCTTTTGCCAAGTACTGCCTTCAGTCGTTGGATGTTGGATTTCCCTGTTCCCATCCCTTAGGGAGTCTCTATGGGGCCAGTGTGTCAGCATCACCTTGGCCCCTTCTATACCTTAATGCCCTCGCTGAGGGGCAAGCTGGGACCCCTTTGGCCCCACCAAGTATCAAAGTCTTCATGTCCTCTCATCAACACTCCCCATTCCAGGGCTCCTGTGCCTCCCCAGCCTCCACTTCCCATCCCCGGGGCCTCAAGAGCTGCTGATGCTTCTCTACAGCCCCTCAGAGGGCTGCAGGGAACTGGGGTGGGCGTGCCCCTGTCTTTCCTCCCCAGGCTAATCTGCCTCACACTCTCTTCCAGCCTCCTGGCTTGGGACATTCCAGTGTCCTCCACTTTTATACCAAAGACTGTGACCCTGTTTCTGTATCCATGTCAGCCTGTAAGGCCCCGGCTCCCAGGATCACATGCCAGGCCCTCTGACAAGGTCCCCAGCCACCCTCCGGTAAGGGTCTGCAGGTCCTGAGCACAGCAGGCACCCAGGCTGGAATGAAGTATGGAGCACCGCTTCCCAACAGCACCCCCAGTCTCTGCATGTGGCTCTCTCTACTGGAGTTTGGGAGGCCAGGGCAAGCATCTCCCTCAGGCTCCCTCGACAGTGTGGGGAGACCTCAGCACTCCCACCAGCCTGAGCGGTCCCAAGCTCAGCCCCCGGCCACAAGCCCCAGGTATGCTGCCCAGGCCCAAGCTACCCACCGGCAGTGAGAAAGGTACCATCTCCCAGAACGGGGCCCTCTTGCCTGTGTGGTCAGCACCCTTTCTCCTGGATACAGACCTTCCTGAGCAGCCAAAACTTCCTTCTCGCCCGATGGGCAAAGAGACCTGAGGATTAACTGCATGCTTGGCAGCTTCCTGGAGGCCCCCCTTGGAACTAACAGGAAATAGTCCTGGATGCAATGATTGAAGGAACTCCAGTCTGCTCCGAGCCCACGCCTGGCTCTGGGGTTGCCCTCCTCTGCACCTCCTGTCTGGCCACCTCTTGCTTTTCCTATGCTATGCAGCCAAGCAGGTGACCAGGAAGGCCTCTCACCCAGAAGACCCCTGGCTCCTGCTACCCACTGTGAACCTGTTCCAGGTGGATTCCCAAGGGCCGACTTCCTTAGCTCATTTTGACAAACTTTGAGGTTGCTCGTCATAGCCCTTAAGAATGGAGACAAACGTTCTCACTGACAGGTGGGAACTGAACAATGAGATCACTTGGACTCGGGAGGGGAACATCACACACCGGGGCCTATTATGGGGATGGGGGAGGGGGGAGGGATAGCACTGGGAATGATACCTGATGTAAATGACGAGTTGATGGGTGCTGACGAGTTGATGGGTACAGCACACCAACATGGCACAAGTATATATATGTAACAAACCTGCACGTTGTGCATATGTACCCTAAAACTTAAAGTATCATAGAAAAAAATAAAAAAATAAAAAAAAAAAAAGTGGAGACAAACACCCTCCCTCCCGCATTTTCCAAGCCCTGATGTACACAGGCAAAAAACAGAAGCTCAGAGAGGGTGAGGAATTTCCACAGGGTCACACAGCTGGTGAAGTCACTGGTCTAAGCCCTTAACTAGGGCCAATCTGACCCTTCACCTGCCTACCTTTTCCCACCCCCACCCTCCCTACAGGTGCTGTCTACATGTAGAATCCCTCAGGCCCAGATTCATGATGTCCAGACAAGTGTGGGAAGGGTGGTGTGATCTGGGCCCAGCCACATGGCAGCTGATAGGCTCTGGGGCCAGGGGGTCCTAGCTCCCAGCCCTCCCCTTAGAGCCCCGCCAGGGACTGAGCCTATTGACACAAGGGGCCAGCACCTGTCATGGCCTCATCTTCTCTAACATATACTTTCATTTAGGGGCAAAGAAGTTCTCTTTTTGTTACTTTGCATTAAAATAACCAAGATCCAGCCAGACATGGTGGCTCACACCTGGAATCCCAGCACTTTGGGAGGCCGAGGCAGGCGGATCACTTGAGGTCAGGAGTTCAAGACCAGCCTGGCCAACATGGTGAAACCCTGTCTCTACTAAAAATACAAAAATTAGCAGGACATGGTGGTGTGTGCCTGTAATCCCAGTTACTTGGGAGACTGAGGCAGGAGAATCGCTTGAACCTGGGAGGCAAAGGTTACAGTGAGCCGAGATAATACCACTGCACTCCAGCTTGGGTGACAGAGTGAGACTCCATCTCAAAAATATAATAATAATAATAAATAAAATAATCAAGATCACTGGGTATAGCGGCTCACACCAGTAATCCCAGCACTTTGGGAGGCTAAGGTTGGAGGATTGCTTGAGTCCAGGAATTAGAGACCAGCTCGAGCAACATAGTGAGACCCCATCTCTACACAGAATTTTAAAAACCTCCAAAGAATTTTAGAAAAAATTAGTCAGGTGTGGTAGCATGTGCCTGTAGTCCCAGCTACTGGGAGGCTGAGGATGGCTTAAGCCTGGGAGGTCGAGGCTGCAGTGAGCTGTGACTGCACTACTGCACTCTAGCCTGGGAGACAGAGCGAGACCCTGTCTGAAAATAGTCGAGATCAACCCTGGACAGAAAGGAGTTGCTAGAGAAATACCCTTTGACTGGAAATGCTGTCACCACCAGCAGCCTGGTGGGGTCTGAGGTGCTGTCTCCCCCTCCACCCTGTGTGCTAGTCCTTCCATGTTAAGACTCAGTAGTTCCCCATATCCCAGTCAAAAGGCAGCGGGGGGATGACGAGTACATGAAAATCCCAGTCCCCACCAGTACACAATATACTCAGGTGACAAACATGCGTGTGTACCCCTTGAATCTAAACTAAATTAAAATTTAAACAAAGGCAAGGGTGTGACCTGGATGGAGTGGTACAGTCACCCCCTGGCACTGAGCAGCCCATTAGCTCAGAATGATTATCTGATCAGATGCCTGTCTCCTAGGGACCTATGGGAGCTGGACACAGGGAAGGCGGCTTTGATGCTGTGGAACGAGGTGGGGGAATTGCCCATGCGAAGTGGCCCCTGAAGAACTGGTACAAAGGGGTTGGCTGCAGTGGTTTGAGAGTCAGGGACTGGATTTGGGGGGCCTGGGCCTTCTAAACCCTCTAGGACTGGGGACTTTGTCCTAGATGCTATGGGAGGCCACTGAGTGGGAGAAGGGATAGGAAGGATGGGTCCATAAGAAAACTGATCAGATTGACTTTTTTTTTTTTTTTTTTTTGACATGGAGTCTTGCTCTGTTGCCAGGCTGGAGTGCAGTGGTGCCATCTCAGCTCACTGCAACCCCCGACTCCCTGGTTCAAGTGATTCTCCTGCCTCAGCCTCATGAGTAGCTGGGACTACAGGTGTGCACCACCACGCCCAGCTAATTTTTGTATTTTCAGTAGATACAGGGTTTCATCGTGTTGGCCAGGATGGTCTCCATCACTTGGCCTCATGATACACCCACCTTGGCCTCCAAAAGTACTGGGATTACAGACCTGAGAATGGCAGCCAGCCCAGATTGACTTTTAAAGGCAGGACCCAGGGCCGGGTGCAGTGGCTTGCACCTATAATCCCAGCACTTTGGGAGGCTGAGGCAGGCAGATAACTTGAGGTCAGGAGTTTGAGACCAGCCTGGCAAACATGGTAAAACCCCATCTTTACTAAAAATGCAAAACTTAGCCGGGTTTGGTGGTGTGTGCCTATAGTCCCAGCTACTCAGGAGGCTGAGGCAGGAGAATCGTTTGAATCCGGGAGGTGGAGGCTACAATGAGCCAAAATCACACCACTGCACTCCAGCCTGGGTGACAGAGTGAGGCTTCATCTCAAAAAATAAAAATAAATATAAAAATAAAAAATAAAATAGTATAAAAAATCCTGGCCAACAAAACAACAACAAAAAAGATCCTGGAACCCTTCTTTCTCCCTCTTGCTCCCTCTCTTGCCACATGACATGCCTGCTCCTCCTTCACCTCTGCCATGACTGGAAGCTTCCTGAGGCCTCACCAGGAGCAGGTGCTAGCGTCATGCTTCTTGTACAGCCTGCAGAACTGTGAACTAAATCAACCTCTTTTCTTTCTAAATCACTCAGCCTCCAGTATTTCTCTACAGCAATACAAATACAAAATCCTTGATCTCAAACGTCCCAGCTTTCAGAACGATGAAGCATAATTGTTCATTGTTTAAGCCCAGCTCATGGTATTTTGTTATGGTGGCCTGAACTAACACAGGCGGCTGGCTGGGGGCCTGGCCCTATGAGAGATGGGGGAGGCTTGGCGCACAGGGGCAGGGGAGTGAGGAAGAAGCAGACAGGGTAGAAGACACATTCTGTGGTGACAGACCCACTCACTGGTCGTGGTCTGGAGACTGGGATGGAAGCAAAAGGACCTCAGGAATGACTGTCAGGTCTCTGGGCTTGAGCTGCAGGGGATGTGGAGACACTGTGTCCTGGGCAAGGCGTTTTGTTGTGGAAGTTCCAGCCCTGGAGCACTCCAGCCTTTAGAGGTCTGGTTAAGGAGGGGCCCAAGAGGTGGGAGGAAGACAGGAGGGTGGAGAGTCACTGAGATTGGTGCAGAGTGTTTCCAGAAGCAGGGAGCAGCCCCTTTCGATGGCGACCTGGCTTTGTAGGACTTTTGATGCGTTTAACCCCACCGGCTTTTCCCGCGCCTGCATGGCCACTCTGACCGTCCACATTCATAGTGAGGGTCCCTCCCTTGCCCGCCATCGCTCCATCCACCCAGTTCCCGACTCAGTAGATTCATATTGTGTTCATCCTTTGAGGCTCTCCTCCACTCCCCCAGCTCCTGTCTCAGAGTCCCCTAGCCTCTTGGGTCCCCCTCTGTGTCTCGTGTAAGAGCTGAGCGTGCTCTTGTCTGTTTCCCAGGAGGGGAGCTCCTCGCGTGCAAGAGTCCCGCTGCCTCCTCCTCTGACTCCCCGGCTCTGAGCGAAGGCTCTGGCATCGGCTGCCATGAGAGGAATATTTGCCGAGTGACCCTAGGAGCGACTGGTGTCAGCATAAAGGCCAGTACACCCAACGCTGGCCCAAAACATCCTCTGGAGACCAGAGCTGCCCAGCTGGGGGATGCATTCTGCCTTTGAAGGTAGTGAGTAGCACATCCTTAGAAGTACCCAAGATGAGAAGGATTGGACACTATTCGGGGTGGGAAATGGATGAGAGGACTCCTGCAATGGGGGAGAGGGTCTGACTACCCATTCCCTAAGGACAGCCCCCACTCTGGGGCCTCCCAGCCTGAGAACGAGGCAGGAGCCACCATCACCGGAAGCTGTCGGATTCACAGTCATAATTCCAGAGTGTGACACTTAGTTAATCTGAAAATATTTGCTAACCTATTATGAATAACAATATTTGCAGCTTAAAATGCTTACCCTCCATAGCTCCAGAGTGTGAAGATGTGCTTCTACCCAGACAAAGATGTACTCACTACTATCCGAGCAAATTGACACAGGGAGCTTAGGAGCCTAATTGTTGGCATCTCAGGCTGATTTGCGTCCCCCGGGGCCACTCTGATATCTTGGCTAAACAAATACAGGAGGTGCTGTAGGGACAGGCTCACAGGGCCACAGGGCTCCGTGGAGCCGGAAAACAGATGACAGGGAAGTTTTTCAGGCCCCTCACCAGAACTCCTGCTATGCTCTGAATGTCTGTGTCCTCCCAAAATTCGTATGTTGAAATCCTAATTCCCTACGTGAGGGTATTAAGAGGTGGGGCCTTTGAAGGTGATTAGTTCATGAGAGCAGAGCCCGCAGAAATGGGGTGAGTGCCCTTAGAAAAAGGACCCCAGGCTGGGTGTGGTGGTTCATGCCTGTAATCCCAGCACTTTGGGAGGCAGAGGCAGGAGGATCACTTGAGGCCAGGAGTTCAAAACCAGCCTGAGCAACATAGCAAGACCCCATCTTTACAAAAAAACATAAATATAAATAAGTAAGTAAAAGGGATCCCACAGAGGTCTTTGCCGCTTTTCTGCCAAGTGAAGATACACATGAAGTCTGCAATCTGTAATCTGAAGGAGGATCCTCACAGAACCTGGCTGCCAGCCTCCAGATCAGTGGGAAATAAATTTCTGATTTTTTTGTTTTGTTTTTTGAGGCAGAATCTGGCTCTGTCACCCAGGCTGGAGTAGAGTGGCGTGAGCTCGGCTCACTGCAGCCTCTACCTCCCCGGTTCAAGTGATTCTCCTGCCTCAGCCTCCCGAGTAGCTGGGATTATGGTGTGCACCTCCATGCCAGGCTAATTTTTGTATTTTTACAAATACAAAATCACAGCTCCCAAGTAGCTGTGATTACAGGCACCCACCATCAGACCCGACTAATTTTTGTATTTTTAGTAGAGATGGGGTTTCACCATGTTGGCCGGGCTGGTCTCAAATCCTGACCTCAGGTGATCCACCCGTCTTGTGCTCGCAAAGTGCTGGGATTACAGGCCTGAGCCACCACTACATTTCTGTTTCTGATAAGCCACTCAGTCTACGGTGCTTTGTCAAAGCAGTCCGAACAGACTAATGTACCCCCCTCACCCCATCTCATCATAGTGGTTCTTAGGGTCATCTTCACAGTCAGCTCTGGGGTGTGGCCAAGCCCTGTGGGTATGTGGTTAAGGTCATTGGCTAACATGGATGACCAAGGCCATTCCAGTTCCCAGACACTGAGAGGCTCCACACACCGGTGGATGGGGGTCTGTCTTTCCTGGGGAATGGTCAATGGCCAGCTCGAGCTTGTGTCCACAGATAAAGATGCTGGCACAGAATGTGGAGCCCAGAGAAGACAAAGATCTATCAAGGGCCTCCCGGGAGCTTGTGCCAGAATGTGCAACTCAAACCAGTGTCGGCAGGAAGGAAACTTGTTGGCGTAACTGCAGGGGCCACGTCTTGGTTCAAGAGCCTCGCGTCTC
Source organism: Trachypithecus francoisi (assembly GCF_009764315.1). Classification (NCBI taxonomy): domain Eukaryota; kingdom Metazoa; phylum Chordata; class Mammalia; order Primates; family Cercopithecidae; genus Trachypithecus; species Trachypithecus francoisi. The sequence goes on from NW_022681457.1 coordinate 58,901,251, forward strand.
CTATGTTGGTGCCATCGCAGCTGCGCAGCCTCCAGCCCCAACACCCAGGACGGCTGAAGCAAGAGTGCCTTCCTGTGGCTCCAGCTGAAATCCAGGGGCCTCTCCTCTCTCTCCCTGGCCCGTTTCATGCCTCCTCTAAACCTTTGCTGTGACCAGGGTTTAGAGGGGGCATTGCTGGCCCCACCCAAGATGCAAGGTCTGAAAGTGGAGAAAGACAGCTTCCCGAAGACAAGCTGGGATGCTCTTACAAGAAAGACAGAAAAGAGATGCTGGGGCTGGATGCAGTGGCTCACACCTGTAATCCCAGCATTTTGGGAGCCAAAGATGGGCAGATCACCTGAGGTCGGGAGTTCGAGGCCAGCCTGGTCAACATGGTGCAATCCCATCTCTACTAAAAATACAAAAATTAGTCGGATCTGATGGTGGGCACCTGTAATCACAGCTACTTGGGAGGTTAAGGCACTAGAATCACTTGAATCCGGGAAGTAGAGGTTGCAGTGAGCTGAGATAGTGCCACTGTACTCCCACTGGGGCAACAGAGTGAGACTCCATCAAAGAAAGAAAAAAAAAGAAAAGAAAAGAAAGAGAAAAGAGATGCTGGGCAGGAGAAAAGGCTCCCTTGAGGGAAAAGAGAAGGAAAGGACCAGCTGCCTTGGCCCATTCAGTGATCTGACCATGAAACCAGGAGCTGGCTGAAATGTCATTGTCCAAGAAAAGGTGATGGCTGTGCACGGTAGCTCACGCCTGTAATCTCTGCACTTTGGGAGATTGAGGCAGGCAGATTGCTTAAGCCCAGGAGTTTGAGACAAGCCTGGGCAACATAGCAAGACTCTTGTCTCTCCAAAAAATAACAAAAATGAGCTGGGTGTGATGGTGCACACATGTAGTCCCAGCTACTCAAAAGGCTGGGGTAGAAAGATCACTTGAGCCCAGAACTTGAGGCTGCAGTGAGCTATGACTGCACCACTGCACTCCAGCCTGGGCAATAGAGCAAGATCCTGACTCTTAAAAAAAAAAAATTTTTTTTTAAAAGAGAGGTGCTGGCGACCATGATAGATAGCAACTCAGAGCAGAGAGAGAGGAGGCCCAAATAGCTTAGTCCTGTCCACAGTGGCAGAGGAAATGGGAGAATTAAGGCAATTTCAATGAAAACAACAATTAAAAGAAAAAAGAAAAAAAACCCACGCCCCACCCAATGCTTATACCTCAATATCTAGATTTGCCCGGACCGGAATATCAAAATAACTTAGGAAAAGCTTTTGGGAGTAAGGACAAGAGGACAATCGTGGCCGGGCGTGGCAGCTCATGCCTGTAATCCCAGCACTTTGGGAGGCCAAGGTGGGTGGATCACTTGAGATCAGGAGTTTGAGACCAGCCTGGGCAATAGGGTGAGACATTGTCTCTACTAAAAATACAGACAACTCTCCAGGCATGGTGGCGCATCCCTGTAGTCCCAGCTACTGGGGAGCCCGAGGCAGGAGAATCACTTGAATCCAGCAGCCTAGATGGCTCCATTGCACTCCAGCCTGGGTGACAGAGCAAGCTCTGTCTCAAACAAACAAACAAAAAACCAAAGGACAGTCACCTGTGTCAACATCCAGAGTTCCTGTCTCAGCTACGTGCACAGGAAGAGCTGATCTTTCCTTTACTCTCATTCACTCTACAGATGCCTACCGGGTACCTGCCAGGAGGGCCGGGCCCTGTTCTCACCACTGCTCTGAATGGTCACCACAGAGAATGGTCCCTGCTCTAAGGGAGCCCATGTTCCGCTTGGGGAAGGCAACCAGCAAGATCTAAAGCACAGTCACGCATCGCTGAGTGACAGGGACATGTCTTGTGAAATGCATGGTGAGGTGATATTGTCATTGTGTGGATGTCACAGAGTGCACTACACAAACCTGGATGGGGTTGCCTACTGCACATCTAGGCTGCATGTGGCCCGTGGCTCCCGGACTGCAGACCCAGACAGCATGCTACTGCGCCGAATGCTGCAGGCAGCTGGAACCCAGTGGTTAAGTATCCGTGTACCTAAACACTTCTCAACTTAGAAAAGGTATAGTAAAAATATAGTATTGTCATTGATGGGACCACTGTCACCACTGCACACTGCCTTTGACCGAAACATTATACGGTGCCTGGTTGTCGATGATGGAGATTGAGATTTGTGCACTGGAGAAAACAAAGCAAGGTGGGCTGAGAGTGGGAGGCCTGCAGGGCAGGGCACTTTGGAGCAGGTTGTCAGGAAATGTCTCCTCGAAGACGGCGCATTTGCAATGAAAGCCAAGTGACAAGAAGAAACTGCCATGCACGGATCTGGGGGCTAGAGGGTGGGACAGGAGGGACAGCAAGAGCAAAGGCACTGGGGATGGAGGGGCTTCATGGGCAGCGGGGAGCCCCGCGGGAGCCCGCTGGGTCTGGCTTGCAAGCTCTCTGGCCCTTTGCTGGACACCCCAGAGCAAGCCAGCCCCTGCCTGGGACTCCCTGAACACACTGCCCCCAGAGAACCAGAGGCAGAGGGGCGGGCTCGCCTGAGTTCCACAGGAAAGACAGACTGTCCTGAGAACAGACACTGGCTCATTTTCATCACTGTTCCTCAAACAAGTATATTGTTTTAAAGCAAACAAATAAACAGAGTTGTCAAGTTGGTCAAGTTTGTTGCTTCTTACCCGAACTTCCCCTTTAAATCTTTGGCAGGACAGAGAAGGACCCTGGGCCTCTTGTTTATTCTCTGACTTTAAGGAGGAGTGTGATCAACCCAGGTTCACCTGCAGGCTTGAAAGGGGACTCTGGCCAGGCCAGGGTGGGAGAAGAGCCCATAACAGGGCCTTTTCTTTTTTCTTTTTGTTTGAGGCAGCATCTCACTCCATCACCCAGGCTCAAGTGCAGCGGCACAGCCTCGGCTCACTGCAACCTCTGCCTCCCAGGTTCAAGAGATTCTCCTGCCTCAGCCTCCCGAGTAGGTGGGACTACAGGCCCATGCCACCACACCCAGCTAATTTTTGTATTTTTTGTAGAGACGGGGTTTCACCATGTTGGCTAGGCTGGTTTCAATCTCCTGACCTCAAGTGATCCACCCACCTCGGCCTCCCAAGGTGCTGGGATTCCAGGCGTGAGCCACCACGCCTGGCCGTGTATCTTTTTTTGTTATTTGCAGTTGTCACTTGTCTGGTGTTTTGGTGCGTACATTTACAGAACAAAGCCTGCTGAAAAGCTTTAAAGTACAGCACACTAATGATCCCTGACATAGAAATAGGTATAGATCTCTATCCATTTGTCTATCTATCTATCATCTATCTATTTGTCTATCTATCTATCTATCTATCTATCTATCTATCTATAATCTATCATCGAGAGAGTGATTGTAGATAGATGGAGGCATAGATACCGAAACCGGAAGCTATCTTCTTTCTGAAAATAGCGTGGCATCCACCACTGTGGTCCATGGTGATGCAGCCCTGGGAGAGGGTTTGGAGACATTAGCAGGCAGGTCAGGAAGAGTCTGGGAACCAGGGAGACTTCCCCAGACCTCTAGCATCCACTCCCCAGGCTTTTCCACTGCATTCACTGCATTCTCAACACTGAAGGTCACGCCCACTTATGCCCCAGACTCCTACTGCTGGAGGGGCTTGGGCCATGTTCCCAGGGCCAGCAAGTCCAGGAAGCCAGAACTTCCGTTAGCTAAGAAGTCACCAGGCACAGGACCCCAAGGCTCAGGGGCACTCGCCAGCAATGGCTGCAGGGAAGGTAGGAGACATAGCAGCAGGCCACTGGGCCGGGATCCTACACTACCTGGAGGAGATGTAACAGCCTCACATCCAGAAGCCTGGCCCTGGCCGGCAGCATCTGTGGTCCTTCGGCAGGCAGCTGGATGTGGCTGCTTCGTAGGCAGTCTTTCACAGCGCCTGGAATACCCCTGCTCACTCATCTGTGAAGCAAGGATCCCACTCTCACTCTGCCTGGCTTGCTGTCACTCAACACTCAGCAGGCATCAGGCACAGTGGCTCACGCCTGTAATCCTGGCACTTTGGGAGGCCAAGACGGGAGGATCTCTTGAGGTCAGAAGTTCAAGACCAGCCTGGGCAACACAGTGAGATGCCATCTCTACCAAAAAATAAAAATAAAATTAGCCTGGAGTGGTGGTGCACACCTGTAGTCCCAGCTGGTCGGGAGGCTGAAGTGGGAGGATCGCTTGAGCCCAAAATGTTAAGGCTGCAATGAGCTACTATCACGCTACTGCACTCCAGCCTGGGAACACAGTCAGATCCTGTCTCAAATAAATAAATAAAATAAAAAATAGTCCAGGCATGGGCCTCATGCTTGTAATCCCAGCACTTTGGGAAGCTGAGGTGAGTGGATCAGGTACTCGTCATCTGAGGCCCAGGCATGAGGCACCCATCACCACGCCCAGCTAATTTTCTATTTTTAGTAGAGATAGGGTTTCACCATGTTGGTGGTGGCCTATGTTCCCAGGGCCAGAACTCCTCATCTGAGGTCAGGAGTTCGAGACCAGCCTAGCCTGGGGTCAGATTGCTTGAGTTTGAGAGAGCCTGGGCAACATGGTAAGACCCTGTCTCAAATTTAAAAGTAAAAACAAAAATAAATAAAAAACATTCAACATATATCTTTGGAGCACCTACTATGTGCCAGGCCTCAAGGTCATGAGAAACAAAGGTGGATGAATGATTTGAAGACCTGCCTCTGGCCTCCCCAGCACTGACAGGATGGGCTTATGACAGGCCTTCCAGCCTGCTCACCACTGGCCTGCACGTGGGACACGGGACCTCCTCTGGGACATGGAACCTACTCTGAGGGCAGAGACCGAGCATGGTTTACAACAGGTGTGCCACCCTCCAAGCCAGCATAGGGCCTAATGAAAATCCCATGCTGAAATATTTCTGTATTTCATAAGGAATGTTCAGTGTCACAGGAATGTGAAGCTGTGGGGTCAGATCGCTTCATCCAGCTTCTGGCACAATTCAGTGTTCTTGGGGGAGACCCGGGAGGTTTAGGAATAGAAAATGGATGGGACTGGCCAGGTGCGGTGGCTCACACCTGTAATCCCATTATTTTGGGAGGCTGAGGCAGGTGGATCACCTGAGGTCAGCAGTTTGAGACCAGCCTGGCCAACATGGTGAAACCCCATCTCTACTAAAAATAGAAACTTAGCTGGGCATGGTGATGGATGCCTGTAATCCCAGCTACTCAGGAGGCTAAGGCAGGAGAATCACTTGAACCTGGGAGGTGGAGGTTGCAGTGAGCCGAGATCGTGACATTGCACTTCAGCCTAGGCTACAAGAGCAAAACTCCAAAAAAGGAAAGAAAGAAAGAAAGAAAGAAGAGAGAGAGAGAGAGAGAGGAGGGAGGGAGGGAGGGAGGGAGGGAGGAGGGAGGGAGGAAGGAAGGAGAGAAAGGAGAGAGAGAGAGAGAGAAAGAAAGAAGAAAGAAAGGAAAGAAAGAAAGAAAGAAAGAAAGAAAGAGAGAAAGAAAGGAAGGAAGGAAGGAAGGAAGGGAAGAGAAGAGAAGAGAAGAGAAGAGAAGAGAAGAGAAAAGAAGAGAAGAGAAAACGGATAGGACTAAACCAACTTCAAGGTCTTTTTGAAGTCCAAAGATTCTCCAAGACTCACTCCTCTTTCCCTGTCTAGAAAGGCTGATTCCAGCCAGGTGTGGTGGCTCATGCCTGTAATCCCAGCACTTTGGGAGGCTAAGGTGGGAGCATTGCTTGAACCCAGGAGCTGAAGACCAACCTGGGCAACACAGGGAGACCACATCTCTATGATTTAAAAGATAAAAATAAAAATACTGGTTCCTGATGGCCCAACTTTGCCTGTTCATGCCAGCTCTTGGCCTGTCCCCCTTGGACCAAGCTCTGCATTCCTTGAAGGCCACCGCTCTCCAGTTTCCAGTCCAGGGTCACTGTTCCTAAGGGCATGCCCAGACTGACCAGATCCTCATGCAGGGGAGGCAAAGGGACAATGTTCCAGGATGGGCCGTTATGCCTGCTGGTGATGTCAGTGACAAGCCTAGGGCCCAGTCTGCCCTGTGTCCTTCTCCAGGTGGGTTTGGGCAGCCTGGACCAGAGGGTGCAGTGAGCTTGTCTGACCCCATCTGTGCCGGGAGGGAGGGGGCCTGCGTTGCACAGTCTGGTCGTGGGGGCCCTCAGTTTCTATTCTGTATTTTTACATTCTAATTATTTCATATATGGCCTTCTGATGGACTCATTTACTGGGAAGCTAAAGATACCCTTCAATGCCTAAAAATAAACCTGAACTGCTAAAAATTCAGCATTTCTCTCCCTCGCCTCCACCAGCTGGGCCTGTCTGCTTTCACTCCAACACCATCAGGAGCTACAAACAAGATTTACAAAAGCCAGCAAGTTTACACGGGCCTGAATAGCAGATTCTCTTTTATCTTCAATTTGCCAAAACATTTTGGGGTTGTTATTATTGAGGCTTTCTTTTCTTTTATTTCTTTCTGCCCTTTGTTTCCTTCCTTCTTTCCTTCCTTCCTCCCTTCCTTCCTTCCTTTCTTCCTTTCTTTCTTTCTTTCTTTCTTTTCTTTCTCTCTTTTTCTTTTTCTCTTTCTTTCTCTTTCTTTCTTTCTTTCTTTCTTTCTTTCTTTCTTTCTTTCTTTCTTTCTTTCTTTCTCTTTCTTTCTCTCTTTCCCTTCCTTCCTTCTTCCCCTCTTTCTTCTTCCTCTTTCTCTTTTTCTTCCTTTCTTTTTCTTTCCCTTTCTTTTTTTTTCTTTCCTTTCTTCTTCCCTTCCTTCTTTTTTTTCAATCACATCTCTTGCTCCTTTAGTCTAGTATTTAGGAAAACTTTCATCCAAAAGCAAGCTTCCAAAACGTTCTCCCTCTGGTCTGCCACACCTCCTTTTCTTACTTCAATTATTTTAAGACACTCTCCCAATTTCTATGAGTACCATGTGGATCGCCTGAAGGCCAGTGAAGAATAAACCTGCTAAACCAATAAATTACATTCACCCTCATTTCCAGAGGAACCCTTTTACATAAATATCTGCCATAGAAATAAATCAGATAAATTAATAAGAACTGTCTCCTCCCCCCAAACCAAACAGTGAACAGTAATGGTTATCAGACCAGTTAAAAGAATAAACCTATTAAATAAATAAATTTGCTCTACGCCAATTCATGTCACCAATGTACTTAAGGGGAAACCTTTTAAAAGAGTAGATTTACAGTGCACACACAGATCTCCACTGGGTATGTGTAATTATGCATAAGAAAGACATTACTTTTAAAGTGGATGAATGGGCGATACTTTTTTGATTTACTGCTAGAAACAGAAAAATGGTAATGGCATGAAATAAGCGTTTGCAAACCCATTTCGGAAGACAGGAAATGCTTGATTTACCTAGGGCACCCATCATGTTCTGTATTTCAGATCGAAGTAGATAAATGGCAAGGCAAATGGATATTTGGGGGGAAATCTATAGCCTTTCTGTCAACTCTGCAAGTTAAATGTTTGGAATAAAAATGCAGAGAGTGTCTATGTGCAAGGAAGAAGTCATGATTTACTAGCAATCGAGCAAATGGAAGTGGGCAGTGCTTACCTGGAAGGTGAGGATTTCTCAGATATGAGGGCCCTGGGCTGCGTCCACAATTCCTGATGTTTTTAACTATGAAATCTGGTGGCCAGCTGGTCCTTCTCACCCCCACCAACCCACCTAAAAGCTGCCCCGAATGCTGTTCTTGTTCTGAACTCTTACTTACACTTTATTTTATTTTACTTTATGTTTATTTTTATTTTTTGATGCAGGGTCTCGCTGTGTCGCCCAGGCTGGAGTGCAGTGTTGCAATCTCGGCTCACTGCAATCTCTGTCTCCCAGGTTCAAGCAATTCTCTTCCCTCAGCCTCCCAAGTAGCTGGGATTACAGGCATCTGCCACCACACCCGGCTAATTTTTGTATTTTTAGTAGAGATGGGGTTTCACCGTGTTGGCCAAACTGGTCTCAAACTCCTGACCTCAAGTGATCTGCCCGTCTTGGCCTCCCAAAGTGGTGGGATTACAGGTGAGAGCCACCACACCCAGCCTCTTACTTGTACTTTAAAACTCTGCCTGCAACACCACCCATAAAAAAAAAAAAAAAAAAAAAAAAAGGCCAGGCGCGGTGGCTCAAGCCTGTAATCCCAGCACTTTTGGAGGCTGAGACGGGCGGATCACGAGGTCAGGAGATTGAGACCATCCTGGCTAACACGGTGAAACCCCGTCTCTACTAAAAAATGCAAAAAAACTAGCCGGGTGAGGTGGCGGGCGCCTGTAGTCCCAGCTACTCGGGAGGCTGAGGCAGGAGAATGGCGTAAACCCGGGAGGCGGAGCTTGCAGTGAGCCGAGATCCGGCCACTGCACTCCAGCCTGGGTGACAGAGCGAGACTCCGTATCAAAAAAAAAGATGGACACTCTTTAAAGTGGTTGGACATTGTTTTCATGGAGGCTACATGGAGCTACGGGCCCTAGTCAATATCATGTCCGAGCCTTTGTTGGACACCAACTGTACATGAACCTGTGTCGGTTATGGCTCACAGTGTTCTACAAGATTTTCCTCCAACTCAGTATCTTCCAAAGCAGAGACTAATGTCTAGACCCAAATTTACCCAGTATTCCAGGAGCCATGTCTACACTCAAATAGAGAATTGAAAGTGGAGCCCAAGGCCGGGCTTGGTGGCTCACACGTGTAATCCCAGCACTTTTGGAGGCTGAGGCGGGTGGATCACTTGAGGTCAGGAGTTTGAGACCAGCCTGGCCAATATGGTGAAACCCATCCTCTACTAAAATTACAAAAATTAGCCGGGCGTGATGGTGTGGGCCTGTAGCTCCAGCTACTTGGGAGGCTGAGACAGAAGAATCACTTGAACCCAGGAGGCGGAGGGTGCAGCGAGCTGAGATCGCACCACTGCACTCCAGCCTGGGTGACAGAGTGAGATTCTGTCTTTAAAACAAACAAACAAACAAACAAAAACAAAGAAAGTGGAGCACAAATCTCGTGTTCCTAAATGCAACCCTCCCTTCCTGAATTAACTAAGCCATCTTAGCAACTATGTCCTCTGTGGGTTTTACCTTTTTGGACACAGGGACATGTGTTCAGAGTCAAAGTTAACCAGGTTGGGATCATGGCCCCAATTTTTTTTTTTTTTTTTGAGACAGGGTCTCACTCTGTCACTCAGGCTGGAGTGCAGTGGCACGATCTCCACTTACTGCAACCCCTGCCTCCCAGGCTCAAGCAGTCCTCCTGCCTCAGCCTCCCGAGTAGCTAGGACTATCAGGCGTGCACCACCATACCCGGCTATATGGCCCGGATTTCCATCTCAGCTCTGTTAGTCACTAGCTAGATCACATTTTCTCTCCAAGCCTCAGTTTCCACATATCCAAAATCAGCATAATCATCTCTGAGCCTGTGATGGTTCAATGAGATAAAATATTTAAAAAACGTAACAATGCTGTGCAGTCAGTAAATAGTGACAGTTACCGTGTTGCTTTTTTTTTTTTTTTTTTTCCATCATCAGGGAGAAATGCAAAGAGTGCTAACCAGGTGATGGGCTAGGTGCCCAGCCCTGTGGTAGGTGCTCTGAGGACTGCGAGACGGAAGCCACAGGGCTCTGCCTCAGGAAAATTACATTTGCTCTTGTACACGAGAAATAGGAAATAGTAGGTGGTATCCATTAACGCCACAGCAGCTCAGCGAGAAGGGATGCGAATTGAGCCTTGTCTTGTGAGGAGAGTCAGGATAGGCAGAGGGAGGACATTCATGGAGGCTACAAGCCTCTGCATAGGCAGAGGCCTGGGGGCAGCCTCTGGCAGGTGGAAGGGAGAAGTGTCTCTGGAGGTGAAGATGTGGGGAGGGTCAGAGAGCTACAGCCAGAACAGGAGGAGCCCCGGGGACTGCCCCTCAGAAGGTGCTCTCACAACAGCCAACATGTGGCCCACTCCACCACCATCAGGAGCCTGGCTTGTCCAACTGGTCCGGTCTCCACTGAGCAGTCAGATCCTGCTGGCCTGTCCTGCTACTCTTCTAGCCCCAGGGACTACTCTCTGTGCGAAGGTTTTCGTTGATGGGGCCAGAGCCACCCCACCTTTCACCTGTATGACTCAGTCACCAGGCAGATACCCCCACCACTGCTCAGGGTCATGAACACCCATGCCCAGCTCTGGCTGGCTTGACTGGCTTGCTCATGCCCACATAGGAGGGCATGCCGGGAGCACGAAGGAATTCAGGAGTTGGCAGATTTACACAGTCAGAACGCACTAATATCTTTTGACCAGCTTAAGAATAAATATGGCCCAACAAATTGTCGTTTTTATGGATATTTACAACCCAAGCACTTTGTAAACCCAAGAACTAGTATTTCCCAGAGGAAATCTGGCTCTCGATTCTTGATAAATTATTGGAAACTCAAACCAGCCCCAGCTCAGGGGTTTCTCTCTCTTATTAGTGGCTCCAGAGGTGTGGCCTGAGCCAGAATGAGGCTTGTCGGGGGCTGAAGTCTATGAAGGGGGTGAGCAGCCCCCAGGTACTTAATGATCACACCAATAGTAATAATCACAAGCATGTAGCTAGCAATTACTTGGTCCCGGGACACTCCTTCAAGCCCTTCCCAAGTATTAACTCACTTAATCATCAAAACAGACTTACAGCGTAGGTACTATTATTATTCCCATTTTATAGATGAAGAAATGGAGGCACAGAGCATTCCAGTAAGACTCAGGACAGCTTCTCCAGGGTAAACGGGAATCCAACCCGGGTAATACTCAGAGTGCTTTCTGTTGCAAGTTTAAAAGCCCAAATGAAACTGACATTTAAGCAAAAACAACAATGTATTAGCTCATGTACATAAAAGGTGCATGGGGGTGGGGTGGGGCAGGATCTCCTCCACCTGTGTCATCAGTTTCCTAATATTTCCCAGGTCCTGATCCTTTGCTCCTTGGTCATCCTCACAGGGTGCGCCTTTCTTGGCAGGGGACCCAGACTTTAAAATCCAACCCATGCAAACCAAGCAAGAAGGCAGAAGTCAAGCCCCTGGACTCGGCTGTTTTCATTGGTCAGATTAGATCACATGCACTCTAGCCATGACCCACTCAGAGAGGCCAGAGGATGCTGTTTGCTGATTGGCTGAGTGTGGGGGCGAGGCCCCCGCTGTTCAAGGCTGGGCTAGACCTGGCACTGTGCTTCACCTGCAAAGTGCCCCTCCCTGGGTCAAAGGACCCAGAGTGCAGTCGCCACCCCAGGGGCCTGCCACCCTCCTGGCAGTTCAGTTAGCCTCCGGTGCAGGGATGCTGTGCCTCTTCCCCAGGTCGGAGACCAACAGTCAGTCCTGCCTCAGTTTCCCCATCCTCTAGCATCACCCTTGAGGCTTCTGGGGCTTTCCTGAGGCTGAGTTGCCCTCAGCGGCCAGATTACCCAGCCACCTGCAGGGAGTTTGCAGACACTGGGGCCCAAGTGTGCAGGTGTTGGGCCCAGGGTCCTCCCTCAGTTTCGCACCTGCCTGGCCCTGGGACCTTGTACCAAGAAGTCATTTCCATGGCAGAATGCATCTTACATCAACGTTACTGGGTTTTACTTCTTGCATTCTCTCAAATCTGATACTGTGAAACGTCTGCTTTACAAATCATGACACACTGTGTCACTCAAGCCCAGTTGCCACCCGGGACAGGGAAAGTCAAGACAAATGCAGCAGCCAAGAGGAGGCAGCAGTGGTGAGGCCGATTCCCCAGATGGAGCTTTGCCTGCAGGCGGCTTAGTGGATTTGATGAGGAACAGTCCCAGGCTCCACACTGTGCGGGCTCACTGCGTCCCAGTCATGAGGTCCAGATGCTTCGGGTGCTGGGTCCCCCAAGCCCACGGATGTGTCTTTATAATCTCTGCTGGATAGCCCTGCAGCACACTGCCTGCCATGCTGGCTGCGTACAACAGGCATCTCCATCCCTCTTCAATGTTGCTCAAGAGAACAACATTCCAACACAAACATCCAAACTCAACAAACATACTTTTTTGACAGCTTGAACATTTTTTTTTTAAATCCAACAAATGTTGCATCAAAGCAAAGCCCTCTCCCCACTGTGTTCACAGTGTGAGGACTTCCCCTGTCACAGGTGGAGGCCCGGGGAGCCTCAGTCCTGTGAGTCCCTGCCTGCCCGTTGGCAGCCCCCGTGGGCCTGAGTCCTGGGGGTGACACCTGGGCCCTGCCAGTGACACCACAGCCTCAGAGTGCCCAAGAGGACACAGAGTGGGAAAGGTCCCAATGCCGGAGCTCTCCCTGCCGCAAGTGAGAGGCAGAGATGGCTGGGCTGGGGGCAAGGGCTCGTCAGGATCCTGGGATGGGTACTGAAGTGACCCAAGTGACATCCACAGGTCCCAGGGAGCGACTGGATGTGGGGAATGAGGGTGGAGTCAAGATGCTGCCTGGGGCCAGGCATGGTGGTTCACACCTCTAACCCAAGCACTTTGGGAGGCCAAGGTGGGTTGCTTGAGGCCAGGAGTTCGAGGCCAGCCTGGGCAACATAGGGAGATCACATCTGTAATCTGTACAAGAAATACAAAGGTTAGCCAGGCACCATGCCCTTGTAGTCCCACTTACTCCAGAGGCAGAGGCAGGAGGGTGGCTTGAGCCTGGAAGGTAGAGGCTGCAGTGAGCCATCATTGTAACACTGCACTCCAGCTTACATGACAAAGTAAGACACTGACTCAAAAAATTAAGAATTAGCAGATGCAGTGGCTCACGCCTGTAATACCAACACTTTGGGAACTGAGATGGGAGGATGGATCACTTGAGGCCAGGAGTTCGAGACCAGCCTGGTCAACAGTGAGATCCCCCCATCTCTAATAATAATAATTCTTAAAAATTAAAAATTAGGCTGGGTGCGGTGGCTCACACCTGTAATCCTAGCACTTCGGAAGACCGAGATGGGTGGATCACTTGAGGTCAGGAGTTCAAGACCAGCCTAGCCAACATGGTGAAACCCCATCTCTACTAAAAATACAAAAATTATCTGGGTGTAGCAGTGTGTGCCTGTAATCCCAGCTACTAGGGAGGCTGAAGTAGAAGAATCGCTTGAACCCAGGAGGCAGAGGTTGCAGTGAGCCAAAATCGCACCACTGCACTCCAGCCTGGGGGACAAGAGCAAAACTCCATCTCGAAAAAGAAAAAAAAAATTTAAAAAAAATTTTTAAAAAGGATGCTGCTTGGGGTTCTGGGGACAGAAACATGACAGGAGTGAATTTACAAGGAGAAGGCCCAATCCCTCCCGTGGCCAAGGACGCATGGAGGGCCCCCCCATGTTCAGGGTGACATGGTTGGCCTGGGATGGGCTGAGGTTGTACGAGAGGCACTGGGATGTGCTGAGCAGCTCCGGATGGTGGCGCTCCCTCTCTGAACACCTGGAAGGACATTACTCACCTGGGTCCTGAACCTGGAGCTGGCTTCGGGGGATTCAGAGACTCCACCAAGAAGGCCTGGAGGTGTGCCGTCCACCCCATACCTCCTCCTCTCATCTCACCAACAAGGCCAGAGCTCTAAGCAGCCCTCCCGGGCTGTTCAGCTATCAGTAAAGGAGTTAGTTCCCGGTGCCTATGTGCTCTGTACCCCACTGCATAAGGGAGAGGGCAGGCGCCAGGCATCCTTCCATGCTTGTCCTTGATGTCACTTTAACACCATCGGAACCTTGACATCCTTCACACATCCTTCTATAGACAGTGCTGGGGCTTCAGCACCGAGAGGAGACGGTGTGTTTGTTTGTTTGTTTGTTTGTTTTTGAGACAGAGTCTTGCTCTGTTGCCCAGGCTGGAGTGCAGTGGCACAATCTCAGCTGGGATCTGCCTCCCAGGTTCTACCAATTCTCCCACGTCAGTCTTTCAAGTAGTTGGGATTAGAGGCGCCCGCCACCACGCCCAGATTAATTTTTGTCCTTTCAGTAGAGATGGGGTTTCACCATGTTGGCCAGGTTGGTCTCGAACTCCTGACCTCAGGTGATCCACCCACCTTAGCCTCCCAAAGTGCTGGGATTACAGGCCTGAGCCACCACGCCTGGCCTACCAGTTTTTAAAATAATGATTCTGGACAGGCGTGGTGGCTTATGCTTGTAATCCCAGCACTTTGGAAGGCTGAAGTGGGTGGATCACTTGAGGTCAAGAGTTCGAGACCAGCCTGGTCAAAATGGTGAAACCCCGTTTCTACTAAAAATACAAAAAATTAGCCAGGCGTAGTGATGTACATCTGTAATTTCAGCTACTCAGGAGACTGAGGCAATAGAATCACTTGAACCCAGGAGGTGGAGGTTGCGGTGAACCAAGATCATGCCACTGCACTCCAGCCTGGGGACAGAGCAAGACTCTGTCTCAAAAAAATGAATAAATAAAATAAAACAAAATAATGAATTTGAAATCCAAGGCAGGGGTGACCATAATTGCTCATCCAAACCACAACACTTCCAAGGGGGAAAGGGCAGCAGACGTGAGCCATCATGCTCCAGGACGAACCCTAACGCATGTTCATTCTGTCCCAAGGTGACTTGTGAGAGTTCCTTTGGCTTACGTGCCGTTCTAAAGTCACAGCTTTGAGCATATTTCATTTGTTTCAGTTCGCTGCAGCCATTCTTCTTACTAATATTTAAATTGTGCCATCTTTGGCCTGTAGGAAAATCAATACTTTGAATCACCTATCCTTATCCTAAGGCCGTGAAGTCACAGGCCTGATGTGCTACTCTATTCTGAGTACATGTGCGCACCTCTTGGAACTATTAAAATAAGCAGCATTCATCCTTGCCCTTCCAAAGTGTCCTAGGCACCTGTGGAGGCCATGCAGTGCCTGAGGGCGTGCTGAAGGAGCCGTGGGCATCGGTAAAGACAGGAGATCACTTAGGGATAGCCCAGGGGACTGCAAAGACCCCACGGGCAGTCAGGAAGGAAGAAGCCCCACTTACACTGGTACCCAGCAGGCTGCTGATGGGGGATGTACTTGCACTCTGTTAGGAAGCTCTTTGAACTGATCGGAGCTGGGCCACACCATGAGGGAGCCGATGCCCCCGTGGGTTCCCTGGAGCTGTGGGTATGCATGTAGACAGGGCAGCCATCCAGCAGCCTTCCTCAGGCCAGCCTCTCCCCACAAGGGAATGTTACCCCCACTCCAGAGCCTCGGCCCCCTTCATGACCACCTGCTGGGTACCTAGCACCCCAGAATGCCCTGTTCTAATGGCCCTGGACGGTGTACCCCTATGTCAGTGGTCCTGAAAGCAGGGGAGGTGATTTTGCACCCTAGAAGACATTTGGCAAGGTCTGGAGAAATTTCTGGTTTTTATAGCATGGGGTATAAGCTAAGAAGGCTGCTAAATAGCCTACGATGCACAGGATGGCCTCACAATAAATGGCTATGGGGCCCAAAATGTCAACGGGGCTGAGGTTGAGAAGCCCTGCCCTAGGCCCCGGGGGTGGCAGAGGGCTGTGTGTGTGGGAGGTAGGGACAGAGCCTGGACATGCGGCCTGCAGTGTCCTCCCACATAAGGGGCAATTGAGGGTGGGGGTGGAGGGCGGGTGGAGAGGCCAGGGCTACCGTGTTCCAGACTGGAACTCCCAGAGCCTGAGATTTCCAAAATTAAACCTGGCCTTCTAGGTCTTTTTGAAGTTATATTGGTTAGGGCAGCGGAAAAGAACATAATTTATTTAAGTGTTTGTTGGCTTGATTTGTAACTGTTAAATATGTAGATGTAGGACACGTGGCCTGGGCGTGGTGGCTCACTCCCATAATCCCAACAATTTGGGAGGCCAAGGCAGGAGGATTGCTTGAGCTCACAAGTTCGAGACCAACTGGGCAATACGGCAAAGCCCTGTCTCTACAAAAAATACAAAAATTAGCCAGGCATGGTGGCACATGTCTGTGGTCCCAGCTACTTGGGAGGCTGAGGCGGGAGAATCACTTGAGCCTGGGAGGCGAAGTTTGCAGTGAGCTGAGATTACACTACTGCACTCCAGCCTGGGTGACAGAGTGAGACCCTGTGTCAAATTTTTTTTTAAAAGGATATGTGGGTCAGGTGTGGTGGCTCAAGCCTGTAATCCCAGCACTTTGGGAGGCTGAGGCCGGCAGATCACTTGAGGTCGGGAGTTTGAAACCAGCCTGGCCAACGTGGCAAAACCTCATCTCTACTAATAATGCAAAAATTAGCTGAGTGTGGTGATGCACACCTGTAACCCCAGCTACTGGGGAGGCTGAGGCAGGAGAATTGCTTGAACCCAGGAGGCAGAGGTTGCAGTGAGCCGAGATCTCGCCTCTGCCCTCCAGCCTGGGCAACAGAATGAGACTGTCTCTCAAAAAAAAAAAAAAAAAAAAATATATATATATATATAATATATATATATATATATATGACCTCTGCTTATCACCTTGCCTCAGGTGGGCACCTGTGAAACACTCATGCACAATCTGTGCTCAGACAGAGACCCAGGAGGGAGGCACGGAGCCTGCAAGGAGCCCGTGGGTCCCGCAGGAAGGGGCCTGGCTGGGATGGTTGTTAGATTCCACCCAGGCATTCCCCACTCATGCAGGTATCTGCAGAATCCCAGCTGTGTGCAGGCAACTGGCTGAGTGCCAGGGATGCTTACCCTCTAAGACAACAGGACAAGAAACCACCAATAATGAAAGAGACAGCAGGGTGCTATGAGATCCCAGGGCTGAGGCTTGGGGCTCGGGGGCAAATACTCCATGGAGTTTCCGGCTGCCTTCTTCCTGGGTCCTTACCTTGGGTCACATGGGTCTTCACACACTCCCATCCCCCACCCTACCACACTGTGCCTGCAGTTGAACTCCCCTTTTCAGAGTACCTGGGCACTGCCAGGACCACCCTAGGGAGGGGTGTCCACTGGAATCTGAGTCCAGAGCCACCATGCAGGGACCTCTGAGATCACCAATACGCCCATTTCACAGATTAGAAAACTGAGACATCTCAACTTGTACAACGCCATGCAGGGCAGGACGGCAGGGTCTGGCTGGTGGGTTAACCAGCTCCCATGGCACTCTGCCACCTGCCAGATGCCCTTCCCACCGGGCTGCTCCCAGGGCTTTGGTGGGGAGGGCTTTCATACATGTCAGCATTCTTGAATCCCAGAGGTCTCCTCCTGGTTCTGCTGTACTGGACTAAAGAAGAGGCCAGGTGCAGCAGCTCACACTGTAATCTCAGCACTTTGGGAGGTCAAGGTAGGAGGATGGCTTGAGCCCAGAAGTTTGAGACCAGCTTGGGCAACATAGTGAAACCTCACCTCTCCAAAAAATAAAAAAATTAGCCAGATGTGGTGGTGCGCACCTGCAGTTCCATCTATTTGGGAGGCTGAGCTTGAGCCCAGCAGGTCAAGGCTGAGATCAAGCCACTGCACCCACCCAAGCCTGGGCAACAGAGAGTGACCCTGTCTTAAAAATAAATAAATAAATAAAAGTTGCCATTAGGGTCCCCCTTTCTCTAGCCCGGCCTGTGCTGTGTGAGGGATGGCCCTAACCTTCAGAGGGAATGAAAGCTTCGTTCCTCTGTGGGCAGCACTGGTAACCATGAATAAGAGGAGGAAGTGCCCATCAGCTCGGGCCTGACAGGGTTCCGGGCCCAGCTCGCCTCCTGCCCAAGGGCAAGGTTGGCTGCATGGCCGCCACTGGCCAGCAGAGGGCGCGGCCCGAGGCGCCCAAGGAGGGCAGCAGGAGGCAGGCGGCGGGGCGGGCCCGCTCCAAGAGCAGCGCAGAGGAGGCGGGAAGCGGCAGCCAGGCCGGCCCTCTCTCTAGACAGCCTGAACCCCGCCACACACCTATAGCTGGTAGGTGCTGTCAGTTCTGTTTGCTACGCTTTCTGCCATCACTATTGTTATGTTAAACTCCCCTGACCAGGTCTCCCCTTTCTGTCCCATTTTGCACATTTTGCATTTGTTTTGTTTTGCTTTGTTTTGTTTATTTGAGCCAGAGTCTCGCTCTGTTGCCCAGGCTGGAGTGCAGTGGCGCGATCTGGGCTTCCTGCAACCTCCACCTCACAGGTTCAAGTGATCCTCTTGCCTCAGCCTCCCTAGTAGCTGGGATTACAGGTTACCACCGCTCAGCTAATTTTTGTTATTTTTGGTAAAGATGGGATTTTGCTATGTCGGCCAGGTTGGTCTCAAACTCCTGGCCTCACAAGATCTGGCCCCCCCTCAGCCTTCCAAAGTGCTAGGATTACAGGTGTGAGCCATTCTGTAAAATAAAAATTAGATCCCTCACACGGAGTCCAGGGAGGGAGAGTTCCGTGGGCTGGGAGCTGAGAAGTGGGGAGAAAGGCTGAGCTCAGCTGTCGAAGTTAGAGGTTGACTCTGGACTCACACTTCCCTGCTGTGTGGCCCCAGGCAGGTTACTTCACCTCTCCATGCGTTGGTTTCACCTCCTCCTGTAAAATGTGGCACTGGGACTCCCTCTCAGGACAGTCCCGCAGAGCAGCCTGGGGAGGTGCTTGGCAGGCTGCTGGCACCTGCTCACCATCATCACATGGGGACTGAGTCCTAAGAAAAGGGAACTGGAGGCGGGGCATGGTGGCTCATGCCTATAATCCCAGCACTTTGGGAGGCCGAGGCAGGTGGATCACCTGAGGTCGGGAGTTCGAGACCAACCTGGCCAACATGGTGAAACCCAGCTCTCCTAAAAATATAAAAATTAGCTGGGTGTGGTGGTGTGTGCCTGCAATCCTAGCTACTCGGGAGGCTGAAGCTGTGGAATCGCTTGAACCCAGGAGGCAGAGATTGCAGTGAGCCAAGATCCAGCTACCACACTTCAGCCTGGGCAACAGACCAAGACTCTATTTAGAAAGAAAGAAAGAAAGAAAGGAAGGAAGGAAGGAAGGAAGGAAGGAAGGAAGGAAGAAGAAAATAAAAAAGAAAAGGGGACTGGAAGCTTACAGCCAGAAGGGGAGACACAGGCCAGGTAAGTGGGCCAGGTATCACTGAGAGACAGGGCAAGGGCTTCAGAGCTGGAGACGGGGCTGCGCTTCAGAATCCTGGGCTCTCTTGGGCAGTGGGGGCCCTGCACCGCCATCCCCAGCACTGGCCCCAAACAGGCGGCTTCTATTTCTTTCTGCTTTTTCAGAGAAGGAAAACTCATCCTGCCTCAGTATGCAGCAGCCAGTAAAAACACGTTAATCTTTAACGTGTTAGCAAAACAGCCTCCAATTTGAATATCGGCTCTTCCTCCCATCTGTGGCAGTTTGCACAGATTTTTTTTTTTAAGAGTGGCAGAATGCCTCATCTATGCACCAGCCGGCGGCAAGCGCCATTCACTGCCACAGAGCCTCCCCCAGGGCTGTGAAGAGCCCCCATCCCGGACCACGGTGTGGAGTCCCAGCAGAGGGGCTCATCTAAGCTCTACTTTAGCACAAGAGGGCCCCAGATTTGAGGATTCTGCAGACCAGTAAAAGTACACCCAAACCAACTGGGAAGGAACATAGGGATACTGGCTCATGATTTTGCCCAAGAAAGTCATTTAAGAGAAAAAATAGATGATCATCCAAGAACCTCTTCAATTCACTGGAGAAATAAAATTTTGACCTCAAAAGGGGGAGGCAGACAGACTGAAAGAATAACAGGTCTTCAAACTGAGCAAATTTAGGGAGACCTACCGTGTTGTCTTTATTTTTATCATTTGAACATTTAAAATAACCCTGGGCAAGGAGGGGCATGGTGGCTCACACCTGTAATCCGCATACTTTGGGAAGCTGAGGTGGGAGGATCAGTTGAGGCCAGGAGTTCAAGACCAGCCTGAGCAACATAGCAAGACCCGCCGTCTCTCAAAGAAATTTTTATGTATTTATTTTTATTTTATTTTATTTTATTTGGAGACAGTTTTACCCTGTCGCCCAGGCTGGAGTGCAGTGGCATCACCTCAGCTCACTGCAACCTCCTCCTCCCGGGTTCAAATGATTCTCATGCCTCAGCCTCATGAGTAGCTGGGATTACAGGTGCCTGCCACCACGCCTGGCTAATTTTTGTATTTTTAGTAGAGATGGGGTTTCGCCACGTTGGCCAGGCTGGTTTCGAACTCCTGGCTCAGATGATCCACTTGCCTCGGCCTCCCAAAGTGCTGGGATTACAGGCGTGAACCACCATGCATGGCCTCTGAAAGAAATTTTTAGGTTAAAAAAAAAAGAAGAAGAAGAAAGCCCTGGGGAATCTGCAGGCCTACCCGAGGGGCACAGTGAATTTAGTACTGTAGGAGTGCCCAGCTAGGCCGTGGGCCTGAGCTATTCTGGGCTCTCCTGCCCCCGCCCGCAGCCCCCTCAAGAGAACTGTGACCAGAAACGTAGTCCTTGGGAAATATGCGCTACTCCACAACTTGTCAAATGGCAAAGAGTCAAGGAAGGAATAAATAGCAATATTTTATAAGTTTTAAAATGCTATTTTAACACAAATACCAGAGTAACTATAGCATAAATCAACAGAGACACCCAGAAGTATGTTTGTACAAGAAATGTAATAAGCTGGTATGAAAAACAGTGTCAACTGGTACAGATGGCAGAAAAAGCCAATATTCAAATGTATGCTGTTTTACTAACACATTAAAGATCAACATTTTGGTACCTGCTGCTCGCGATAGCAGGATTAAAAAAACACACAACACACACATATCCTCACGCGTGATATTCTAACCCAGAGAATGCAAGATTCTTAAAGAAATTGTCAAGTACTTTCTATACTTCATCTGGTGGTTTTAAAGCTTCCATGGTTCAGGGGAAAATTTGCATCTGAAAATGCAGTTTTTCCCCTAGCTGCCTGATGTTGGAGGAAATTAGAAAAACAAGATGAGAAAATATCGGGGTTGTAGTCCTTAGAAGTCTCCTTCCGGATTAGTAATGGGAACAGAATTATCCCAAGTGAATGATTTTGGTAGTACCTCTCCTCTCTGAGCACAGGACAGGCTATTTTTTTTTTTTTTTTTTGAGACAGAGTCTCCCTCTGTCACCCAGGGTGGAGTGCAGTGGTGCGATCTTGGCTCACTGCAACCTCTGCCTCTCAGGTTCAAGGGATTCTCCTGTCTCAGCTACCTGAGTAGCTGAAATTACAGGCACGTGCCACCACACCTGGCTAATTTTGTGTTTTCTTAGTGGAGACGGGGTTTCACCATGTTGGGCAGGCTGGTCTCGAACTCCTGACCTCAAGTGATCCACCCACTTCGGCCTCCCAAAGTGCTAAGATTACACACATGAGCCATCATGCCCCGACACCACGGGCTATTTTTAAGATGCTTTCAAGCATTGCAGCTCTGGGGGCCCCAAAGAGCCCTCTGAGGTGGGCAGGCCAGGGAGCACTACCCCTGCACTACAAATGGGCGAACTGAGGCTCAGACGTGATGTGCAGCTGACCAGAGATCACAGGACCTAAAGGAAGCACAATGGGCGTGCAGACTAGGCACACAATTCAGCAAAAAGCCCCCAAGAAACTCTCAGCTCCCTCTTGGGGTGTTGCCTCTTAAGCCCATGGGCCTGGGAATTGGACAGCCTGAGTTCCAGCCTCCACTCCCACCAGGCCTGACCTTAGGCAAGTGACCTCACCTCTGAGCCTCTACTGAGACACGAGATCGACAAAAACCTCCCCGCAGCACTGGCATGAAGACCAAAGGAGATGCAGTGGGTTAGCGTGGCCAGTGTGCATGGCAACTGTGATGTCATGCTCTGTCCAGAACAGAGACAGTCAGCCGGTGACCTGGGAGACTCAGCTGGCCGCAGATGCTTTACTGGGCTTACCTAGTGTTTTTTAAAGTATTTTTGTTTGAGACAAAGTCTTATTCTGCTGCCCAGGCTGGAGGGCAGAGGCGAGATCTCGGCTCACTGCAACCTCTGCCTCCTGGGTTCAAGTGATTCTCCTGCCTCAGCCTCCCAAGTAGCTGGGATTACAGGCACACGCCACCACACCTGGCTAATTTTCGTATTTTTAGTAGAGGTGGGGTTTCACCATGTTGGCCATGCTGTTCTCAAACTCCTGACCTCAAGTGATTCACCCACCTCAGCCTCCCAAAGTGCTGGGATAGCAGGCACGAGCCACCGCGTCAGTCTTTGTAAAGTCTTGATTAAAGCCGGGCTTGGTGGCTCACGCCTGTCATCCCAGCACCTTGGGAGGCAGGAGGATTGCTTGAGCCCAATAGTTTGAGACCAGCCTAGGCAACATAGTGAGGCCCCATTTCTACAAAAAATAAACAATATTAGCTGAGCTTGGTGGCACACACCTGTATAGTCTTAGCTACTTGGGAACTCAAGTGGGAGGATTGCTTGAGTCCAGGAGTTTGAGGCTGCAATGAGCTATGATCATGCCAGTGCAGCCCAGCCTGGGTGACAGAGATCCTGCCTCTAAAAAAAAAGTGAGATATCCGTGCAAGGAAGTAGCATGTGGCAGTGAAGAAGAATGGGGTACACCTATCTGTACGATATAACTGTTGGCTGGAACAGAATGCCATGCACGTGACACCACCTTATTTTTGTTTTTAAGGAAAGCCACCCCACAAAGTCACACTCCAATCACATGGGCAGTGGCTCACAAGCAGGAGCAATTCTGCCCCTCAGGGGACATGTGACAATGTCTGGAGACATTTTTGGTTGTCACACCCAGGCAGTGGGTGCTAGTTGTGTGCCTAGTGGGTAAGAAGCCAGGGCTGCGGCTGAACATCCTGTAATGCATGGGATGGCCCCTACCACACAGAGAAGTCCAGCCCCATGGCCAGGCGCAGTGGCTCACATGTGTAATCCCAGCACTTTGGGAGGCCGAGGCAGGTGGATCACCTGAGGCCAAGGGTTTGAGACCAGCCTGGCCAACATGGTGAAACCCCATCTCTACTAATAACACAAAAAATTAGCCAGGTGTGGTGGCATGTGCCTGTAATCTCAGCTACTCAGGAGGCTGAGGCGGGAGAATCGCTTGAACCTGGGAGGCGGAGGTTACAGTGAACAGAGATCACACCATTGCACTCTAGCCTGGGCGACAAGAGAGAAACTCAGTCTCAAAAAAAAAAAAAAAAGAAGTCCAGCCCCAAAGGCTAACCATGCCAAGGCTGAGAAACCTTGCTCCAAATGAGGACGATATCTGGAAGGAAACAAGTCCAGTTGATGACAGAGGCTACCTCTGTGGAGGGGACTGGGTGATGCTGGTCAAAGAGAACTTGAATCCCATGGATAATGTCTTCACTTTCTGGAATAATACATTTGTGTGCTGTTGTATTGGTAAAATCACCAAGGATAGAAGGAAGGAGAGAGGGTCAGAGCGGACCACTGTGGACTTGGCCCTGCCCCCACATCTTCAGAACAGCAGAGGGGTTGGGAGGGGGTGGGAGTGCCAGGGCTCATGTAGTCACTGCTGTCTTCACACACTCCCCCAGAGGGCCCCTCCTCCCCGCAGTGACACTCCCTGGAGTCTCTGTGACTGCTCTCACAGACACTAGCAGCGGATTAGGTTTTCACCTTTCCTGTAATGATTGTGACTTTTAACAACTGTGCTGAGTGTTTTTAAAACAGCCTCTTTCACCAAAGCATCATTACCAGCAAATTTGTTACAGTTTCCAAATCAACTCCATAAAATCGCCTACGGCCCATGGTTGTTTCCTCCTCCTCCTCCTCCTCCTCCTCCTCCTCCTCCTCCTTCCCCTTCTTCTTCCCCTTCCCCTTCCCCTTCCCCTTCTCTTCTTACTTTCACTCTTGTTGCCCAGTCTGGAGTGCAATGGCATGGTCTCGGCTCACTGCAACCTCTGCCCTCTGCTGCCTCCTGGGTTCAAGCGATTCTCCTGCCTCAGCCTCCCACGTAGCCAGTATGCCCAGCTAATTTTTTTGCATTTTTAGTAGAGATGGGGTTTCACCATGGTGGCCAGTCTGGTCTCGAACTCCTGACCTCAGGTGATCCACCCGCCTAGGCCTCCCAAAGTGCTGGGATTACAGGCGTGAGCCACCACACCCGGCCTGCACCTCCGTCTTCGCAGGTCTGAACAGAATTCTCCAATTAACTGAGACCTGGTGACATTTGTGGTACTATGCGACGCTCACAGCACAGATGCACGCTCCCTCTTCTGATTCCAGCAGGCACCAAGACCCAGGGCCAGGGAGGGCCGGGATGCTTCAGCATTGCCTATGCACCGTGGTGACACCTGGACCTCCTTGTAGCAAGGCAGAAGCTCCCTTTGACCCCTCTCCAAGAGACGACCACTATCACCCAGTTTGAGTAATCACTGTTGCCCTGCCCGGGTAGCTGGGGTCACTACCAGACTTTTATCCTAAATTTTACACAGGTGATAGATAGATAGATAGATAGATAGATAGATAGATGATAGATAATTGATAGGTGGATAGGTGATTGATAAATAAGAGAGATGATAGATAAATAGATTATAAATAGAGATTATTTAGAGAGAGATGGATAGACAGATGACAGATGGATAGAGGCATAGATACATAATACATTTGCAGCCACACACATTTTACTGTCCTCTGGGGCTTTGGCGCCCCCATACATGGTGCTGAATCACACATGTTCTTCCTTTTCTTGCTTTTTCCCCCAAGGCCCTCACTGGAACTCTCTCTTTGCCCATTACATTCTACTGCTACCCTCATGTCCTAAAGCAAGGAGGCAGCAGGGATGGGGGCTGACGTGGCCTCACTTACTCACCAGACATGGCTGTGTCAGCCAGCGGTGGGGACACCCCTTGGCCATAATTCACCTGCCCAGAGGGGATGAGCTTCTGGGATCCACACGGGTGCCGAAGGGGCTGGAGGCGGTGACAGCTGGCTGACCCCAAGGACAAGCAGGGACCGCACTGGGACTTAAACCCTAGGGGTGTTTCCAGTTGTTGGTCATGCACAGTTCCACCATGAGCAGCCTTGTCCTTCCTTCCTTGGGAAACTTCGTCTCCAGGTGGGAGCTCTCTGAGCCACCCGGAGCAGTCACAGTCAGAGACCAGACCTTTTTTTTATTTTATTTTATTTTATATTTATTTATTTATTTATTATTTATTTATTTATTTATGTTTTTGAGACAGGGTCTTGTTCTGTTGTCCAGGCTGGAGTGCAGTGGTGTGATCATAGCTCACTGCAGCCTCACTCTCCTGAGAAAGGAGGGCTAAGGGATCCTCCTTTCTCAGCCTCCGAAGTAGCGACTACAGGTGTGCACCACCATACCCGGCTATGTCATTTTTTTGTAAAGATGAGTTTTCACTATGTTGCCTAGGCTGGTCTTGAACTCCTGCCTCAGCCTCCAGCATGCTGGGATTGCAGGCGTGAGCCACCAAACCCAGATTAACTGGATCTTCTTTGAGCCTCCCCCACCCCATGGGGAGGGCAGCCTGGGGATAATAATTCATAAATGACAGAATCGGGTCCTGGGCCCAGATGAACAGGGACTTTCCTGAGGTCCCCTGGTGAGTGAGTGACCAAACCCCAGGCAGAGCTGGCCCTGATGCTCTGGGAAAACGCTTGGGGCTGAGGACAGCCTCTGAGCAGCAGCGGGCCCTCTTTTCCACCACAGTTTCCAGCCAGAGACCCTGCATGCTTCTGCGCGTGGCCACACCCGACCCAGTGGGCGTTTTCACTGCCCAAAGCCAATGCCGCCCATCCATCCACCACCCGTGTCACACTCACTGCACACATAATTCCTGAGTCCCTGCAATGCACAGGCGCTGCTCTAGGCACTGGGGAGAGAGCAGTGAATGAAACAGTCCGGATCCCTGAATCCAGGGAGCTGATCTTCTGGGCATGGGGAAGCCAGTGGTCCTGTGAAGACAGCAAAACAAGTGACGTGATGCACAGGGAGGGGAGGGAAAGGCTTGGTGGAGAGGGACGCCCTTGCACATGGAGAAGAGAGCAGTCACGTGCACATCTGGAGGAAGGGAGTTCCAGGCGGGGAACAGCATATGCAAAGGCCTGCGGTCAGGAAGTGCTCAACTGGGAATGGCCTGAAAGGCCAGTGACTGAGGTGCCCTGAGGGAGAGGACAACCCCGAGGAGCAGTCTGAGCTCTCCCAGGCTTGAGAAAATCTCCCTTCCTCTCCCTGCTAAGTTATTCCAATGCCCCAGGACACCAGAAACTCAGACACCTGCGTGTAAGGCCCTCCCTGAGCAGGAGCCCGGCCAGAAAGTGTCAGGGTGACAGTGACTCCCAGCGCCGCCTCTTCAGGGCCATCCTGGGGCCTCCTCCGGCTGGACCCACAAAGCCCACTTCACCCCCAATCTCCGGAAGTGTCCCAGCCCTGGGGGCTCCCCTTGGCCCAGAGACGTCTGGCCCCACCCCTTACCCCCACCAATCTTCTCTGGGCCTCTTTGACAGAACACGGGGCCACTGCTCTGAAAACACAACAGTGGCAACAGAAAGTCTGTGATCAGGGCCCCAAATTGCTGTCCCCAAAGTGGCCTTGACCACACCACTCACACGGCCATTCCTAAGGAGTGGAGTGGCTCTGGGTGAGCCAGGTGTTGTGCTGGGACCCACCTCTGCCACCAACTCCCCGTGCACCCTCAAGCCAGCCACCGCCCTCTCCAGCCTCAGTTTCCTTCTGGGTATGGGGAACGATATATCAATATTAACACCCCCCGGGGTGCACTTGTGAGCTCCATAGGGCAAATCCAGAATCCCAGGCCCTGTGCTCTACACTAACTATCTCTGAGACAAGGCGTGGCCTGCTTCACGCTCTGTTTCACTCCCCACAAAAATCCCCTTGACTTCTCTGGATTTAGATTTCTCCCCCAGGAGCTCAAACTGAGTCAAGGCTGCAAATAATCTGCTTTATTTATTTATTTATTTATTTATTTTTGAGACAGAGTCTCACTCTGTCACCCAGGTGGGAGTGCAGTGGTGTGATATCAGATCACTGCAACCTCCGCCTCCCAGGTTCAAGTGATTCTCCTGCCTCAGCCTCCTGAATAACTGAGATACAGGCGTGCGCCACTACCCCTGGCTAATTTTTTTTGTATTTTTAGTAGAGACGGAGGTTTGCCATGTTGGCCAGGCTTGTCTCAAACTCCTGACCTCAGGCAATCTGCCCACCTCGGCCTCCCAAAGTGCTGGGATTATGGCCTTGCACCACCATGCCTGGCTAGTTTTTGTTTTTAGTAGACATGGGGTCACCATGGTGACCAGGCTGATCTCGAACTGACCTCAAGTGATCTACCTGCCCTGGCCTCCCAAAGTACTGGCATTACAGGAATGAGCCACCACGCCCGGCCTAAGAAGGCAAAATTTGGACACACACAGGCACCAGGGCTGTGCACGCAGAGAGCAGGCCATGTGAGGACAACGTGAGCAGGTGGTGGCTGGAGCCTAGGACAGTGGCCTCAGGGGAAAGTGAACCTGCTGGCACCTGGATGCTGGACCTCCAGCCTCCAGCTTCTGCTGTTCGGTCTACACAACCCCCACGGACACACATACCAGCCCCAACACTGACCTCATGTATACACACACACACACACACACACACACACACTGACCCCAGACTCCCACTGACCCTTACACATGCCCCTGACACCCATGCCTCGCCCTATTTTAAGCTGGAGTGCAACGGCACGATCTCGGCTTACTGCAACCTCCCCCTCCAGGGTTCAAGCGATTCTCCTGCCTCAGCTTCCCGAGTAACTGGGATTATAGGCATGCGCCACCGCACCCAGCTAATTTTGTATTTTTAGTAGAGATAGGTTTTCTCCATGTTGGTCAGGCTGGTCAGGCGCTCGCCTCGGCCTCCCAAAGTGTTGGAATTACAGGCGTGAGCCGCCACGCCAGGCCGCAGTCCGTATTCTTGATTATTTATAGTTGGATCAATTCCCTTGTCACAACTTAATCAATGTATTGAATGTGCCATCATTTGTCAAATAGGAACCAAGCTAAGGTCCCTTCAAGTAAGCAATCGTGATTTGTTATCCTGCAGGGTTGGTCATACCAAGAGTGCAGTTCATGACCACGCTTCCTGCACATGTTTCGCTGAAGGAGTGGCTCCATGGTGGACATGGCTGTTTAGATTAAAACAAACACCCAGTTAGTACCATCACCGCGGACACAAGATTGTATGACTGCTTTTCAAAAAGCACCAGTGATATAGTTATAGACAATAATGGTTTGTATCACTTTTTGGTTTTTTTTGAAACAAGGTCTTGCTCTGTTGCCCAGGCTGGAGTGCAGTGGTGTGATCATAGCTCACTACAACCTCAACCTCCTGGGCTCAAGCAATCCTCCTGCTTCAGCCTCCCAAGTGGCTGCGACTACAGGTGTGTGCCACCACGCCTAGCTAATTTATTTTTATTTTTATTTTTTGTAGAGACAAGGTCTCACTATGTTGTCCAGGTTGGTCTCAAACTCCTGGGCTCAAGCAATTCTCCCACCTCAGCCTCTTGAGTAGCTCGGACTACAGGCGCACACCACCACACCTGGCTCTTTATTTTTAGTTTTAGTTTTTGTAGGGACACGGCCTCACTATGTTGACCAGGTTGGTCTCAGACTCTTGGGCTCAGGTGGTCCTCCCGCCTTGGCCTCCCAAGTTGCAGCAATTACAAGGCGTGATCCCCTGTGCCTGGCCAATTTTCCATTTTAGTGGATTCAGCTCACTTGGGTTTCTATGGCAGTCATGGCTTCACTCAGTTAAGATTGAGGCACGCCCTGCCTCCTGCCTGGACCCCATGGAAGGCCTCTGGGATGAGACTTGTAGGTTGAAGCATGTCCCCCAGAAAGATATACGGAAGTCCTGACCCGCAGTACCTGTGACTGTGGCCTTATTTGGAAATAGGGTCTTTGCAGATGTAATCAAGATGCAATGGGGTCATACTTCATTAGGGTAGTTTCTAAATCCAATGACGGGTGTATTGGATTGAGAGGAATTTTGGTTGAATCAACTCCTATGGAGAGGGGAATTTGGATAGAGACACAGAGACACGAAAACAGAGAGGAAGGCCTTGTAAAGACAGAGGCAGAAAGTGGAACAACGCAGCCACAGCAGAGGAAGGTCAGGGATCCCCGGAGCCCCCAGAAGCTGGAGGAGGTGAGGAGGGATTCCTGCCTGGAGCCTCCAGGGGGAGCACGGCCCTGCCGGCACCTTGATTTCGGGCTCAGCCTCCAGAAGCATGGGAGAACAAATATATGCTTGCTGTTTTAAAGCCGCCATGTCTGTGACAATTTGTTATGGTGACCACAGGAAAATAATCCAGGGACAGCATTTAGAATTTACCATGTGCCTCATGCCACTATCACAGGCACACACTGAAGCCTTTCTCCTCTTTCCTCTGGAGGAGACCATCTTTGCATCCAGCGGTCTAAGCAGTTCTCAGCCCAGGGATTCCAGCAAGTGTCTCAAAGCCACACACTCGGAGGGATGACGGCCATATGACCTGGCTCAGCAGGTGGCTCTGCTGCCTCTCACAGGAGTTCGCCTCTCTATTCAGGGTGCCACACAGGGACAGCCTTGGGGCAGACACTCTGCTATTTATTATTATTATTGAGACATAGTCTCACTCTGTCACCCAGGCTAGAGGGCAGTGGTATGATCTCGGCTCACTGCAACTTCCGCCTCCCGGGTTCAAGCAATTCTCCTGCCTCAGCCTCCCGAGTAGCTGGGATTGCAGGTGCGCACCACCACGCCGGCTAATTTTTGTATTTTTAGTAGAGACGGGGTTTTGCCATTGTTGGCCAGACTAGTCTCGAACTCCCGGCCTCAAGTGATCCACCCACCTCAGCCTCCTAAAGTGCTGAGATTACAGAAGTGAGCCACTGTGCCGAGCCTACTGTTTATCATTATTACATTTTTTAGAGACAGGATCTTGCTATGCTGCTCAGACTGATCTCAAACTCCTGGGCTCAAGTAATCCTCCTATCTTGACCTCCCAAAGTGTTGGGATAACAGGCTTGAGCCACCGTGCCCAGGCAGCCTTGTTAAGCACACCTTGCACTCCTGCTGCTCTACTCCTGTGTGAGGCCATGGAGACATCTGCTATGTTGTAGATACTACTGGACACTTTTCAAGTATCACACAGCCTGTAATTTCCAGCAGTGCACTCCCTTCAGCTCCCATGGGGCGGATGGGTGTCACAGGGCAGCTCCACACGCAGATCAGGAAAAGGGTGGATATTACCCCATCTTCCTGTGGCTCTGAGAAGCGTCAGAAGCGTCAGAGGCACCTCCTGTAGCGCCAGAGAGCTCAGACAGCTTGAGGGCAGATCTCCCGGGCCCTGAGCCTGCAGCCCAGCCAGCCCTTGCCCCACAGGCCCAGCTCCAGCCTGGCCCTTGCAGAGCTGGCTGAGAGGAGGGCTGACCACAGGCCCCAGGAATTCTTGAAAACGTCCCGTGTGCTGTTTCCAATGGTTGCCATGCTGTGCACATCCACAGGGCAGGAGGGAAAGCTGGGGGTTGCCGTGGGCTGCCTGGGTTGGAGGGGGCACTGGGATTCTATGGTTACCCTCTTTCACATTTTCTGATGCATCCTCTCTCTGGACCCTCAGGCAGTCCCCGTCCTCAGATAAGCCCTGCTCACTGAGCCATGAGACAGCTATGCTTAACTCAGGTATGTGTCTAATGACAGGGTCTTGCAGAAGGGACCAGCCTGAGGGACTAGGACTGCCTCACCTTTGCAAGTCCTCAGTTGCCCAAGGCTGGCCTCCTGGAATGGGAAGGAAGCAAGGTCCCCCGCGGCATTCATACCCTTATTTCTCAGACAAAAAAGTCAAGTCGCTTGCTCCATCGGGTGCCCTCTGGTACTAAGTGACTGTCTCAGGGGCAGGGTGAGACAGTTTAAACGATCATGGCCTCTGCCTGACCCACGTGGCTGGAGTGAGGGAGGGGCAGCTTCCCCAAGCATGCATATGTGTGAGGGTTCTGTTTCCAGAAGGACGGTGGGGGTCCCAGGCCGAGCTTAGGGGTTCACTGCAGCCTCAAGAGGAAGGGCTTGGGGAGGTGGCATTTGCATGGACTTTGAAGAATGGGCACCACTTGCATGCACAGAGAGAGAGCAGCAACACAGAGAGAAGGAATGCTGCAGATACAGGCCCTGTGGGGCTTTGGGGTAGGGGCTGTAACAGAGTGTGGCTGCTGTGTGGGGAGTGTGCTCTGGGGTTCAGAATACCAGAACCATGTCCCTGCCAGCTGGCAAGGTGCCCTCAGGAAAAGGTGTCCTTCTGGTCCTTCTGGCCTGGTACAGTCCCTAAAAGGTACACAGCATGATAAATGGAGCACAGAGTGGGTTATAGCCAGACGCTCTTGTGCAGTGCACAACGTGCACAATTGTGTAGTGGTCTGACCAGGATATCAGCACTGTACTGGGAAGACATGGCGCCTCCTCTCTGAGCTGAATTGTGTGTGTGTGTGTATGTGTGTGTGTGTGTGTGTGTGTGTGTGAAAACAGTGCTTCACTGGGATCCAGCCTCCAGCAGCAACAAGACACAAACGGAACAAGGGTGACAGCCCCCAGCTGACAGGTGAGAGGTTGAGAGCCAGCAGCCAGCTCTGCAAGCCTGCTGCATGCTCAGGCGCGAGCACTCCTCCAAGCAGGCACCTCCCAGAGCAACAGGAAGCAATTCATCAGCAGCAGGGGCCCTGCTCCCGGGCCCTGCAGCCCACGGGGACTCTGCAGCCCAGCGGACAGGCCTCCTATCCCCCCACCCCTAGCCCACAAAGAGGCCAGAGGCAGCGCCACGCGCCAATTACAGGAGCCAATTAATTCGCACTTAACAGGGGTATTTTCTTTTACTGCACAGAACTGAGGGACATAAAACCCTGATTCGTCTTCTGTGGCTGGGTTTGCTCTCCGCGTGCTCATATCGTTTAATCACTCCTGCCGCAGACCAGGGGCCAAACCCTCGCCAGCGAGGGGAGCCACGCGCGGGCAATTCCCCATTAACAATCTGGTGGGGAGGCCACGCCGGCTGTGCTGTTTACAGTTCCGTTTCCCCTCGGCTGCTCCCTGAAGTTTCCATAAAAACAGATGTAAGGTAATCAAAGACTTCCCAGCTCTGGGCCTATCTGCTCCTGAAGGCTTCCATGGAGCCAGCTCCCTCTGCTGGGGTTTGCGCTTCCAAAAGACTCTTAAAGCAGCCCTAAAATCTCTCCCCAGGCAGGCAGACTCCTCTCTGGCAGACTCTGCAATCATTTGCCAAGTATTTTATGGTCAATAATAATAGTAATAACACCTTTGCTGTGGTTGGTGCCCTTTTCAACAACTCTCAGAGCCATGCTGTGAGATCCCAGTGGCATCGCAATGGCTGACGACAGGTGTCTTATTCCCATTTTGCAGATGGAAAGGAGAAGGCAGTTTGGCGAAGAAACCAGTCTCAGCCTCAGCACCATCTCCCCCGGGTCTAACGTTCCAGGAGAAAAGTGGGTACTGACCGGCTCCTTGGTGGCAGGCCTGCTGGGGGCCTTGCCCCTCTCTTCTTATTCAGTGGGCCTCTGTCCAGGGCCAAGGAACCTGGAGCTCAGTGGTGGGGGTAGGGACGTGGCCAGAACACCAGGTGTGGCCGGCCATGGTGGCTCACTCCTGTAATCCCAGTATGTTGTGAGGCTGAGGTGGATGATCGCTTGAGCCCAGGAGTCTGAGGCTGCAGTGAGCTATGATCGTGCCACTGCACTCTGGCCTAGGCCATAGAGTGAGACCTTGTCTCTAAACAAATAAATAAATAGGCTGGGTGTGGTGGCTCATACCTGTAATCCCAGCACTGTGGGAGGCTGAGGCAGGCGGATCACCTGAGGTCAGGAGTTCGAGACCAGCCTGGTCAACCTGGTGAAACCCCGTCTCTACTAAAAATACAAAAATTAGCCAGGTGTGGTGGTGTGTACCTGTAATCCCAGCTACTCGAGAGGCTGAGGCAGGAGAATCGCTTGAACCTCAGAGGTGAAGGCTGTAGTGAGCCATGAAATGCACCGCTGCTCTCCAGCCTGGGCAAGAGTGAGACTCTGTCTCAAGAGAAAATTTTTAAAAAGGACTTTAAAATCAGACAGTCGAGACTGCACATGTGTGGTGTTGGGTCTCCAGCCCCTGCCTCCATCCCGAGCAGCATCCTTTTCAGGGAATTTCCTGGTGGGTAGTCTTCACAGGAGGGCGATCCCCCTTGCCTCCCTCTCACTGCCTTTTCACACAACAAAGACCAGGATGGGCTCCAACCTGACTCTGCCACTGCCTGGTCTACCACATGGCAGGGGTGAGAGCAGGGCCCAGCCAATCCGATGCCTACTTCCAGGGCTGCAGGTCTTAAGCAAGAGATGCCGGGAGGAAGGGAACCTCTCCTGGGAGGTTGGGTTTCTCTGGTTTATCATAACTTTTGAGGCTCAGAGAGGAAAGTGACCTGCATGAGCTCACACAGAGGCATGTGGCAGGGCCATCGCTTGAAGCTGGCACTGGAAGGCCCTGGATTCAGCACCTTGGGCACCTACAGTGAAGGCATCACTCATGTCCATGTGACCCAGAGCATGGCTCCAGACACTCCCTCCTGGAAGTGGAACAGAGAACAGAGAGGCTGAGGACCCCGTGGCTGCAAGGTGTCCCTGTCTCAGAAGCATCAGGGGCAGCACCAAACCCCCACCCCGCAATTGGCTCAGTCAAGTCGAGGGCAGATCTCAGAGGTCTTCATTCCGCAGCTCAACCAGCTCTTGCCTGACGGGCCCCGTGCCAGTCCAGCGCTTGCATAGGGAAAGCCAGAACATAGTTTAGTGTCAGCCCGTTGTGGAGACGAGGGCTGACCACAGGCCCTGGGAATTCCTGAGAAGATTCCTGTGGGCTTTTTCCAATGGGAAGCCCTTTTTGTTTGAGATGGCTGGAGTTAGTTCCTGTCACCTGCAACCAAAACCCAGACTGGCATGACCTCAGGATCAGCTGTGCCCAGGATGATCATGGTTAACATGTCAGGAGCATCTGCTACACACTAGATGCCCTCCACATTCCTCAGTTAGTCCCCACAAGAGCCCTGATGTTATGTCTCCCACTGCACAGCCAAGGATATTGAGGCACAGAGAGGTTAAGAAATGTGTCCAGCATCACACAGCTAGCAACTGCGACCGTCTGTCCCCAGAGCCTCCATACTTGAGGAGTGAGCTGGTCTTGCTTGAGACAGCACTGTGGTTTCTTGGATCTCAGGGTGGAAGTGGGATGGAAGTTCTGGGTGTGTGCTTTTATGGGGAGGTGCATGAAGTGAACCCCTCTGTTATGAGGGTGTGTGGGCCTTGGAGGAATCCTGGTCCCCGGTGAGGCGGGCGTGTGTCTTGCTTCTAGGACCACTCCAGGCAGGGCCTCCCTGGATGCCGCAAGTGCAGTGGGTCTGCCCTGGCCCAAGCCCTCATTGCAGCCGAGAAAGCTCTGCAGGGTCACTGTGGGTGCTGGAACAGGCAGCTGGAATGCTGCAGTGGGAGACACCGGGACCACATGGGTGAGCTCCAGGTTTCCACTGGATTTTTCAGGGGCCAACTGGTGAGTCGAAGGAGTAGAGGCCAGTGAGCAGGGGGGCTTCCCCAGTCCCAGCCAAAGCAGCTCCCCTGGGCTTACTTTACCTCCTCAACTTCCACAGAGGATCCCATTTGAGCAAAGGACTCTCCTTAGCTGGCAGGAGGTTAAGTCTGCAGTGGCTGATGGCATCTCTAGCACCACTCAGGGACCACCTGCCAGAGAATGAAGCCAGAGAATAGGAGAACAGAGACCAAGAAAGGACCTGTCAATATTATTTAAGCCCCTGGATCCAGCCAGGCCTGAAGTCCCTGGACTTGCTGATAGCAAGAACCAATCACTTCTTAATGTTATTTCAGTTGCACTTGAGCTGGTTGATTCAAGTGTCTTTTGTTTGTCTCTGAATGGGTCTTGAGGAATATGGGTCTCGTACGAGAATAAGTTCCAGCTTCCCCTGTCTTAAAGAGTCTGCTGTGGCCAGGCGCCATGGCTCACACCTATAATCCCAGGATTTTGGGAGGCCGAGACAGGTGGATCACCTGAGGTCAGGAGTTCCAGACCAGCCTGGCCAACATGATGAAATCCTTTCTTTACTAAACATACAGAAAATTAGCCAGGTGCAGTGGCTCACACCTGTAATTCCACCTACTCAGGAAGCTGGGACAGGAGAATCACTTGAATTTAGGAGGTGGAGGTTGCAGTGAGCTGAACCTGGGCAACAGAGTGAGACTCCATCTTAAAAAAAAAAAAAAAAAAAAAAAAAGAGCCGGGAGTGGTGGCTCACACCTGTAATCCCAGCACTTTGGGAGGCTGAGGTGGGTGGATCACCTGAGGTTAGGAGTTCAAGACCAGCCTGACCAACATGGCGACACCCCATCTTTAATAAAAATGCAAAAATTAGCCAGGCGTGGTGGTGGGTGCCTATAATCCCAGCTACTCAGGAGACTGAGGCAGGAGAATCGCTTGAATCCAGGAGGCGGAGATTGCAGTGAGCCAAGATCGTGCCACCATACTCCAACCTGGGCGACAGAACGAGATTCTGTCTCAAAAGAAAAAAAAGAAAGAAAGAAAAAGAAAAAGAAAAAAGTCTGCTGCTATCATACTTCAGAGAGAAATTCCAACACCTCTGGAGGGGCTGCCCTTCCTTAGTCCAATTAGGAGAAGAAATGGCAGCTGGCACGCAATCACCACACTCCCCTGAGGCTACCCCGGGGGGCAGACGTCAAGGACCAGAGGTGGCTGGTTCTGTGAGGGGCAGGATGGAGGGTGTTGGTGGAGGTATGAACCACCACGAATCTCAGAACTCTGCAGTGGGGGCCGCGGCAGCACCGCTCTTGTTCTCGCAGCCTGGGGGTCCTCCCCCACCCCAGCACCTCCTCCTGTTGTTCTCCACCCAGTAGCCTGAGAGAGCTGCCAACAGAAGCCAACTCCATCTCTCTTTGTTCAGAACTATCCAGCGGCTTCTCGTGCACTTTGGGTGTGTGTGCCTCGGCCCCAGCCTGGCCTCTCCACTCTCGCCTCTGACCCTCAGCTCCAGCCTCTCTGGTCTTTTCCCTCATTGTAGGACAAGCCTGGCTTGCGCTGCCCAAAACTTGCAGTGCACGAGGGCTGCTGGCTCCTCTTCCTCCCCCAGGCTCAGCCCCAAAGTCACCTCCCCCAGACCAGCCTTTCCTCTCCCTTTGCAGCAACAACAACCTCTCCCTTTATTACTTGCTTTTCCCTACTGGAAGGGAAGACCTGGGCCGGGCACGGTGGGTCATGCCCGTAATCCCAGCACTTTGGGAGGCCAAGGTGGGCGGATCGCCTGAGGTCAGGTGTTTGAGACCAGCCTAGCCAACATGGTGAAACCCCATCTCGAGTAAAAATACAAAAATTATCCGGATGTGGTGGTGGGTGCCTGTAATCCCAGCTACTCAAGAGGCTAAGGCAGGAGAATCGTTTGAACCCAGGAGGCAGAGGTTGCAGTGAGCCAAGATCGTGCTACTGCACTCCAGCCTGGATGACAGAGAGAGACTCCATCTAAAAAAATAAATAAATAAAAAATAGCCAGGTGTGGAGGTGTGGTGAGGTGCACCTATAGTCCCAGTTACTCAAAAGGCTGAAGCAGGAGGATCGCTTGAGCCCAGGAGTTTGAGGCTGCAGTGAGCTCTGATGGTGCCAGTGCACTCCAGCCTGGGTGAAAGAGCGAGAGCAAAGAAAGAGAGCAAGAAAGAGAGAGAAAGAGAAGACCTTAACTGCTATGACCCCAGTCTGTGGAAGAGGATCCTATACACTGTCCACTCAACAAACACTTGTGGAATGAATGAATGAATGAGTGAAGGAATGAACGAATGAATAATAACAGGCATGACCTTTATGTCTTGCCAATGAATTTCCTCCCCTCCTGGTCACTCACACCTCATCTCCACTACACAAAACTCACCCTCTTCATCCTTCTTCCAGAAAATGCCCAGCACCCATGATCGGGGCCTTTCTTACTTCCCCAAAGTCCTCTCTGCTCACGCCAGAGATCATCCCGGGAGGACCAGCCCCAGCCCGTCCTGGCAGTCCCAAGTGATGCCAGGCTCCAGCAGGTGCTGTTCCAAGGAGCAGTGGCCCAGCAGAATGGTGGGTTCCCCCCCCCCATATGAGGGAAAAATTAGCTTTCCTTACCAGACAAGAATGACAATTTACAGAAAACTATGCCTTGAATTCATAATCTGTAATGAGCGGAAATGGTATTCCATAGTAATCCATCCCAACTGACTCGCTATTGTACATGCACCTGCTAACATTTTTTAAGCTGGGACTTTATGGAAAGGACATTTTGATCGCTTCTGAAGTTTGCTGAGCAATTCCCCCTCTCTCTCAGGCATACGGTCTTTGTGCTGGAAATTTCCCTCGTGGCTCCGTGCACGCACTGGCAGACGGGCACGTGGGCCCGTACGCGGGCAGCACGCACGCAGCCGCAGCCCCCTCGTTGGCATGGCTCTAGTGGGGGCTTCTGCAGGTGCCGAGCTATAGAGATGGAAGCGGGGAGAGTGGAATCACAGTTGGCACCTGTGCCGAGCTTGCCCGAGGAGCTGCACACTGTGGTGCCTGCCGGAATCGGAGATGCTTTCCAATGCTGGAGGGCGGGGACAGAGCACAGGACCGGGAGGGACAAGGGCTTGGGCTGCGTCGCCCCTGGGGCATTTGGGGCCTGGCTTGTGGCACCCGAGCACCAGGATGCGGGGAGGCTGGGTGTGCAAGGACAGGTCTCACACCCACCCCCTCAAATGCCTGGGTTTTGCTCCTGCGGAAGTCACTCTAGGCCCCAATTGGCAGCCGCCCCACTCAGTTCCCAGCTTGGGCGTCCAGCCCAACACTAACACAAACAGGTGGTGGACAGCTTGCTCTGTGTGGCCCCTACAGACTGAGAGCCCCCTGAGGCAGGACCAAGGCTGTCAACGTGCGCCTGGGCCTTGCCCAGCTGTGGCATGCAGTAGGTGGAGGCAGTGCCTCCGGTCGGAGCCAGGGTCCTGGTGGAGGCTCTGCCTCCGGGCAGTGGGCCCTGCACACTGACACCCAGTCTCTGCAGCCTGTGGCTCCCCAGGGCGTGTTCTTGGGGCCTCATAGATGCTGAGGTTCAGAGATCACGGAGCCATGAGTCTTTCTTTCCACTGCAGGACCTGTTGTGGTCCACGCCATCAGGAAGGTGGTAGTCAGGGCAGTCTATAACCCAGCAATGACACGGGGACACAAGGAGCTGGGCATGTGATGTCCACTGAGGCTGTCTCTGTGGGAACGAGTATTTAGGAACATTCAAGGTGGAGAGCAGTAGGGTGGTGACTCAAGAAGCTGTGGAGGCCGGGCGTGGTGGCTCACATCTGTAATCCCAGCACTCTGAGAGGCTGAGGTGGGCAGATCATCTGAGGTCAGGAGTTCGAGACGGGCCTGGCCAACATGGTGAAACCTCGTCTCTACTAAAAATATAGAACTTTGCTTGGCATGGTGGCGTGTGCCTATAGTCCCAGCTACTCGGGAGGCAGAGGCAGAAGAATCGCTTGAACCCAGGAGGCGGAGTTTGTGGTGAGCCAAGATCGCATCAATGCACTCCAGCCTGGGTGATAGAGAGAGACTCAGTCTCAAAAAATAAATAAATAAATAAAAAGAAGCTGTGAAACCCCAGGCCACAATAACAGTAACGAAAAGAATGGAGATATTCTCATATGGAGGAAGCTCCAGGAAATGTTATTCCTGAAAAAGAAAGTAAATGTTAAATAAAGGTAGGTGTGTGCGTGCACACACACAATGTGACCCCACTTTTTGTTTTGAGATAGAGTCTCACTCTGTGGCCCAGGCTGAAGTGCAGTAGGGCGATCATAGTTCACTGTAGCCTCCATCTGCTGGACTCCAGCAATCCTCCCACCTCAGCCTCTTAAGTAACTGGGACTACAGTTATGTGCCACCACACCAGGCTAATTTTTAAATTCTTTGAAGAAAAAAAAAGAGAGCAAAAGAAAATAATAATAATAACAAAACAAATTATATGAAGAGACAGGGTCTCAGTACGTTGCCCAAACTGCTCTTGAACTCCTGGGCTCAAGCGATCCTCCTGCCTCGGCCTCCCAAAGTGCTGGGATTACAGGCATGAGCCACCATGCCTAACCCCCACTCATCTTTTAAAATCTTATGAAACCACACCATATGTCATGATTAGGCACATCCACATGTGTGCGTAGACACACACGTCCATCCACGTACAAATACGTAAGATATGTGGAGGACGCCATGGCAGGGAGCACTGCACCCCATCCGTGCATCCTCCTATGGGGGCAAGAGGCGGGGCAGGTCTGGAGCTGGCGATAAAGGAGAGCTTGGGCCTTATCTGTCATGTTGGAATTCTTCTTATAATGAGGATGTATTCATGCATGCTTCTGTAATTAAAAATTAATAATCCTTTTAAAAGAAAGGAAATGCTAGGAGGCTGGTTTCTGCCCTCACATCCCTGATCACAGTGATATGGGACAGTCCACTCAACCCAGACCTTCATGAAATCCTCCTGATTATTTCTGTTCGTACACTCCTTCATTCATTCGACAGGTGCCATCCGCCTGTCATTCATTCACTCAGCAAGGGCTCACTGAGCACCTGCACAGGCTCTGGCTGTAGCCACAAACACGGTGGACAAGGTCCCTGCCCCAGAAGTTCACATTCGTGTGTGCGCACGTGTGTGTCTGTATGTGCGTCTGTGTGTCTGTATGTGTGTGTGTGTCTGTATGTGTGCATGTGTGTGCCTGTGTGTGTATCTGTACGTGTGTCTGTGTGTGCCCGTGTGTGTTTCTGTGTGTGTGTGTGTGTCTTCCATGGCCCCACTGGACTCCTGGAGAGAGGAGAGAGGAACATCGGGCAGTGGCTGTCCTTCACCCTTGGGCTGAAGGTGTGGGGAGAAGAGGGGACAGTAAACAGGCTGCCCCTGAGTGTGCAGAAATCACATATTGGCCAGAAGATGTAAAGACAGGAGATCTTCAGGCCCAGTTCAAATGCCCCCTCTTCTTGGGGGCTCTGCCTAGAACCCCCACTCCTGCCACTAGCTACACGGGACCCTCAGCCAAGCTTCCCAGCACAATAATGTTCTGCTAGTAGCTCCAGGTCAGACTCACAGACTGGCAACCAGCAGGCCATGAGCAGGCTAAGGAGATATTTTGCCATATTTGCCTGGTGGGTTACCCAGCCAACTTCACTTCCTGCCAGCACTTGGGTTTGTAGGCCCCACTTCATAGTACATCTAGATGTGCGTTTGTCTTATTCCCCATCTCCTAACCCCACTTTCTATGTCACAATCACTCAGAACCAGTCTATTCCCAGTAGGTGGATGGATGGGTGGCTGGATGAATGGATAAATGGGTGGGTGGGACGATGGATAGACAGATGAATGAGTGGTAGATTGATGGGTGTGTGGACAGACAGAAAGATGGATAGATGGGCAGGTGGGTGGATAGGTGGATGGGTGGATAGGTAGATGGATGGATGAATGGGTGGGATGGGTGGATGGATGAGTGGATCACTGGGTGGGAGGATGAATGGATGGATTAATGGATGGGTGGGTAAATGGACAGATGGGTGGATAAATGAGTGGATGGGTGGGGTGGGTGGGTTGTTGAGTGAATGAATGGGTGGGTGGGTGGATGGATAGATGGGTGGATGGTTGGTGAATGGGTAGATGAGTGAATGGATGGATGGATGGAAGGGTGGGTGGATGGATAGATGGGTAGAATGAATGGATGGGTGGATGGATGGATGGATGGATGGATGGATGAATGAATGGATGAGTGGATGGAAGGGTGGGTGGATGGGTAGATAGGTGGGTGGGTGGGCAAGTGGTTAGATGGATGGACAGATGAACCAAATAAAATAGAGGGAATAAACTGTTACTCAGGTGTTAAGTCACTATGCACCAGGAATCTTGAGGATGCAGGGAGATGATGGGAAAGAGTTGGAGTGGGGGACATCTCCTTCTCTTTATTAATAAGAGGAGTATGTTATAAGCTGAATGAGCCAACAGATAGTTGCTGTGCACCTACTGTGTGTCACGCACTGTAAGTGGATGTGGAAGACCGTAAGAGAAGGGGGAAAAGATAAATAAAGAGAACAGAGCAGGGAAAGGGGGAGGAGAAAGAAAAGGTAAGGCCCGAGGCTATTGAGACAGGATGGTGGAGCTGGGGGTACCCACCAGCAGCCTGGAAGGGCAGCTGAAGAGGACAGTGGCTGCAGGAGGGAGGGCAGGGCCTGGGGACACTCCGCCCTTCCCAGAACTACATGCAACCCCTTGCTTTGGAGAACTAAGTCTTGGGATGCCCAACCAGGAGTGAGCCACTTTTTGTCTCTCGGGGACAGCCTCTATCACCCAAAGACCCAGAATCTGGGGTAGAGACAGGGGTCCCAATGTCAAGGGGATCACCAACCCTGTTGGAACTTCCCCCAGCCTGGTATCATCTCCTAAACCTGCGAGCCATGATAATTCTTCTCAAAGGTGGCTCAAAAACTCACCCCTGGGGAGGGTCCTGAAGCTCTGGCATTTACTCATTATTTACTGGGCCTCTCTGGCATGGGTGCTATGCCAAGGGCTGGGATACAGAGGGAACTGCAATCTGCCCCTTGGAGCTGACAGTGCCGTGAGTGCGGGCAGCTGGGAGAGGGACAATTAAACAAGCAGGGAAGATAACAGCTGGTCTCCATGCTAGGAAGAAAATGAAACCAGGGATATGATGAGATCATTGGAGGGCAGCATCTCAGAGGGAGTCAGGGAAAGCTGCATGGAGGAGGTGGCATCTAAGTGGAGGCCTGAAGGGATCTAGGTGTGAAACTTGCAATTCTGCCTTCCCCGGGGTAGGTGGGGCCCACTCAGGGCTTCCCACTCCCTTGAGTCCTCAGATCTGTCCATGGACACTACCCACAGGCCAGGCTCGGCAATGGGGAGGTGGGCAGGGAAAAGCACAGGCAACTATAGGGCAAACAGGGCCAGAGAGTAGGCTCCCCAGAGTCAGCCCTGCTAAGGTGGTGAACAGCTGTGCACACTCAGCAGAGGGTGGTCTTGGCTGCTTGGGAAAATGTTGGAGGCCTTCCTGGAGGAGGTGATGCCTGAACTGGGTGAGGAGGAAGAGGATGTGGTTTGGAGAGCCTGGAGTTTAAGTCCCAGGAGGAAGAAGAAGCAGCAAGAGATGGGGCTGGAGGAGGCTCAGGGCCAAATCACCAAGGGCTGGACGTGCTTTCTTTTTTGTTTGTTTGTTTGTTTTTCCTGAGACAGAGTCTCGCTGTAGTGCAGTGGCACGATCTCAGCTCACTGTAACCTCCACCTCCCGGGTTCAAGCGATTCTCCTGTCTCAGCCTCCCGAGTAACTAGGATTACCGGCATGCGCCACCACGCCCGGCTAAATTTTTGTATTTTTAGTAGAGATGGGATTTCACCATGTTGGCAAGGCTGGTCTCAAACTCCTGACATCGTGATCCACCCGCCTCAGCCTCTCAAAGTGCTGGGATTACGGGTGTGAGCCATCGCGCCCAGCCTGTTTTCTGTTTTTTTAAGTAGGATGTGATCTGCTTGTGTTTTAGGAAGACCCCTCTTGGCTGCTGCAGCAAGAATGGACAGTGCTGAGACAGGGAAGGAGATGGGATAAGATCAAGGCATCAGGACCCTCCTATGAGACCAGCTTGGGCAACATGGTGAGACCTCGCTACAAAAAATAAAAATTGGCTGAATGTGGTGGTGTGCACCTATAGTCCCAGCTGCTCAGGAGGCTGAGGTGGGAGAACCGCTTCAGCCCAAAAGGTAGAAGCTGTAGTGAGCCATGATAGTGCAGCCTTGTCTCCAAAAACAATAATAACAACAATAATAATAAAGGTTGCAAACGGAGAAATAGGAAAGATACAATTTCTTTTCTTTAATTTCAAACCCAGAATAATTCTGACCAAATCAATAAAGAGGACTGGGGTCATGTCTTCCAGGAGAACCCTGTGTATTTGCTAACATCAGAAGTCATGAGCCGGATCACCTGAACCTCAGAGCAACAGGACACTAAGTCAGTGTCTGAGGGAGGGCGGATATACACCATGGCATCCAGAAGAGGGGAGGGAGGACAGCTCCCTGGAGGAGGTGGCATTTGAGCCGGCCCTAAATCTAATGTTGACAGAAGAATGTGGACAGATGCACATGCCAGGAAAGAGAACTGCAGGAGAAAGGGGAGGAGGTTAGAGTCCCCAGAGTCATCTGGCTCCCAAGAAGCAGAGGGTGGGTGCAGGGGTGGGCTGGGGACTCGGGGTCCTGCCAGAGTAAACCATCTGCCCTCTCTAGCCTCACCTGGCCACAGGGAGCAAACACCCAAACCCCGCAGCCCTGGAGCAGCCCAGGAAGACAGCCTAGCTCTGCATCAGGCGTTATGCGGAGAGGAAGGGTTTGATTGCACTCTGAACAAGCTCTGAGTCTACAACAGCCCCAGCCTCCTCGGGCCAGTGGAGGCCTTGGCCTTGTAGGCTGGGCCCACCAGCTGCTTCAGCCTGGCTTGGCCACTTCCAGGGACGTGAGGTCCCCCGTGGCATCGGCACCTCCTTGGTAAATAGCAGATGGGCAGCAAAGCCCCAGTGGGAAATAACTCTAGGAATGGAGGCTTCTGTGGGTCGTTTGCTCTTGGAAACACCTCCTTCCTGCCACCTTCCCCAGTGCCACACGTGGCACCTTGCAGGGCCAGCCAGGAAGTCTCAGCACCCAGTTAGGCCAGTGCAGCAGCCGTGGCCCCGTGTTCAGCACTAGCTCTTTGAGCAACTTCTACCTCTCTGAGGCCTTAGTTTCCCCAACTTAACAGTCTGCCCTCGTGCCTCCTGGGGATCTTTTTGGACACTGAGTAAAATGGTGGTAGAAAAGTACAGGGACAGCTGGGCACAGTGGCTCAGACCGGTAATCCCAGTACTTTGGGAGGCTGAGGTGGGAGGACTGCTTCAGCCCAGGAGTTCAAGATGAGCCTGGACAACATAGCAAGACCCATTCTCTAAAAATAAATAAATAAATAAAATGATTAGTCAGGGAAGATGGTGTGTGTGCCATTCACGCCATTCAGGAAACTGAGGCAGCAGGATGACTTAAGCTCAAGAGTTTGAGGCTGCGGTGAGCTATGAACACACCACTGTACTCCAGCCTGGGTGACAGAGTGAGACCCTGTTTCAAAAAAGAAAAAAGCAAGCAAGGACCTGACAACAACCTGACCAGCTGCACGTGACAAAGGGCAGATACAAAGGTAAGAAAGGAGGGCCAACTCGTCCTACCGCAGCATTTGCATCCTCCTCCATGGTCTGGGGCCAGGGTAGGCACAGACCCGTGGGGGTGAAGCTGCAGATGGGAGGGTCAGCTGGGCTCAAGGGTAAGACTCCATTAGGGAAAACTGAAAAGAACTGCAACAGGCCAGGTGCTGTGGCTCACACCTGTAATCCCAGCACTTTGGGAGGCCGAGGTGGGTGGATCACCTGAGATCAGGAGTTCAAGACCAGCCTGGCCAACATGGTGAAACCCCGTCTCTAATAAAAATACAAAAATTAACCGGCCTTGGTGGCGCATGCCTGTAATCCCAGCTACTCGGGAGGCTGAGACAAGAGAACCACTTGCACTCAGGAGGCGGAGGTCGCGGTGAGCCGATATCGCACCATTGCACTCCAGCCTGGGCAACAAGAGCGAAACTCCGTCTCAAAAAAAAAGAAGGCCGGCACGGTGGCTCATGCCCATAATCCCAGCACTTTGGGAGGCCAAGGCGGGCAGATCACGAGGTCAGGAGATTGAGACCATCCTGCCTAACATGGTCTCTACTAAAAATACAAAAAAAAAATTAGCTGGCGAGGTGGGGGGCGCCTGTAGTCCCAGCTACTAGCGAGGCTGAGGCAGG
The DNA here is from genome assembly GCF_009764315.1 of Trachypithecus francoisi. Lineage (NCBI taxonomy): Eukaryota > Metazoa > Chordata > Mammalia > Primates > Cercopithecidae > Trachypithecus > Trachypithecus francoisi. The sequence continues at coordinate 58,945,998 of NW_022681457.1, forward strand.
AGAATGGCGTGAACCCGGGAGGTGGAGCTTGCAGTGAGCTGAGATTGCACCACTGCACTCCAGTCTAGGCGACAGAGCCAGAACCTGTCTCAAAAAAAGAAAGTACCCTGTGACCCAGCAAGTCCACTCCTAGGTATAGACCCAAGACGTAAGTCCACACCATCACTCGCACCTAAACATTGACAGCAGCATTCATAAACATTCATAAAAGCCAAAACATGGAAACATCCAAGTGTTCATCAGTGGACAAATGGATGAACAAAATGTGGTATATCCAAACCACAGAGTATTACTCAGTCATGAAAAGGAATGCAGTACTGGGGCATGCTGCAACACGGATGAACCCTGAAAACATACACAAAGTGAAAGAAGCCAGTGACAGAAGCCCGCATATGACATGATTCCATTCATGTCAAAGTCCGGAACAGGAAAATCTAAAGAGACAGAAAGTAGAGTGGTGGTTGCCTAGGGCAGAGGAGGTGGGCATACATGATACCTAAAGGGTTTCCTCTTAAGGCGGTGAAAATGTTCTGAAATTGATTGTAGTGACGGTTGCACATATCTGTAAATATACTGAAAACTGTTCATATATATACTAATTGATATATATATATATACACACACACACACACACACTAATATATCCATAGTAAAAACATTTTAAATGGGTACACTGTATGGTATGTGAATGACATCTCAATAAAGCTCTTTAAAAAAAAAGCCTGCAAACCGTTGGATGAATCCAGAATGGGCAACGTCCTACAAGACAACTGGCCTGAACTTGTCAAAAAGCCTCATGGAGGGGTGAGTGCAGTGGCTCATGCCTGTAATCCTAGCACTTTGGGAGGCTAAGGTGGGTGGATCACTTGAGGTCAGGAGTTCGAGACCAGCCTGGGAAACACAGTGAAACCCCTTCTCTGCTAAATATACAAAAATTAGCCAGGTGTGGTGGCGGGTGCCTATAATCCCAGCTACTCGGAAGGCTGAGGCGTGATAATCTCTTGAAATTGGGAGGCGGAGGTTTCAGTGAGCTGAGATCTTGCCACTACACTCCAGCCTGGATGACACAGCAAGACTCCATCTCAAGAAAAAAAAAAGAAAAAGCCTCATGGACCTCACAGGAAGGAAAGGAGAGGGGTTGAGGTCTGTCCTACATGAAAATGAACTAAAGAATAGACACAGCGACCAAGAGCAATGCAAGGACTATTGGATCCTGGTCGAAAAACAATTCTGGGCCGGGCGCGGTGGCTCAAGCCTATAATCCCAGCACTTTGGGAGGCCGAGAAGGGCGGATCACGAGGTCAGGAGATCGAGACCATCCTGGCTAACCCAGTGAAACCCCGTCTCTACTAAAAAAATACAAAAAAAACTAGCCGGGCGAGGTGGTGGGCGCCTGTAGTCCCAGCTACTCGGGAGGCTGAGGCAGGAGAATGGCGCAAACTCGGGAGGCGGAGCTTGCAGTGAGCTGAGATTCGGCCACTACACTCTAGCCTGGGCGACAGAGCGAGACTCCGTCTCAAAAAAAAAAAAAAAAAAAAAAAAAAAAGAAAACCAATTCTGAGGATAATTGGGGAAATTTGGCATGGATTAGATATTAAATAATACTATAGGATAATTGTTAACATTCTTAGGTGCAGAAATGCTACTGTGTTTACTGAGGAGGACATCCTTATTCTTAGGGGATAACTATAGAGGTAATTAGATGTGAAGTATCATGATGTCAACAATTGCACAGCAAAAAGTGTGTGTGTATAGAGAATGAATGAGAAAAAGCAAGTACAGCAAAATGTTAACAACCAGTGACTCTGGGTAGATGTTAGCAGGTACTCATTATATTGTTTTTTGTTTGTTTGTTTGTTTGTTTTTCTTGAAACAGAGTCTCGCTCTGTTGCCCGGGCTGGAGTGCAGTAGTGTGATCTCGGCTCACTGCAACCTCTGCCTCCTGGGCTCAAGTGATTCTCCTGCCTCAGCCTCCCTAGTAGATGGGATTACAGGCATGTGCCACCAAACCTGGCTAATTTTTGTATTTTTAGTAGAGACAAGGTTTCTCCATATTGGCCAGACCAGTCTCGAACTACTGGACCCAAGCAATCCACCAGCCTCGGCCTCCCAAAGTGCTGGAATTACAGGCACGAGCCACCACACCTGGCCTCATTATACTCTTCTTTTGATGTTTTGATATACGTAATACACGAAAGTCAGAGAAGAGATGTCATTTTTGCCTTTGTCTTATGTCTCAGGACCTTGAATGTCCCGGATTTGCCAAGTTGATTTTATTCCAAACTGCACCGAATCTAGCCACTTTTCACATGCCCTGCCACACCCCAGCCCTGGCACCATCCTCTCCTTGGATGATTGTGGGCGCCTCCATCACTGGGTTCCCTCAAAAATCTGTTCTCCAATTGGCAGCTCAAGGAGTCTTTCCACGACGCACATAGAATTGCCTCCCTGTGGCCCTGAGAATGAAGGAAGAGGCCGGGCACAGTGACTCACGCCTGTAATCCCAGCACTTTGGGAGGCTGAGATGACAGGATCATTTGAGGCCAGGAATTGGAGACCAGCCTGGGCAACATAGCCAGACCCCATCTCTACAAAAAATTTAAAACTAAGCTGGGCATGGTGGGGTGCACCTGTGGTCCCAGCTACACAGGAGACCAAGGTGGAAAATCACTTGAGCCCAGGAAGTTGAGGTTGCAATACGCTATGATTTCACCACTGCACTCCAACCTGGGTGACAGAGTGAGGCCCTGTTTCTAAGAGAGACAGATACATATATGCACAATTGCTATATATATATATATGAGATGGACTATTACTCAGCCACAAAAAGGAATGAGTTAATGGTATTTGCAGCAACCTGGATGAGACTGGAGACTATTATTCTAAGTGAAGTAATTCAGGAATGGAAAACCTAACATTTTATGTTCTCACTCATAAGTGGGAGCTAAGTTATGAGGACGCAAAGGCCTAAGAACGACACAGTGGACTTTGGGGACTCAGAGGGAAAGTGTGGGAGGGGGGTGAGTGATGAAAGACTACAAATTGAGTTCAGTGTATACTGCTCAGGTGATGGGATCATCCAAAATCTCACAAATCACCACTGAAGAACTTATTCATGTGACCAAATCCCACCTGTTCCCCAAAAACCTATGGAAATAAAAAGAAATCAAATGTCTCCTTTTGAGAGAGGCTCCTCTGGATGTGGTGGCTCATGTCTGTAATCCTATCACTTTGGGAGGCCAAGGCAGGCGGATTGCCTGAGCACAGGAGACCAGCCTGGCCAACATGGTGAAACCCCATCTCTACAAAAAAAAAAAAAAAAAAAAAAAAAATCAGCCAGGTGTGGTGGCTCACACCTGTAATCCCAGCACTTCGGGAGGCCGAGGCGGGTGGATCACCTGAGGTCGGGAGTTCAAGACTAGCCTGACCAACATGGAGAAATCCGTCTCTAATAAAAATACAAAAATTAGCCAGGCATGGTGGCGCATGCGTGTAATCCCAGCTACTCGAGAGGCTGAGGCAGGAGAATCGCTTGAACCCGGGAAGCAGAGGTTGCAGTGAGCTGAGATCGCGCCATTGCACTCCAGTCTGGGCAAAAAGAGCGAAACTCGGTCTCAAAAAAAAAAAAAAAGAAAAGAAAAACTTCAGCTGGGCATGGTGGCAGGCGCCTGTAATCCTAGCTACTCAGGAGGCTGAGGCATGAGAATTGCTTGAACCTAGGAGGCAGAGGTTGCAGTGAGCCCAGATGGTGCCACTGCACTCCAGTCTGGGCGACAAAGCGAAAGTCTGTCTCAAACAAAAAAAAAGAAAAAAAAAAACAAAACAAAACAGAGAGAAGGGCCTTCCTGAACCACTTTATCTGAAGCGACTCACCCAAGATCCACTTACTGTCTATCATATCACTCACTTTCTCAGAAGTTCTCGCAGCGGGTGGTGGTTCACGCCAGTAATCCCAGCACTTTGGGAGGCCAAGGTGGGCGGATCATGAGGTCAGGAGATCGAGACCATCCTAGCTAACACGGTGAAACCCCGTCTCTACTAAAAACACAAAAAAATTAGCCGAGTGTGGTGGCGGGTGCCTGTAGTCCCAGCTATTCGGGAGGCTGAGGCAGGAGAATGGCATGAATCTGGGAAGCAGAGCTTGCAGTGAGCTGAGATTGCACCACTGCACTCCAGCCTGGGCGACAGAGTGAGACTCCGTCCCAAAAAAAAAAAAGAAGACTTTTCATAACTGGCCAGGTGAGGTGGCTAACACCTGTAATCCCAGCACTTTGGGAGACTGAGGAGGGAGGATTGCTTGAGCCTGGGAGTTTGAGACCAGTCTGGGCAACATAGTGAGACCTCATCTCTACAAAACATTTAAAAGAGTTTTTAAAAGAGTTCTTGGCCGGGCGCGGTGGCTCAAGCCTGTAATCCCAGCACTTTGGGAGGCCGAGATGGGCGGATCACGAGGTCAGGAGATCGAGACCATCCTGGCTAACACGGTGAAACCCCATCTCTACTAAAAATATAAAAAAAAAAAACTAGCGGGCGAGGTGGCGGGCGCCTGTAGTCCCAGCTACTCGGGAGGCTGAGGCAGGAGAATGGCGTAAACCCGGGAGGCGGAGCTTGCAGTGAGCTGAGATCTGGCCACTGCACTCCAGTCCGGGCGACAGAGCGAGACCCCGCCTCAAAAAAAAAAAAAAAAAAAAAAAAAAAAAAAAAAAGAGTTCTATAACTGGGCTGGGTGCAGTGGCTCATGCCTGTAATCCCAGCACTTTGGGAGGCTGAGGAGGGAGGATTGCTTGAGCCCCAGGAGTTTGAGACCAGCCTGGGCAACATAGTGAGACCTCATCTCTACAAAACATTTAAAAGAGTTTTAAAAAGAGTTCTTATAACTGGGCTGGGCGCAGTGGCTCATGCCTGTAATCCCAGCACTTTGGGAGGCTGAGGAGGGAGGATTGCTTGAGCCTCAGGAGTTTGAGACCAGCCTGGGCAACATAGTGAGACCTCATCTCTGCAAAACACTTAAAAGATTTTTAAAAAGAGTTCTTATAACTGGGCTGGGCACAGAGGCTCATGCCTATAATCTCAGCACTTTGGGAGGCCAAGGCAGGCAGATCCCAAGGTCAGGAGTTCGAGACCAGCCTGGCCAACATAATGAAATCCCATTTCTACTAAAAATACAAAAAATTAGCCAGGCATGGTGGTGGACGCCTGTAATCCTAGCTACTCGGGAGGCTAAGGAAGGAGAATCACGTGAACCCGGGAGGTGGAGGTTGCAGTAAGCCAAGATCACGCCACTGCACACCAGTCCGGGTGACAATGCAAGACTCCATTTCAATTAAAAAAAAAAAAAAAGAGTTCTTATAACTAAGGGAAACATTTTACCTTTTGAGTATGTTGTTTTACTTCCTTATGACCTGACCCTTCTCCCACCTGATGACAGGTCTCTCCTGTCTTGGTTCCCTCTGTCGCTGGTGGGAGAACAGCCCTTGGCATGGGACAGGAGTTCAGTGAATGATGGATGAATGAATGGATGAAGCTGTCCAGCCTCTGCGAGGACGGGCAGGGCGGGAGGAGCCCATGGTCCCCGCTTTCGAGGGAGTTCTGCAGACGAAGGCGGATGAGGGGCTTCTGTTGTCTTCTGTTTCACATTCATACCATATGGTTTGTTGCACACTGGGCTGAATTGCAGATGCTCTAACTTGGAGCTTTCTTGCTTTTGTGTGTTAATGACATAAAGATAGAACATAGCTCACCAAACATTTTGTGTTTGCTAACTATATGTATATAAAACAGACTTCAGTGTTACTAGCCAACCCACTTGTGAAGTGGAAGGAAAACAGAGCAATTAGAGAGAGAGAGAAAAAAACGGAGTGTGTGCAAGGCGAATGCGAGCTTAGAATGGGGCCAGATCCTGGGGACTGTGCTGTGTGTGCTTCCTGGGGAGCAGCTCTACTCAGGAGGTCATGGGGCAGGGTAGGTGGTGGAAGAGATGGGCCTCTGTGCTTCCCCCAACCTCAGGCCCTGCTCAAATGCACCTGAAAGCATCCGCTTCCTCCTGGTCTTCCCCAGAAAAGGCGCTCCCCTGTCACCCCACCTCCGACACTGCCTGCTCCCCCTTCCCGGCCCTCCTGCACACATCTTTCACTCAAACTCGTGAAATATGGAGCGCCTCCCACGGGCCTCTGTGCCGCTTCCTTCTGCCAGGAAAAGGGCCCCCGACAAGTAAACAAACGTCCAATTACAAAATGTCTCAGGTGCTGTGGAGAATAAAAATATGGAGCTTAATTAAAAGGAAGAAGCATTTATTCCAGCATGTGAGCTGTATTTCAAGGCAACCAAATAGCCCTGATTGATATGGAAAATTTCTTTCCGGAGGACTCTAGTGAATCAACAGGGGTACACCAAGGTGGGGAGGGGAAAGTAGGGGCACTTTGCCCCCATATTTCATTGCTGGCATAGTTTAGAGTCTCAAGGGCATGGTAATGATAAAAAGCAGAGGACTTGGCTGGGTGCAATGGCTCACGCCTACAATCCCAGCACTTTGAAAGGCCAAGGTGGGAGGACTGCTTGAGCCCAAGAGTTCAAGACCAGCCTGGGGTGGCCAGGCACGGAGGCTCATGCCTGTAATCCCAGCACTTTGGGAGGTTGAGGTGGGTGGATCACCTGAGGTCAGAAGTTCGAGGCCAACCTGGCCAACATGGTGAAATCTTATCTCTACTAAAATACAAAAAATTAGCTGGGAGTGGTGGCGCATGCCTGTAATCCCAGGTACGCAGGAGGCTGAGGCAGGAAAATCGCTTGAACCCCAGAGGTGGAAGTTGCAGTGAGCTGGGATCACGCCATTGCACTGCAGCTTGGGTGACAGAGTGAGACTCCATTTAAAAAAAAGGAAAACAAAAGACCAGGGCCGGGCGCAGTGGCTCACGCCTGTAATCCCAGCATTTTGGGAGGCTGAGGCAGGCGGGTCATGAGGTCAGGAGATCGAGACCATCCTGGCTAACACGGTGAAACCCCGTCTCTGCTAAAAATACAAAAATAAAATTAGCCTGGTGTGGTGGCAGGCGCCTGTAGTTCCAGCTACTTGGGAGGCTGAGGCAGGAGAATGGTGTGAACCCAGGAGGTGGAGATTGCAGTGAGCCAAGATCGCGCCACTGCACTCCAGCCTGGGCGACAGAGCGAGACTGTGTCTCAAAAAAATAAAAAAATAAAAAAAAACCAGCCTCCTAGGTAACGTGATGAGACGTTTCTTTTTTCTTTTCTTTTTTTTTTTTTTTTTTTTTTTTTTTTAAGAAAAAGAGCAAATAGGCCAGGCGCGGTGGCTCAAGCCTGTAATCCCAGCACTTTGGGAGGCCGAGACGGGCGGATCATGAGGTCAGGAGATCGAAATCATCCTGGCTAACACAGTGAAACCCCGTCTCTACTAAAAAATACGAAAAACTACGAAAAACTAGCCAGGCGAGGTGGCAGGTGCCTGTAGTCCCAGCTACTCGGGAGGCTGAGGCAGGAGAATGGCGTAAGCCCGGGAGGCGGAGCTTGCAGTGAGCCGAGATTGCGCCACTGCACTCCAGGCTGGGTGACAGAGCGAGACTCCGTCTCAAAAAAAAAAAAAAAAAAAGAAAGAAAGAAAGAAAAAGAGCAAATAACTTTCCATCCACTTTGCGATTGTTGGGGGTTTTTTTATTTTTCTTGTGAGATGAAGTCTTGCTCTGTCACCCAGGCTGGAGTGCAATGGCATCATCTCGGCTCACTGCAACTTCCACCTCCCAGGTTCAAGCAATTCTCCTGCCTCAGCCTCCTGAGTAGCTGGGATTACAGGTGCCCGCCACCAGTCCCGGTTAACTTTTTTATTTTTAGTAGAGACGGTGTTTCAGCATGCTGGCCAGGCTGGTCTTGAACCCCTGACCTCAAGTGATCTGACCGCCTCAGCCTCCCAGTGTTGGGATTACAGGTGCGAACCACCACGGCCAGCCATGATTGTTTTTAAGTTCTCTAGAGACTGTGAATTCCTACTCCCATTGCTGCATCAGGGTAGACTGCTTCTAAACCCCATCTCTCCCCGGGTATGCCTCTAGTTTGGAAGAAAAGAAGGAAATAGAAAAGGCACCCATTTTGCAAACCCTAGTCAAATGACTGATTCAGGAAACATTATCGATGCATGAAATATTGGGTCAGGGGCTGATGAGGAACTTGACCATGGAACGATAATCATCCGCCACCTGACCCCACTGGCCAATCTCAGCATCATAAGAGTGGGACAGCCAGACACCACGGGTCCTGGAGCTGAGGACAGGTGAACATGCAGCATCACCTCTAGACACGAATCTCACTGGGCTTCTAGAGCTTGCTTCTATCTCCAAAGAAGACGGGGAAGAGAGGAATGAGTTAAACAACTCCATGAAAAAGCCAATAGACAAATCCAGGATGTGGAACGATCCCACAGGAGACTGACCCGGTTTCTCCAGCAAACATGGAAAAGAGGGGATTGTGTTAGGGTAAAAAAAGATGAAAAGATACAATAAGCAGATGCGATGCGTGGATCCAGTTGGGATTGTGACTCAGGCCAACAATTAAAAGACATATTTGGGACAACTGGGAAAATTGTTTCATATTCCAGCTAATTTTTAGTAGTAACAGGGTTTCACCATGTTGGCCAGGTTGGTCTCGAACCCCTGACCTCAAGTGATCCGCCTGCCTCAGGCTCCCAAAGTGCTGCGGTTACAGGTGTGAGCCTGTATGAATAGATGTGAATATGAAATGATACCAAGAATTAGTGTTCATTTTGTTAGGTGCGTTACTGGTGTGGTTATATAAGAAAACACTAGGCCAGGCACAGTGGCTCACACCTGTAATCCCAGCACTTGGGAGGCCGAGGCGGGTAGATCATGAAGTCATGAGATCAAGACCATCCTGGCCAACATGGTGAAACCTGTCTCTACTGAAAATACAAAAATTAACTGGGCATGGTGTCATGTGCCTGTAGTCCCAGCTACCGAGGAGATTGAGGTAGGAGAATCACTTGAACCTAGGAGGCAGGGGCTTCAGTGAGCCGAGATTGCCCCACTCCACTCCAGCCTGGTGACAGAGCGAGATTCTGTCTCAAACAAAAATACAAATGTAAAAAAAAAACACTCATCCTTTTTCAAAATGCATATTCAAGTGTGTAACAGTAAAATGACATCATGTTTGGAATCCGTCTTATGATTCTTCAGCCAAGAGAAAAAGCACTGGCTCAAGGAAGCAGATCTGACGGCATTTTAATTATTCAATCTGTATGATAAGTCAATGAGGGCTCATTATACTATCATCTCTCTACTTGTGTGTATGTTTGAAAATGTTTACAATGAAAACAACAGAAGCAAAAGAAGATGCTGAGAGGAAATTGGTGAGAGGTGAAACATAAAATGACAGCACTAAGCTGGAGACAATGGAATTTAGAAATAGTGACCAGGAAAGGCCTCCGCCAGGAGGGGATGTAGATGCGGAAGGTGGCTTCACTAAGAAAGCTGGGGAAATATTGGTGGGGAGTGGGAGGCATAGGAACAGGTGCAAATGCACCAAAGAAGCAAAAGGCATGGAGTGTCAGAGAAAAAGGGAGTGAGCCCACAAGCCAGGAACAGAGGGGCCACAGATAAGGAGGCCCAAGGGGAGACGGCACTAGCACCAGCCCAGCCAGATGGGGCCTCATGCTTCCTACAGGAGATATGATGTGATGTCGCAATCAGTGGGATCCTGTCAGAGGGTTTTAAGAAGGGGCAGATTTGATGGGATGTACTTTCTTTTTTTTTTTTGAGATGGAGTTTCACTCTTGTCACCCAGGCTGGAGTGCATTAGTGCAATCTCTGTTCACTCCAAGTTCCACCTCCTGGGTTCAAGTGATTCTCCTGCCTTAGCCTCTCGAGTAGCTGGGATTACAGACATGCCCGGCCCATGCTCGGCTATTTTGTGTTGGCCAGGCTGGTCTCAAACTCCTGATCTCAGGTGATCCAGCAGCTTTGGCCTCCCAAATTGCTGGGATTACAGGCATGAGCCACTGCGCCTGGCTGACCTCTAAGAGATGATTCTAACTATTTGGTGACAAAGGCATTTTGGTGGGGAAGAAGCACTGAAGATGAAGAGCCAATTCAGCAGACAGTGCAGCTGTCCAGCCTGCAGACCGTGGCTTGGTCTAGGATGGTGGCAGAGAAGGAGAGAAGTAAACAGATTGGAAATATTTGGGGATCAGAGAGCCATTGGGGCTGGCTGATGCATGCCATGTAGAGGGGTTTGGAAAGGGAAATTCAAGGCTAAGTACCAGGCTTGGGGTTTGACCAGTCAATTAAATGGTGGTGCCATTTTTCTGAGATGTGGGAGACACAGATGGGGACAGGGTGGGGAAATTCAGAGCTCACCGTTGGATATTCTACATTAATTAGCAATGCTTGGGAGACAGGCAAGTGAGTTAAGCTGCCAAGTGGGCAGGGCAGAGGCGGGAGTGGGAGACAGAGGGCCTCCTGGGGAGGGAGCCTATGGAGCTTAGGCTCCATAGGCTCCCATGGACATTCTGAAGATTCCCATCATTTACATAGAGGAGGAGGAGCCAAGGCACGAGGAGGAACATCCAGGGAAGAGGGAAGGGAACCAGGAGAGAGTGTCGTCCCTTAAACCCAGAGGAGAGGTGTTCTCAAAAAAAAGGGAGTGGCCGGGTATGGTAGCTCCCGCCCGCCCGTAACTCTAACACTTTGGGAGACTAAGGTGGGAGGATCGCTTGAGGCCAGGAGTTTGAGACCAGCCTGGGCAACATAGTGAGACCCTGTCTCTACAAAAAAAAAAAAAAAAATCCAAAATTGTCCAGGCACGGTGGCTCACGCCTGTAATTCCAGTATTTTGGGAGGCCAAGGCGGGCAGATCACAAAGTCAGGAGTTCGAGACCAGCCTGGCCAACATGGTGAAACCCTGTCTCTACTAAAAAAAAAAGTAGCCAGGCATGGTGGCATGTGTCTATAATCCCAGCTACTTGGAAGGTTGAGGCAGGAGAACTGCTTGAACCCAGGAGGCAGAGGTCACAGTGAGCTGAGATCATGCCATTGCACTCCAGCCTGGGTGACAGAGCAAGACTCCGTCTCAAAAAATAATAATAATAATAATAATAATAAAAATTAGCCAGGCATGGAGGTGCGCAACAGTAGAAGCAGCTACTTGGGAAGATGAGGTGGGAGAATCACTTGAGCTCAGAAGTTTGAGGTTGCAGTGAGCCGTGATCACACCACTGCACTCCAGCTTGGGTGACAGAGTGAGACCCTGTCTCAAAAAAAGAAAAAGAAGGGAATAATTTGCCAGGCCCAACACTCCTGAGAGGGCCGTGAAATCAAGCCTGGTGTGTGCCCTTCAAAGTTGGAGAAATGGGGGGCACTGTTGTGTACCTTTGTCCATTTGGGCTGCTATAAAAAATATCCCATAGACTGGGTGGCTTATAGACAGCAGAAATTTATTTCTCACTGTTCTGGAGGCTGAGAAGTTCAAGGTCAAGGCACCAGCAGATTCGATGTCTGGGGAAGGCCCGCTTCCTGGCTCATAGAAAGTGGCCTTGTCACCGAATCCTTACATGCTCACACGGCGGAGAAAAACAAGGGAGTTCTCTTGGGCTTCTTTTTTTTTGAGACATAGTCTCTCTCTCTCTCGCCCAGGCTGGAGTGCAATGGTGCAGTCTCTGCTCACTGCAACCTCTGCCTCCCGGGTTCAAGCGATTCTCTTGCCTCAGCCTCCTGAGTAGCTGGGATTACAGGCATCCACTATCACGCCCGACTAATTTTGTTTGTTTGTATTTTTAGTAGAGACAGGGTTTCACTATGTTGGCCAGGCTGGTCTCAAACTCCTGACCTCAGCTGATCCAGCCTGCCTCGGCCTCCCAAAGTGCGGGAATTACAGGCGTGAGCCACTGCACCCGGCCGGTCTCTTTTACAAAGGCACTAATTCCCTCCCACAGGCCTCCTAACACCATCTCTTTGGGGGTTAGGATTTAAAATGTACAGATGTGGTGTAAGACACAAACATTGAGACCACAGCGATGACCTTGACAGAGACAGTTTCAGTGACTTTGCTTTCTGCTCCTGTCCTCTCCCTGAGCTGCTTATTGACCCCTGCTGCTGGGCGCTTTTCTCCCTGCATTTCTTACGCTGTTCTGTGATGAGCAGGGGGCTCTTTTACTCCTCCACTGGGATAAGCATCTTGAGGGCAGGATGCCTGGTTCAGACTTCCAGCCCTAGAACAGAACTCATTCCTGCAGCCATTCCCACAGGCTAAAACAGCACCGGCTGTGTGCACGGCACCCCGTGGGCCCAGTATGATGGCACCATAACTGAGTTCCCTGTTATCCACCAGCATGAAGGGCACGAAGAGAGGGAACTTCATCAGCTGTCCCCAAACACAGGAAATTAGCTCATTGAGGCCGGGTGTGGTGGCTCACACCTGTAATCCCAGCACTTTGGGAGGCTGAGGCAGGTGGATTATGAGGTCAGGAGTTTGAGACCAGCCTGACCAACATGGTGAAACCCCGTCTCCACTAAAAGTATGAAAATTAGTCAGGCATGGTGGCACACACCTATAATCCCAGCTACTCAGGAGGCTGAGGCAGGAGAATCGCTTGAACCCAGGAGGCAAAGGTTGCAGTGAGCCAAGATTGCGCCACTGCACTCCAGTCTGGATGACACAGAGTGAGACTCTGTCTCAAAAACAAAAAAAGGCGGGGGAACTTTATCAGTTGTCCCCAAACACAGGAAATTAGCTCATTGGTCACCCACCACCCCACCAAAAATTAATCAGGGTAAACTTAGGAAGGGACTCCTTGTGGGAGCCAAGGAACAGACCCTGAAAATATAGAAAATATAGCCATTTTCTTTCTAAAGGCCAGGCACACGGAACCCACCACGGCCCTCACGTCAGTCTCACATTCACCCTCTTCATTATCCTCTTGGCCGGAGAAGTGACTTCCCCAACGTCCCCTGGAGTTGGGTTCCATGTACCCCAGGGCACTTCTCTTCAGCAGAGGGGATGGCACTGTGGGCACCTGCCAGCCGCTGCAGCCACTCCAGGGCCTCCCCCTGCAGGATGCTCTCCTGAATGAGCCTCATACATCGGGGGCTGCCCATCCTTTGGCCTCCCGACACCCCTGCCCATAATTTATCTTTCCCTTACACTGACACAGTATTTTTATGTTTTAATATTTTTTTAGAGACAGAGTCTCACCCTGTGGCCCAAGCTGGAGTGCAGTGGTGCAGTTACAGCTCACCACAGCCTCGAACTCTGGGGCTCAGGCAGCTCTCCCACCTCAGCCTCTCGAGTAGCTGGGATTGTAGGCACTCACCACCATGTCTGGCTAATTTTTTTTTTTTTTTTAGAGAGAGGGTCTTGCTATGTTGCCCAGGCTGGTTTCAAACTCCTGGGCTCAAGCAATCCTCCCACCTTGGCCTCCCAAAGTGCTGAGCTACTGTGCCCGGCCTGCACACAGTTTTATATATTAATTTTAGATAATATCACACACTGAGTTGTTTCTTTTTTAATCCTCTTCCAAATGATCCGTTTAATCAAAGAGAAAGTCTCAGTTTGAAGTTAAGAAGCTTTAACACCTCACTAATGTTTGCATTTCTCCTTTTTAAAAACACTGTGGGGTGGGGCCCGGTGGTGGCTCACGCCTATAATCCCAGCACCTTGGGAGGCCAAGGTGGGTGGATCGCTTGATCTCTTAGCAGTTTGAGACCAGCCTGGGAAACACAGTGAGACCCCGTCTCTCCCAAAAATACAAAAATTAGCCGTGCGTAGTGGTGCGTCTGTGGTCCCAGCCACTTGATGGGTGGATTGCTGAGGATGGCTAGAGCCTGGGAAGACCAGGCTGCAGTGAGCCGTGATCACACTGCTGCACTCCAGCCTGGGTGACAGACAGAGACCCTGTCTCAAAAAAATAAAATAAAATAAATTGTGGTAAAATATACATAACATAAAATTGACCATTTTAACCATTTTTAGATGTACAACGCAGTGACATTAAGTACATTCATAGCGTGCAGCCCTCCCCATCATCAATCCACAGAACTCTTTTCATCTTGTAAAACTGAAACTCTGTACCATTAAACGAAAACTCCTCATGTCCCTCCCCCAGCCCCCAGCAACCACCATTCAACTTTCTGTCTCGGTGAATTTGAATGCTCTAGGGACCTCCCATAAACGGAATCACAGAGTCACCTCCTTCTCTACACGGAAGGAGATCAGGGCCTCAGGCTCAGCTCTTGGGCAGGCAGCAGCCTCTGCCTCCCGTTGCTGTCCTGAGTTATAAACATTTTCTCACTTCCCTTCTCTTTGTGGCTAGCAAGGCTGCTCTTCCATTTATGATAGTGGATTGAAATCTACTTCTCAAACAAGTGGATCTAAATGGGAAACAGAAGTAATAGTGAAAGGCTGAAGGTGGAGAGGCTCTCACGGCAGAGGAGAAAAGAGGGGAAGAAGTTGGGAGGTGGAGAAACCCTGGCCTTGGGAGTGAAGCCTCCTTTGTGTCCAGAATACCAGCGAAGGAATGCGCCCCTGACTCCGTGCACCCGGCCTCCTTGGCTTCCTATCGCTTTTCGTAGCTCTCACCTTTGCCCCCATCCATTCACCCATGCACTTATTTATTCAGCAAACCTGGCTGTCCAGAGCCTCTGGCCGGCCCTGGGAAATACTCCGGCCCCCAGGCCTGGGATGCTCCCAATCTAACTCCTCTGCAAAGCCTTCTTCCGTTTCTTCTGTTTGTTTAATCTTAATCCTAACCTCATCTAGGACCCTATTATGCAGACTCCGAGTCAGCTCTGAATTCCTATGTGAGGTCCCAGGGTCAGACAACGACCTTGGCCAGGTTGATATTTAAGGGATTAAAGACATAGGGTGAGGTGGCTCCACCCAAAGAGGGCAACCTCCTGCTGTTGCTCTGCACACGTGTGGGCTCAACTGTGTCAAATCATCCTATTGTCCCCTGAGCAAGAAGCCCTCCCATATCCAGGAATTCACAGCTTTGCTAGCTCGCTGGGCTGGCCAGTGGTGTTCCAGATAAGTCCTGCTCAGTTAGTGCCCAGCTGACCCACAGAGTGTGTGAGGTGTTCCTGGGAGCTCCTGGAGGGCAGGGCCATGTTGGTCCACCCCAGTCCACTAGAGCTTGCCCTGGACTGGCACACAGGGGCTTCCAAGGCCACCAGGCTGAGTCATCAGTGGATTCCCACATGACTGATGTAAGCGTGTGGCCGAGGGATGATGCCAGGGAAGTCAGGATTCCTGGGGAATTGAGACAATGAGTCTAATGTCCACTCCCATGTGCAGGCCTGGCATCTACACAACCAGGGCCAGTGGATTTCCAGACCTTCCACGTGAGGGCCCAATGTGGGTCTGCAGGACTACTAGGAGGCTCACTGGTGGGCACAAATGGGCCTGCCCAGGGCTAGACAAACTGACGGTTCATCACCCTTGACATCCATGACTGTCTTGGTTGCAAGTTATGAGAAGTTCAAACCCAATTGGCTACATAAAAACATGAAAATAGTGAATTGGCTCCTGTATCCAGGAAGCTTCTAGTAATCCAGTCTTGGGCTTGATTGGATCCAGAACCTCAAGGGATCAGAAGTCTGCCTCCCAGAACCTCTGGCTCTGCTTTCCAGGAAGGACTTCCCTCTACGAAAGGTCAACTTATGTGGCAAGATGGCCTCATGGCTGCAGGCCCACTTCTGGTCGGCTTAGCAACTCCTAAGGCTCGTCATTGGCCCAGACTGGCTCATTGTGCTTATGCCTGAGCCAATCGCACGGCCAGGAATGGGGCACTCTGATTGGCCAAGGCCCCTCCCCCATTAAAGTGCAGAGAGGGTGTTGCTTGGAGGAAAATGCTGGACCCTGACAGGAAGGGAGAGGCCAGGGCCTTTGCTCTCCCAGCCCGTGCTCTGTCTTGCAGCTGTGCCTGTCTTCAGAAATCCCAAAATGAGATTTAAATGAAAGCTGAGGGTATGGCAGTCAGATACAGAACAGAGCACTCTTGTGTTTTAACCGGTGCTGAGAGTAGCTTCCTGCTGCATATCTGCCCAGCCACCCCCATCTCCCCAACCTCATCACACATTCCCACTCTTTCAAGCATCTTCAAATTAGTCTCTGCTCTTTTTTTTTTTTTTTTTCAGAGACAGGGTCTTGCTGTGTCACCCGGGGTTGGAGGGCAGTGGTGAGATCACAGCTCACTGCAGCCTCGACCTGCAGTCATCCTCCTGCCTTAGCCTCCAGAATAGCTGGGACTATAGACATGCACGACCATGCCTAGCTTATTTTTGTATTTTTTGTAGAGATGGGGGCTTACTTTGTATCCCAGGCTGGTCTCAAACTCCTGGGCTTGAGTGATCCTCCCACTTCGGCTTCCCAAAGTGCTAGGATTACAGGTGTGAGCTGCTGTGCCCACTGCCCAACCCATCTCTGCTCTTTGCAACCTTGAACTTAGCACAGAATCCAAAAATGTGACCTGCCATCATTATCCTATCATACACTAAGTTAAAAGGCCTATTTTAATTTTCCCTGGAATTTTTCATTGGTCACAGCCTCCATCCAAAGCAGCGATGGCTGGGCTTGCTCCCCAGTGTAAGAGGAGGTTAGGCTGGGCCAGAAGCACCCATTCATTGGTTTCCATTCTTCCCACCTTGCTGGCTTTACACAGCAGTGTGCACCGGTTCTGAGCAGGAACCAAACCTTGGGGAGCATAGGTTGGGCCCTTGCCTGGCTGGCTGGGGGGCCTGTCCAGGCAGATTATCGGGCCCAGGAAGGACAGGAGCCAAGCCTCCAGGGCTTTCCCATGCTCAGGTTCCCTGGCACTGGGCCGCAGACACTCTGGTTGACAGCCTGGTCCTGTTCATCTTGTCCGGCTCCCACTTCACAGCTCACACTGGTATAGTGTGGCTCCTCCTCTTCTAGTATTTCCATATGTAGCCTCACAAGATGCCTGGCTCATCCAGGTGGCCACAGATGTCCAACTTGTCCCAACAGCAAGGCCTTAGCCAGCTCTCTGCCAGACACAGCCCACACCTTCCCTGATCAACCTTCACTAGCAGCAGGGCTCTTCAATTTTCCACTAAGACGTGTTTGAGGAGCTGGTAGACGTTAGGCTCCAGCTGCCCAGGGAAATGCACATGGGCCCATCAGTAGGCAGGCTCCTGGGTCTCTGAAGGCTGTCCAGGGATCCCATGTTAAGGAATCCTATCTGGGAAGGATTTCCCCCTTACAATCCCTTGTTCTTCCTTCTCGTTAACCTTTATGTCCTGGTGCCTGCCCTCCATCATCAGAGCCTGAACTGTGTAGGAAGCTAAGCAAATAACCCCTGAATCTCTTTATGAGTAATAACAACACAAATTGAGCAGTTACCTTGTGCCAGATACTGTTGAAAACACATGAGGGGTATTAATACATTTACCCCTCACAGCAACCCCATCATGTTGGGACAATTAGAACTATACCTGTTTTACAGATGAGAAGATTAAAGCACAGAGAGGTCAGAGAACTTTCCCAAAGTCTCATCGCAAAGGGGAGGTGCTGTCCTCCCTACACAGCAGCTGGTTCACCACCTCTGATGCAATCCACAATCTCCTTCAAGGCTGGGCCAATGCTCGGGAACTCTGGACCTGAGGCAGGCACAGAATGGAATGAACCCAAACACCCAAAGGTGAGCTGCCCTAGAAAGGCAGACATTGGGCCGGGCACGGTGGCTCACGCCTATAATCCCAGTGCTTTGGGAGGCCCAGGTGGGCGGATCACCTGAGGTCAGAGTTTGAGACCAGCCTGGCCAACATGGTGAAACCCCATTTTTATTAAAAATACAAAATTAGCCAGGCATGATGGCACATGACTGTAATCCCAGCTACTAGGGAGGCTGAGGCAGGAGAATCGCTTGAACCCAGGAGGCGGAGGTTGCAGTGAGCCGAGATCACGCCATTGCACTCCAGTCTGAGCAACAAGAGCGAAATTCCGTCTCAAAAAAATAAAAAAATAAAAACAAAAGACATCAGTGGTTTCTGAAGACTCCAAGCTGCTGTATAGGCTGTGTCCGCCATCTTGGACACAACTTTTCTATTGCTTCTATTAAATGTGTTCGTCCTTCCAGCTTACATGCCATTTCCTTCATGCAAACTTCTTGCCATCCAAGGATGGTTCAGGTACCCCCTTCTCCACACGAAGTCATAGCCCCAAGACTCTTCCCTTCCCAGCCCTATCATGCTACTCTGCAAATGCATCATGGCCTCCCGTCCACACTGGAAGCTCCCAAGATGGCAGGGATTGTGTCTTGCTTTGCTATGTCTTGAATTAAAAAAAAAAATTATTATTATTATTGGCTGGGTGCGCTGGCTCACACCTGTAATCCCAGCACTTTGGGAGGCCAAGGTGGGTGAATCACTTGAGGCCAGGAGTTTGAGACCAGCGTGGCCAACATGGCGAAACACTGTCTCATTAAAAATACAAAAATTAGCTGAGTGTGGTGATGGACGCCTGTAATCTCAGCTAATTGGGAGGCTGAGGCAGCAGAATCGATTGAACCTGGGAGGCAGAGGTTGCAGTGAGCTGAGATGGCGTCATCACACTCCAGCCTGGGCAACAAGAGCTAAACTCCATCTCTAATAATAATAATAATAATAATAATAATGCCAGGCACGGTGGCTCACGCCTGTAATCCCAACACTTTGGGAGGCCGAGGCGGGCAGATTATGAGGTCAAGAGATTGAGATCATCCTGGCCAACATGGTGAAACCCCATCTCTACTAAAAATACAAAAATTAGCTGGGCATGGTGGCGCATGCCTGTAGTCCCAGCTACTCGGGAGGCTGAGGTAGGAGAATCACTTGAACCCGGGAGGCAGAGATTGCAGTGAGCTGAGATCGCACCATTGCACTCCAGCCCGGGTGACAAGAGCAAAACTCCATCTAAAAACTAACTAACTAAATAATAATAATTCTTTCATTTTTATTGAAGTACAAAACACATTCAGTAAAGTGCACAAATCCTAGGTGTGAACTTTTATATATGTATAAATCAATGAGCTTTTATGTATGTATACAGCCATGAAACCACCACTCAGATCAAAACATACATGTCTAGCCCCCAGAAGTTTCCCCTGGTCCGCTCCCAGTCATTACTCCTCACCCTAGGGGTAAATACTGTTATGGTGACTGCTGTCACCATTTTACCTTTTCTTAAACTTCAAATAAATGGAAACTTCAAATAAGTGTGTCTGGCTTCTTGGGCTCAACATGTTGTCTTTGAAATTCTCATATTGCTGCATGATTCTATAGTTTGTCCTTTTTATTACTGTGTAGTATTCCATTGAATTAATATAACAACATTTATGTATCCATTCTATTTTTGATGAACATATCAGCTAGGATGTGGAGCATTTGGGCTCCATCTTTGCTGGTGGGTGTATACATTGCTCTAATGACTAAGGAAAACTCTGTCTTGTCTACTATCATTATAATAACTCATTTACTGAGCATTTACTATGTGCCAGGTAATGTATGGGAGTCAGCTACATTATCTCAATCTTCACAATGATCCTTGGGAGTAGATAGTTGCCATCTGTGAAACAGGATAATCGTGGTATCAACATGAATAGGATTATTGTGAAGTTTAATTGAGATGGTACTTTGAAGGACTTAGCCCAAGGCTGCCGTTTTGGAAACACTGTTTATGATACCTGTTACTGGTGATTCCTAGTGGGCACAGGATGGGGGGTTCAGGAGCCTGGTGGGTCCATGCTCAGCAAGTAGCCTGGCAGCCTTGGCCTCAGAGGACCTGGGGGGTCACAAATTTATGAGCCTCTTTGATAAGACCCTGGCTCTAACTTCAAGAAAACGGTCATTAGGGGAGGGTGAGGGACAGGACTGAGACTTTAGCTCAAGAAGGGCCCTGGGAGCATGCCAGAACCTTCTTTTACACACGTCTTCCTGAAGCTGAGTACAGAGGGTACTCTGAGGTGATTACTGTTCCCTACCTGTCTCTCTCATTAGCCGGTAAATTCTGCAAGGGCTTGGCCAGTGCCTGTCTTTCAAACGTTCATTCAGAAACACAATTTAAGTGTCTCCCTTGGTCCAGGCACTATGCCAAGAATTGAGGGATATAGCAGTGAGCAAGATAAGCAAGGTGAGGAGAGAGACAAGAAACAGAGAGGCACCAAGACTGTGTAGGGGCTGGGCTCCCAGGACTTTGGAAGGCCAAGGCAGAAGGATCGCTTGAGCTCATGGGTTTGAGACCAGCCTGAGCAAGACCCTATCCCTACCTGCCACCTACCCCCCCACCCCCGGCCCCCAACCCCGCCAAGAAAAAATACAAGTCTTGAGGGAGAAAGGACAGAGCAGCGGTGGAGGGGAGGCCTGAGGTCTGAGGGTGGGGGGTCAGGGCCAAGTCCTGTGGAGCCTGTAGCCTAGGACAGGGAGTGTGGATTTGATCCTTATGGGAAACAACTGGAAGGCTTTTTGTTTCTTTTTTTGTAGAAATGGGGTCTCACTGTTACCCAGGCTGGTCTCGAATACCCCAAGGGATCGGTCGTCTCGGCCTCCCACAATGCTAGGATTACAGCCGTGAGTCACCGCGCCCCGCCTCAACTGCAAGGCTTTAAGCGAGAGATGGGGTGCAAGGGAATCCCAGGGTCAGAAAGGTATTCAGAGCGCCAGGAAGGGCTTGCGGGGGAGGGGCGCGTATGGAAGGGGCGCGTGGAAGGAACTCACAGATTCCTTGAATGAATGAATGAACGACCCAATGCACTGATGGATGAATGGACAGGCGGCCAGGAATAGCCGTCGGCCCCCAGGGAGCCCCAGACCCCGCGGCCTGAAGCTTTGGTTCTAGGCCAAGGCACAGGCGCGGTGACCTTGGGGATGTCCCCGCCCCGGACTCAGGGCCCGGAACCCGGCGTCCCGGGGGCGGGGAGGGCGTGCCTGGCGGGACAGCGCGCGCGGCGGAACGGCGGGCGGCGCTCCTCGTGTACGGCCTCCTCACATCCCCCCGTCTCGACCCTGCCGGGGCCCGAACCCGCGTCGCCCGCCGTGTTTACATTCCACCCGCGCCAGCCACGCGGCTTTTTGCCGCTCCAGCGCCGCTCGGTCCCGCCCCCGGCGCCCGCGGCCCGCCCCTCGCCGCCGCGCGCCAGACTTCTCCCGCGTCCCGCCCGCCGCCCCGCCCAGCGTCCCGCGCCCCGCGCCCCGCGCCGGGCCCTCGGCGCGCAGGCCCTGTCACTTGGCCCCGCCCCGCCCGCCGGCCCCGCCCCTGATCCCCGTTCCTGCGCCTCGCTGGCCGGGGCCGCGGATGGGCGGATCCGGGGGCGGGGCGAGGGACGGGGCTGGACGGGCTCCGGGTCCCGCGCCGCCGCTGAGGGGCTGGGAGTCGCGGCGGGGCGGTGCGAGGGCGGGCCGGGGCCGGTTCCGCGCGCAGGGATTTTAAATGTCCCGCTCTGAGCCGGGCGCAGGAGCAGCCGGCGCGGCCGCCAGCGCGGTGTAGGGGGCAGGCGCGGATCCCGCCACCGCCGCGCGCTCTGCCAGCCGACTCCCGCCGCCGCCGCCGCCTGCCGGGACTGGAGCGCGCCGCCCGCCGCGGACAAGACCCTGGTGAGGCTCCCGCCACGGGCTGCGGACAGGGACTCCTGAGGCCCGAACCGCGCCTGGGAGCTGGGTGGGGGCGGGGTGCGGCCGGGTCGCGGGTCCCCGGGCGGCGGCGCGGGGCGCCCCGGGAGGGTGCTGGGAGCGCGGCGGAGCGGGGCAGAGGGGACACTGAGGCAGCCCGGGCCCCGGGGGGCGACGGGCCAGCAAGGGCGGCGGAGGCGGCGGGACCCCGGGTCGGGGGTCGGCGGGGGCGCGGGTCGCGGGTGACAGGCCACCCCGCCATCGGCCATCTTCCTGGCCCGCCCGGCCGCCCGCGCGCGAGGGGGGGAGGGGTGCTGGGCCCGCGGCCTGACCCCTCTGCCGCCTCACCCCGCGCCGCCCCGCAGGCCTCAGGCCGGAGCAGCCCCATCATGCCGAGGGAGCGCAGGGAACGGTGAGTGCCTGCGCCGCGGGGCCGGACGGGACAGGACGGGTGGCGTGGGGGAGGGGCGGTCGCGGGTGCTCACCCGGCCCGGTGCCACCCGGGTCCACAGGGATGCGAAGGAGCGGGACACCATGAAGGAGGACGGCGGTGCAGAGTTCTCGGCTCGCTCCAGGAAGAGGAAGGCAAACGTGGCCGTTGTGAGTACAAAAGAGACAGGTTGAGGAGCACCCCCCCATCTCACCTGGGTACCCTACTTGACTCTGCCTACGGCGGGTGGGGGGGGGTCCCTTGGGCAGGAACGGTGCTCATAACCTGATTAGCTTTCTCTTCTTCTCTCTGTCTGTTTTTGTCTTGTTTGGTGTGTTTCCTTGGGGTCATGGGGGTGGCTTCATGTTAGTTTTTGCAGGATCCAGATGAAGAAATGGCCAAAATCGACAGGACGGCGAGGGACCAGTGTGGGAGCCAGGTAGGTCCACCCGGGGTTGGGCCTCTGTGGAGGTCCTTCGCCCTGTGGGTCACATGGGGTTTCATGCTCTCGTCTCGCTGGAGACACTGGTGAGAGTGAACTTCTCAAATGCAGCCACAGCCCATATGTCCCTGTACCTGTCAGTGGGTACTGGCCTCTGCCAGTCCTGGGATTCCAGGAAGTTTGGTGTTCCTGACTGGCACTGTCTGAGATTACAGATATGTGCTGATGCCTGGAAGAACCAGAATGGACATCACATTATTCAGTCCTCCCCTCTGCCCAGGAGGAAACTGAGACTCAGTGAGAGGAAGAAAGTAACCCAGAGTCCTGTGCCACCCAGGGGCAAAGTTGGGCCCTCAGCCTTGTTTGTAAAAGCTGGTGAACTGGGGGAGGATTCCTGGGTGTTTATAAGCAACAACTTCCCCCCCATCTACACCTATTTTTCTTGTCATGGTGCTTAAGGACCTCCTCCGTCTTCTGTAGGTCAGGTTTCAAATTCTTCTCTTTCTGGCCCTGGAAGTTCTTCTAGCCCCTCCAGCAATTACCTGCATTGATCCCCAGCTCAGCCTGACCTCAGCAAGAGTATCAGTGGAACATTCAGTGTAATGATAGGTGGTGTCTCAATACATTTTTTTGACTGCTTTTCTTTTCTCTCCTGATGGAGTTCCTGCCAAATTTCCTGCATGCAGTGTGATCATCATTATAACATCAGAAGTTTCTTGCAGGAAAAGCTTGCACTATCTCTTTACTTTCAGAAATGGCTGGAGACTGTAGTTACGGCTCCAGTGCGGGAAGCAGCCTATCTCTAAACTAGCTGGTCAGGCCTTCTGACTCTATCACAGATAAACGCTGAACAGAAACAGTGTTCCACCTGAGTACAGGGATCCCAGCTAGGTTAGCAGAGGAGCACCTCACTGTGCAGAGCAGCAGCCAGGGTAGTTCATCTGGAAGTGTGAAGGATTTCAACTCAATGGGCCGTGTTCTAAATAGCAGTTGTCACTGTAAGATCCCCCAAGACAAGCATTTCTGAAGGGGGTCCACTGACTATTGAAGAAAGGGTTGCTGATTTCCTTTTTCTTTTTTTTTTTTTTTTTTGAGATGGAGTCTCGCTCTGTCACCCAGGCTGGAGTGCAGTGGCCAGATCTCAGCTCACTGCAAGCTCCGCCTCCCGGGTTCACGCCATTCTCCTGCCTCAGCCTCCCGAGTAGCTGGGACTACAGGCGCCCGCCACCTCGCCCGGCTAGTTTTTTGTATTTTTAGTAGAGACGGGGTTTCACCGTGTTAGCCAGGATGGTCTCGATCTCCTGACCTTGTGATCCGCCCGTCTCGGCCTCCCAAAGTGCTGGGATTACAGGCTTGAGCCACCACGCCCGGCCTGATTTCCTTTTTCATTCAAAGACATCATTTCAGAGAAGGAAGTAAGATGGCCTATCCCAAGTTTTTTTTTTTTTTCTCCCCTTAAAAAAAAAGTATGTTCAAATCAAGCAAGTTGATTTTTTAGGTATTATAAAATGAATTCTGACTTTGTGAAATTCAGGATTATTTTCCCAGCTGTGTTTTGAATAAAAAAGAAACTTCCAGGTGAAGATGAAGCAGGGCCGTCCCTGTTACATTCTTGGAGTTTTAGAAGCATGTCTGTTTTCAAGGATAGCCTGAGTAGTGACAAGGGTGCCTGGGACGGATTGTGGCTCTGTCCCCTGGCCACAGCGTGGATAGCTGTGCTGCCGGAATAGCTGTCCCATTTCCCACTAGAAGGCATTTTCGTGGTTATCCAGAGATTAATGGCAACAGATTTCTGTACATTTTGTAGAGTAGATAGCTTAAACATTAGCTGTCTATGTATGGAGCAGTATCTTTGTTATTTCTTTGTGGAGATTCATGAAACTAGAACTTGGGGGTACCACAGAACCTTTTTCCCTGTTCACGTACAGAACTTTTCTCTGCAGTTATCATAGTTCACCCCAGTACGCCAGTTTTGAGCTACTTGGAGCCATTGTGCTAAACTCTTGTGTAACTGCTTCATCAAGACCACATGGAAGTTTTTTAATTTTCATCTTAGCCTGTTCTTAATGAAAAGAATACCCTTTTATCTAAGACCTACTTAACACATCCATTTTGTTGTTTAATTTTTTTGCACGAGACTCAGTCTTTCTATTGAAGTGGAATCCTGGACTGTTACTTTTCAGAAAATAATCCTACATAAGGAAAAAAGTGGTAAGAGGAGATGGAGTGGTTAGGAATCCCGTTGGTCTCTTGCTGTTATCTTATTCCTTCCTAAATAAAGTCAGACAGATCTTGCTTTGAAACTTAGTGTACACTCAAGTTAAGGACATAGACTTAATTATTCTACCTCATCCACTGGTCCCTAAAAGGCCAACTTTGGAAACCGTTTGTCTGCTGATGGTTCACCTAGTTTGTTTGGGAACTGCTGCTGGACTCATCTATGTCCAAAGGCCTGCTCTCAGATGTGCCAGCCATCTGGCCTTAGAGGGCGGCACCCAGCATTATGCCTTCAATACTAGAATTCATTCTTCCTGAATGAAGAACAACTTACAGCGGTTGTAATGTGACCCTTTTTGAGTCAAGGAAATGCCACCCGCACATGGTAGTAGAACTGAAAGGAAGCAGCCTTGCTCGCACAGCTGTTGGCAGGAGCTGTCATGGATAATTTGCATGCCCAATTCTTTGTACATTGGGTGGGGAAGAGCTTTATCTGGCTTTGCTCTTCCAACGGAAAGTGTTTGGGCTTCCTCTGAAGGCGACCAATGTGCTGTGGTCGCCACTATGTGCTGTGTCTTTGAGGTAGCACTTAGAGCCCAAGTTTCCACGTTCATTTTAGTGACCCCAGTTGTCTATTTTTTTAAAGCAGAGACCACCTCCAGGCTGGTGGTCTCTGCTTTTAAAAAAAAAAAAGCCAGGTGCGCTGGTTCAGGCCTGTAATCCCAGCACTTTTGGAAGACAAGGCAGGAGAATGGCTTGAGTCCTGGAGTTCGAGACCAGCCTGGACAACATGGCAAAACCCCATCTCTACCAAAAAATACAAAAATTAGCTGGGCGTGCTTGTGCATGCCTGAAGTCCTAGCTGCTTAGGAGGCTGAGGCAGGAGGATGGCTTGACCCCAGGAGGCAGAGGTTGCAGTGAGCTGAGATCGCACTACTGCACTCCAGCCTGGGCAACAGAGGGAGACCCTGTCTCAAAAAAAAAAAAAAAAAAAAAAAGCCAAGTCTCAGACTTTCATATGGCTTCCATGCTAGTGGGATTGTTACCTGCCTAATATCTTCAGCAGAGTTACTATTTTATAATTTTAAAAATCAAACAGACATCTTAGAGTAGGAATAGCTTTAAAAAAGAAAATATTCTAAATGAACTTTAGTGTTTTTCAGATACTGAAAACTGAATACATATCTGAAACCTTTAAAAGAAAAGCATAGTGCTTTGGTTTATAATAGTTCCTTATTTTATTGGGTATTTGAATTAGCCTGCAAGACTCAAGATTCAGAGGTCTTAAGGAGTATTTAGGCTAGCTTCCTGTAGACTTCATAGTATGACCTGTGACCATCACTTGATTTGGTTTTAACTAGGTGGATGTTCATTCTGTTTGTTTCGAGTTAAGGAAAAGAGAAAGTCCTTTATTGTTTAACATATTTGGCTAGTCGCGCAACAAAAAAAAATGTCACATTTGATGGGATTTTGTTTTAAACTGAGGGGACTTTAATATATATGGCAGCCAATTTACATTTTTGATCTTTTATACTAATGAATGTGAAGTGCTTATGTAAATATTTTTATTGACAATTCTGTTTTCCTTTTAAGAAATTTTAGTAGATGCATTGTACTCACTAAAAAACAAATCTTTGAATTGTGACAAAAAATATCATAATGTACCTTTTGGAAGCACTTTCAGGGGTCATGCCCAGTATCTTACTGAGTTGCAAGTGAATTTGCAGTGTTTTTGGGTAATGTAGGAGCTGTTTGCATCTTATCTCACCTCTCCTGTGTATTTTCCATTTACAGCCTTGGGACAATAATACAGTCTGTGCAGACCCCTGCTCCCTGATCCCCACACCTGACAAAGAAGATGATGAGCGGGTTTACCCAAACTCATCGTGCAAGCCTCGGATTATTGCACCATCCAGAGGCTCCCCGCTGCCTGTACTGAGGTCAGTGCTGACTCTACCATGTGGCTTCCAGGTCTCTTACTCCATGCTCCCCTTTATCCCTCATAGCGTGGACGCATTCTTACCCCTCTGTGGGCCTCATTTTTGTTGTGTGTTTTGTTGTAGCTGGGCAAATAGAGAGGAAGTCTGGAAAATCATGTTAAACAAGGAAAAGACATACTTAAGGGATCAGCACTTTCTTGAGCAACACCCTCTTCTGCAGCCAAAAATGCGAGCAATTCTTCTGGATTGGTTAATGGAGGTGAGCTTGAGTCTTCCTGTTGGCTTCATGAAAGCACTGAGCATTTCCAGCATTTTTGTGTATTAGGACCTCTGTGTGGTTGATTCCCTTGACACGTTCTCCGTCTCTGAAGCTATATGGTATACTTACTGAGGTGGTCTTTCTGTTTTGCTTGTATTCTTAGCAAGAATTTCGAAATCTTTTTTTTTTTTTCTTTTCTTTTTTTTGAGATGGAGTCTTTGTCACCCAGGCTGGAGTGCAGTGGCAAAATCTCGGCTCCAGCCGAGTGACCATGAGACTCTGTCTCAATTTTTTTTTTTTAGCACATTTTTTAACATATTTGGACCATTGGAGTGGCTTCTGTATTTTGAGACAGAGTTGCTCTGTCGCCCAAGCTGCAACCTCTGCCTCACGGGTTCAAGCGATTCTCTGGGCCTCAGCCTCTTGAGTAACTGAGATTACTGGTGCACGCCACCACACCTGGCTAATTTTTGTATTTTTAGAAGAGACAGGGTTTCACCATGTTGGCCAGGCTGGTCTTGAACTCCTGACCTCGTGATCCACCCGCCTTGGCCCCCCAGAGTGCTGGGATTACAGGCGTGAGCCATCGTGCCTGGCTAAATTGCTTTTAAATGTACTCACTGGGATGCATATATCACCTCTTTGATAGCTACTGTCATAAATTGTAAACACATGTGAACAAGTTTATCTTAAACAGGGCTGACGTTGTTTCTTTTTAATTTCTTGGAATCCATTCCCTTTTGCCACCATTCCCATTTATTCTAATAAAATATACTGTTCAAATCCTGGCTGGGCACAGTGGCTCATGTTTGTAATCCCAGCACTTTGGGAGGCCAAGGCAGAAGGATCCCTTGAGCCCAGGAGTTGGAGACTAGCCGGGGCAACATAGCGAGACCCCATGTCTTGTCTTTTTTTTTGAAACAGAGCTTTGCTATTGTTGCCCAGGCTGGAGTGCAGTGGGGTGATCTCGGCTCACTGCAACCTCTGCCTCCCGGTTTCAAGCGATTCTCTTGCCTCAGGCTCCTGAATAACTGAGATTACAGGCATACGCCACCACGCCTGGCTAATTTTGTATTTTTAGTAGAGACGGGGTTTCTCCACGTTGGTCAGGCTGGTCTTGAACTCCTGACCTCAGGTGATCCGCCTGCCTTGGCCTCTCAAAGTGCTGGGATTACAAGTGTGAGCCACTGCACCCGGAGCAAAACATAAAAAATTGTCAGAGTATAGTGGCTCACACTTGTAGTCACAACTACTGCAGAGGCTGAAGTGGGAGGATTGCTTGAGCCTGGGAGTTGGAGCCTGCAGTGAGCCGTGATAGTGCCAGTGCACTCCAGCCTGGGTGACCATGAGACTCTGTCTCAATTTTTTTTTTTTAGCACATTTTTTAACATATTTGGACCATTGGAGTGGCTTCTGTATTTTGAGACGGAGTTGCTCTGTCGCCCAAGCTGGAATGTAGTGGTGCAGTCACGGCTCACTACAGGCTCCAATTCCCGGGCTCAAGCAGTCCTCCCGCCTCAGCCTCCCCAGTCGTTGGGACTACAGGCATGAGCTACTACGCCCTGCCAATTTTTTATTTTTTGTTGAGATGGGGTCTCACTGTGTTGCCCCAGCTGGTCTCCAACTCCTGGGATCAAGGGATCCCCCTGCCTTGGCCTCCCAAAATGCTGGGATTACGGGTGTGCGCTACAGCACCCAACTCAAATCTTTTCTTGATCCACACTATTTTATTTCTCTTTAACAGTTAATCAAAAGAACAAGTATAACAAAATTTATTTTTATTGGTCGTATATCTCTTACTGGGATGAACTACGGTAGCTTATAGTTTCTGATTAAGAGAAACTTCCTAGACAACCTTGTAAGACTTGAATGGATGAGAAGTGGGCTTTTCTTCTG
Source organism: Trachypithecus francoisi (assembly GCF_009764315.1). NCBI lineage: Eukaryota > Metazoa > Chordata > Mammalia > Primates > Cercopithecidae > Trachypithecus > Trachypithecus francoisi. The sequence goes on from NW_022681457.1 coordinate 58,974,796, forward strand.
AAGTGGAAGGACAGCTCAGGCAGACCCGTTTCATGAAAACATGTAGAAATTGAGTATGTAACTACAAAAGTACCCCTCATCCTCGGGGGTACATCCCAAGACCCGCAGGAGATGCCTGAAGCCACAGATAGTACTGAGCTCTAGCTATGCTATGTTTTTAATCCTCTACTTTCACATTTTCACTTAAAAGAAAGCACTTCACGGCTTCTCTTTGGCGTTTCCAAATAGCCAGCCTCAGTACTCTTGCCCTGTGGGGCCATTATTCAGTAAAATAAGGGCTGCTTGCTTGAACACCAGCACTGCTGTGCTGTGACAGTCCATCTGATAACCTGTGTGCTACTGAGTGACTAACAGGCAGGTGGCCTGCTCCACGGGGATGTGCGGGCAAGGGGATGATTCACATCCTAGGCAGATGAGGGTGGGACAGGCCAGAGGGCCCCTCATTTAAAACCTATCAGTTGTTAGGCTGGGCACAGTGGCTCATCCCTATAATCCCATCACTTTGGGAGGCTGAAGCAGGCGGATCACTTGAGGCCAGGAGTTCAAGACCAGCCTGGCCAACAAGGTGAAACACCATTTCTACTAAAAATACAAAAATTAGCTGGGTATGGTGGCGGGTGCCTATAATTCCAGCTACTCGGGAGGCTGAAGCAAGAGAATTGCTTGAGCCTGGGAGGCGGAGGTTGCAGTGAACCAAGATCACAACACTGCACTCCAGCCTGGGCGACAGAATATGACACTGTCTCAAAACAAAAGACAAACTAACAAAAAAAATCAGTTGTTGAGTTCAAGAACTTTGCATTTAATATTGTCCTATATTGTCCTTCACCAAAGTCATTACAAGGTTTTTGTTTTTTTTTTCCCCTCCCTCAAGTAACCGTTCTAAAACTTAATATGTTTTCAGGTGTGTGAAGTCTATAAACTTCATAGGGAGACCTTTTACTTGGCACAGGATTTCTTTGACCGGTATATGGCGACACAAGAAAATGTTGTAAAAACTCTTTTACAGCTTATTGGGATTTCATCTTTATTTATTGCAGCCAAACTTGAGGTAAATCATTTTCAAGTATTCGTTCTATAATGTGTGTTATTTCTTGAGCTCCACTGAGATTGGGGGAAGAGGTTGGTGTTTTGTCTATAGCACTCATCCTAAATTTTTCTAATTTGCTACCCTAAAAGTTAAGACACATGCCAAAAAGAAAAGAGGCTGGAAAGTGACCAGGAAGAGAAAAGTAGTGAGGGTATGGAAGATCTAGGTTTGTGTAGTTACATTGAGCAAAGAAAAAAAAATTGATCTTTGAACTAAGATTATAGTTTTGGGCCTGGGATGGTGGCTCATGCCTATGATCCCAAGCACTTTGGGAGGCCAAGGCAGCTAGGTCACTTGAAGCCAGTAGTTTGAGACATGGTGAAACACCATTTGTACTAAAAATACAAAAATTAGCCAGGCATGGGGGCGCGCGCCTGTAATCCCAGCTATTCAGGAGGCTGAGGCAAGAGAATCGCTGAAGCCCAGGAGGCAGAGGTTGCAGTGAGTCGAGATCCATCACTGCACTCCAGCCTGGGCAACAGAGGGAAATTCTGTCTAAAAAGAAAAAAGAAAAGATTAAAAATTTGTGTATGATTATCAAAGGGTGTATGGGCCCGACTTTCAGACGTGTTAAAGGTACTGAAAAGGGGATATTTCAAAAGTACCCACAGTGAGTCAAAGTTCCATCCATTTATTTAAAGGTGGGTGAGAGGAGTTTTTTTTTTTTTTTTTTTTTTTTTACAACGAACACATTGAACCATTGGAGTGGCTTCTGTGTTAATCCCATCAGTGCGTCTTCTCTCTTTCCATGCCAGGGTGCTGAGAAGTCATTTTGGATGCATTATAAATTGAGACTGTTAGAGACTGGCTTTGGTGCTAGTGCCATCTTTTATTTCCTTTCAGGAAATCTATCCTCCAAAGTTGCACCAGTTTGCATATGTGACAGATGGAGCTTGTTCGGGAGATGAAATTCTCACCATGGAATTAATGATTATGAAGGTGGGTTCCAGTGAATTTTCCAGCCATTTTTAAAATGCATATGTCAGATCTTTTCCACCTGAAGTGGGAGTGCCTCTGGGAGGTGTTCTCCAGCTGGACACATTGTGGCATGGAACATGGCTGCATTTTGAACTTCTTTTCTCAATCATCGGTCTCTTTTCTCTCTGTTTTCCTTTAGGCCCTTAAGTGGCGTTTAAGTCCCCTGACTATTGTGTCCTGGCTGAATGTATACATGCAGGTTGCATATCTAAATGACTTACATGAAGTGCTACTGCCGCAGTATCCCCAGCAAATCTTTATACAGATTGCAGAGGTAAGTGGCTCCATCACGTCCGTGGGGCCACCTTCCCTGCAGCTGGAGTGAGGAACTCTAGAAGAGGCGTGTGGTGGCGTCCATCTCAGCATTCTTTTCTTCTCCATAGCTGTTGGATCTCTGTGTCCTGGATGTTGACTGCCTCGAATTTCCTTATGGTATACTTGCTGCTTCAGCCTTGTATCATTTCTCTTCATCTGAATTGATGCAAAAGGTTTCAGGTAAGTAGGCTTTCCAATGCGTGCACAAACAAGGTATACTAAGCTTACACTCAGTTGTCAGCCTCAGGTTAAGCCCACGATATCTTCCCTGCAGGATATCAGTGGTGCGACATAGAGAACTGTGTCAAGTGGATGGTTCCATTTGCCATGGTTATAAGGGAGACGGGGAGCTCAAAACTGAAGCACTTCAGGGGCGTTGCTGATGAAGATGCACACAACATACAGACCCACAGAGACAGCTTGGATTTGCTGGTCAGTGCTGCTCCTTCTTTCAGTCCTTCTTGCCCAAATTCTTAAAACTGCCTAAATAGGCCAGCCGCAGTGGTTCAGGCCTGTCAGCCCAGCACTTTGGGAGGCCAAGGTGGACCGATCACTTGAGGCCAGGAGTTCAAGACCAGCCTGGCCAACATGGTGAAACCCTGTCTCTACTAAAAATACAAAAATTAGGCCGGGCGCAGTGGCTCAAGCCTGTAATCCCAGCACTTTGGGAGGCCGAGACGGGTGGATCACGAGGTCAGGAGATCGAGACCATCCTGGCTAACACCATGAAACCCCGTCTCTACTAAAAAATACAAAAAACTAGCCGGGCGAGGTGGCGGGCGCCTGTAGTCCCAGAGGGTGAGGCAAGAGAATGGCGTAAACCCGGGAGGCAGAGCTTGCAGTGAGCTGAGATCCGGCCACTGCACTCCAGCCTGGGCGATAGAGCGAGACTCCGTCTCAAAAAAAAAAAAAAAAAAATTAGCCAGGTATGGTGGTGGGCACCTGTAGTCCCAGCTACTCGAGAGGCCAAGGCAGGAGAATCATTTGAACCTGGGAGGCGGAGGTTGTAGTGCGTTGAGATCACACCACTGCCCTCTAGTCTGGGCAACAGAGCAAAACTATGTCTCAAAAGAAAAAAAACTGCCTAAATAACCTGTTCAGTTTTCTTTAGGCAGGCTCCAAATATCCTTAAAAAACTCCAATTTTAATTCCTTGAACAAGAAAAATCCTGGCAAATTGATGCTGTATCTCACTATCGTATAGACCACAGAGTTCTAAAGTGTTCTTTGATTTTTTTTTTTCCTTTACTCACCTCCATAGAAAAAGACATAGTGGCCAGACACAGTGGCTTTTGGAGGCCAAGGCAGAAGGACTGCTTGAGCCCAGAAGTTCGAGACTAGCCTGGGCAACATAGGGAGACCCCATCCCTAAAAAATTTAAAAAACTAGCCAGGCATGGTGGCACATGTCTGTAGTCCCAGCACTTTGGGAGGCTGAGGCGGGCAGATTGCCTGAGGTCAGGAGTTCGAGACCAGCCTGACCAAAACGGCAAAACCTCATCTCTATGAAAAATACAAAAATTAGCCAGGCATGGTGGTGGGTGCCTGTAATCTCAGCTACTCTACTCGGGAGGCTGAGGCAGAGAATCACTCGAACCCGGAAAGTGGAAGTTGCAGTGAGCTGAGATCCCGTCACCATATTCCAGTCTGGGTGACAAAGCGAGACTCCATCTCGGGGAAAAAAAAAAAAAATTAAAAAAGAAAAAGAAAAAGCCTATGGTAGTTGAAGCCCAAGGATATGTTGTACTTTAACATGTTGTCCGTTTTATTCTTACCGACAGGACAAAGCCCGAGCAAAGAAAGCCATGTTGTCTGAACAAAATAGGGCTTCTCCTCTCCCCAGTGGGCTCCTCACCCCTCCACAGAGCAGTAAGAAGCAGAGCAGCGAGCCAGAAATGGCGTGACCACCCCATCCTTCTCCACCAAAGACAGTCACACGGAAGCGCCTGCTCCACGTTCTCTTCTGTCTGTTGCAGCGGAGGCGTGCGTTTGCTTTTACAGATATCTAAATGGAAGAGTGTTTCTTCCACAACAGAAGTATTTCTGTGGATGGCATCGAACAGGGCAAAGTGTTTTTTATTGAATGCTTATAGATTTTTTTTAAATAAGTGGGTCAAGTACACCAGCCACCTCCAGACACCAGTGCGTGCTCCCAATGCTGCTATGGAAGGTGCTACTTGACCTGAGGGACTCACACAACAACAAAGGCTTGAAGCTGTGGAGGGCCACAGTGGCCTGGCTCTCCCCGCGGGTGTTCTGGGCTGCATTGTACCAAGTGGAGCAGGTGGTTGCGGGCAAATGTTGTGCAGAGCCCACAACCAGCTAGGCAGGGGGTTGCTGTCTCCACATTATCAGTTGACAGTGTACAATGCCTTTGAATGAACTCTGTTTTGTAAGTGCTGCTATATCCGTTTTTTAATAAAGATAATACTGTCTTTGAGACAGCTGGTTTTATGAGCTGTGTCTGGTAACTTAAGGTAGAAGTCAGCCTTTATTGTGACTATATCAAGTTATCTTTTTTGACTTCATACTTCTTGAGGCTCAAGTCTTTTTTTTTTTTAAGACAGGGACAGGGTCTCACTGTGTCACCCAGGCTGGAGTGCAGCGGCACAGTCTTGGCTCACTGCAGCCTCTGCCTCCCGGGTTTAAGTGATTCTCCTGCCTCAGCCTCCTAAGTAGCTGGGACTACAGGCATGTGCCACCACACCCAGCTAATTTCTGTATTTTTAATGGAGATGGGGTTTTGCCATGTTGGCCAGGCTGGTCTCAAACTCCTGACCTCAGGTGATCCGCCCATCTCAGCTTTCCAAAGTGCTGGGATTACAGGTGTGAGCCACCTCACCCAGCCTTGAGGCTTAACTCTTTCGGTTAAATACATTTTTCAATGTATTTGATGGAAAGAAAACTTCAGAAGTGGGCTTCAGGTGCAGCCTGTCTGCCTCCTGGTGCCCCCTGAGCTGGAAGCAAGGAGTCCACCTGGTATTTCTCTCACCACGCCCTGCACTGGTGGCTGCTCACATCAGGTTCATTGGCCATCGATGGCAGTAGTGGTGAGGTCATGTCCACACCGAAGAGGATTCCTAGGTATAACTTCCTTCTTAGGACTGGTTAAAGGCCATAAGGAATCTGTAATTAGCATGATTTAATGCTTTTTTTTTTTTTTTTTTGTCCTTAACCAAATCTTAACCTAAAGAATAAGTGAATTTTTATTTGGAGAACTTTTAACATAGTAACCTAAAACTGCTTTTAAGAAGAAAATGCGGCTGGGCACGGTGGCTCACGCCTGTAATCCCAGCACTTTAGGAGGCTGAGGTGGGAGGACCACCTGAGATCAGGAGATCGAGACCATCCTGGCTAAAATGGTGAAACCCCATCTCTACTAAAAATGTAAAAATTATCTGGGCATGGTAGTGGGCACCTGTAGTCCCAGTTACTTGGGAGGCTGAGGCAGGAGAATGGCATGAACCTGGGAGGCAGAGCTTGCAGTGAGCTGAGATTGCGCCACTGCACTCCAGCTTGGGCAACAGCAAGACTCCATCTCAAAAAAAATTTTTTAAAAAAAGGAAAAGAAGAAAATGCGGCTGGGCGCGGTGCCTCACGCCTGTAACCCCAGCAGTTTGGGAGGCTGAGTTGGGCAGATCACTTGAGGTCAGGAGTTCGAGACCAGCCTACCCAACATGTTGAAACCCCATCTCTAGTAAAATTACAAAAATTAAGGCTGGGCGTGGTGGTTCACACCTGTAATCCCAGCACTTTGGGACCCAAGACAGGCAGATCACCTGAGGTTGGGAGTTCAAGACCAGCTTGACCAACATGGAGAAACCCCGTCTCTACTAAAAGTACAAAATTAGCTTGGCATAGTGGCACAGGTTTATAATCCCAGCTACTTGGGAGGCTGAGGCAGGTGAATCACTTGAACCAGGAGGCAGCAGCTGCAGTGAGTTGAGATCATGCCACTGCACTCCAGCCTGGGTGACGGAGTGAGACTCCATCTCATAAAAAACAAGAAAAGAAAAAAATAAATTTAAAGTAGAGGTATATGTCAGTTGAGGGCATGATGCAGCCTGTTTGCTAAGCATTGATGGAGTCACCAAGTGCCTTGCTAATGATTGCTGTCCACTTAACAGGCCTCTTGTACAGCTCACATGACTTTTTTTTTTTTTTTTTTAATACTTTTAATAGAGACGGCGTTTCACCACGTTGGCCAGGATGGTCTCAATCTCCTGACCTCATGATCCGCCCTCCTTGGCCTCCCAAAGTGCTAGGATTACAGGTGTGAGCCACCGCATCCAGCTGCTCACATGACTTTTTACTGAACATTCTTCAAGTGGTGGTCTTTTGGAGTCTTGTGTTGGACTAACGGTGCTTCATCATGTGTGCCAGTGCATACAAGGAAGGTGAATGAACAAATACTGCTTATTTTCAACTTGATATTTTATCTCATTTGGCAAAAATCTAAAGAAAAAAGCAGCCATTTGAAATTTGTAACCATATGCAGTGAACCAAGATGGCGCCACGGCAGTACAGTCTAGGCGACAGAGCAAGATTCCATCTCAGAAAGAGTCAAATCTAACCATATTTGTATAAAGTTGGAGAGAGACCTTACTTTTGACATTGATGTAGTTCTGGCAAATTTTTGTTTTGTTTTGTTTTGAGATGGAGTCTCACTGTGTTGCCAGGCTGTAGTGCCAGGCTGAAGTGTAGTACCACTGTACAATCTCAGCTCATTGCAACCTAGTGCCAGGCTGAAGTGTAGTACCACTGTACAATCTCAGCTCATTGCAACCTCCGCCTCCCGGGTTCAAGGCATTCTCCAGCCTCAGCCTCCCAAGTAGCTGGGACTATAGGCATGCGCCACCACACCCAGCTAAGTTTGTATTTTTAGTAGCAACGGGGTTTTTCCATGTTGGCCAGGCTGGTCTCGAACTCCTGACCTCAGGTGATCCGCCCTCCTTGGCTTCCCAAAGTGATAGAATTACAGGCATGAGCCACTCTGCGCCCGGCTTTTCTGGCAAGTTTTATTTATTTACTTTATTTTTATTTTATTATTATTTTTTGAGACCAAGTCTCGCTTTGTCGCCCAGGCTGGAGGGCAATGATGCAATCTCAGCCCACTGCAACTTCTACCTCCCGGGTTCAAGCGATTCTCCTGCCTCAGGCTCCTGAGTAGCTGAGACTACAGGTGCGTACCACCACACCTGGCTAATTTTTGTATTTTTAGTAAAGATGGGGTTTCACCGTGTTAGCCAGGATGGTCTTGATCTCCTGACCTCGTGATCTGCCCACCTCAGCCTCCTAAAGTGCTGGGATTACAGGTGTGAGCCACGGCACCCAGCCCTCTGGCAAGTTTTAATACTACAGTTATCCTAATAAATGCATTGTAAATCTACATGTAATGTAATGGTATTTAGTCAAATGACAGGACTAGCTATAATAGTTATTTCTTCACCGTATGCAGAGATGTTCTAGCCTTAAAAAGCAGTGAGTTAGGGCCTGGTGCCTGTAATTTCAGCACTTTGGGAGGCTGAGGCAGGTGGATCACGAGGTCGAGATCGAGACCATCCTGGCTAACACGGTGAAACCCCATATCTACTAAAAAATACAAAAAAAAAAAAAATTAGCTGGGCATGGTGGTGGGCACCTGTAGTCCCAGTTACTCGGGAGGCTGAGACAGGAGAATGGCGTGAACCTGGGAGGCAGGGCTTACAGTGAACCAAGTTCGCGCCACTGCACTCCAGCCTGGGCGACAGAGTGAGACGCCATCTCAAAAAAAAAAGCAGTGAGTTTTTGGCTGGACGTGATGGCTGACACTTTTAATCCCAGCACTTTGGGAGGCTGAGGCAGGCAGATCACTTGAAGCCAGGAGCTTGAGACAAGCCTTGCCAACATGGTGAAACCCTGTCTCTATTAAAAATACAAAAATTAGCTGGTTTTGTGGTGGTGTGCTCCTGTAGTCCCAGCTACTTGGGAGGCTGAGGCAGCAGAATTGCTTGTACCTGGGAGGTGAAGGTTGCAGTGAGCTGACATCGTGCCACTGCACTCCAGCCTGGGCGATAGAGTGAGACCCTGTCAAAAAAAAAAAAAAAAAGCAGTGAATTTTTAATGGCATTCATTTGTAAGTGACTTGGCAAAATCTTAAAAGTGGTTAACTTACATTTGGCATTTTTTTTTTTTTTTTTTTTAAGACAGAGTCTCACTCTGTCACCCAGGCTGGAGTGCAGTGGTGTGATCTTGACTTACTGCAACCTTCGCCTCCCGGGTTCAAGCAATTCTCCTGCCTCAGCCTCCTGAGAAGCTGGGATTACAGGCACCTGCCACCAGGCCCGGCTAATTTTTTTTTGTATTTTTAGTAGAGACGGGGTTTCACTGTGTTGGCCAGGCTGGTCCTGAACTCCAGACCTCGGATGATCCACCTGCCTCAGCCTCCCAAAGTGCTGGGATTACAGGCATGAGCCAGTGTGGCCGGCCTACATTTGACATTTTCTAAGCAAAAAGGTGGCACTAAAAACATTTCTATTTCCAATGAGAGCTTGATACATTGAGGTAACAGCAAATTTGAAAGTACATTTGAGGCTGGGCACAATGGTTCACGCCTATAATCCCAGCACTTAGGGAGGTTCGAGGTGGGCGGATCACTTGAAGTCAGGAGATCAAGAACAGCCCGACCAACATGGTGAAACCTCATTTCTACTAAAAGTACAAAAAATTAGCCAGATGTGGTGGTGGGCGCCTGAAGTCCCAGCTACTCAAGAGGCTGAGGCAGGAGAATCGCTTGAACCCGGTAGGCGGGGGTTGCGGTGAGCCAAGATCATGCCACTGCACTCCAGCCTGCATGACAGAGTAAGACTCCATCTCAAAAAAAAAAAAAAAAAAGCATATTTGAGGTAAACATTAATTCATAGGTCATTTAGCAAGCCACTATATTGCAGAGAGTGCTAGAATATGCTGAAATAAGAATGCCTTATATGTAACTTGTTGGAATGCTGCATTTCTGGAAGTCAAAGCTTTTTAAGTGGCAGTGTTGTCACAGGCAGCTCTTAATCATTGGTGCTAATAAAGGCTAAGTCCCGAATGGGTAAATGACATCCATATTAATCAATCATGTCTATACTCAAGAACCCTAAAAGCTGCTAGTAAGTGGAAATCAAAGTTCCCCTGTAAGAGGAGCTTTTTCCACTTGCTAGTAATCCATGCTTTGGCCTCTCTCTCATTGGCTGCAAATACCCCTTGACCAAGTCACTTATGTTCTACTATTCAGCTAAAACCAGAGGAGGCCACAAGAGACATTGGGGTGAAAATGGCAGCTCAGTCAACTTGGGTGAACAGATGTCCTAAGGAGATGCGTTAGCAAGAAGGACCAGAGAATGGAGATCACTGATGTGGCCCCTTGATCTAACCCTCAGGTTAGAGATGGAGAAAGAGTGAGCGATTCACCAACCCTGGAGACACTGGATTGTGGTGGACCATATCCTGATATCCTGCCTCAGCTCACAGAATTCACTTGCGGCCGGGTGCAGTGGCTCACACCTCTAATCCCAGCACTTTGGGAGGCCAAAGTGGGCAGACCACCTGAGCCCAGGAGTTCAAGACCAGCCTGGGCAATATGACAAAACCCCATCTCTACAAAAAATTTAAAAATTAGCTGGTTGTGGGGACGCATGCCTGTACCAGCTACCCAGGAGGCCGAGATGGGAGAATCACCTGAGCCTGGGAGGTTGAGGCTGCAGTGAGCCATGATTGTGCCACTGCACTCCAGCCCAAGCATAGGAGCGAGACCCTGTCTCCCAAAAAAGAATTCACTTGCTAGAGTCTGCCAGAGTTGCCGTCATTTCTCTGCCCACTGTGCCTAACAACAACAACGACAAAAAAAAAAAAAAATAAATAAATAAAACAAAAAAAACCCTGGTCCTCAGGTGGTGGGAGTCAAGGGTTTTCCAATGCCATCTTCCCTGTGTGGAACACAGACAGCTTACTCTTTCATGATGGTTATTTGGTACCATGTGGATAAATACATGATGCTGAGGTTCACACTGACTTTTAGTTTCTAAGGCAGGTAGAGCCATGGAGCCCTTTAAGATTCGGAGCATGGCACCCGATACGCGTCCATCCTCTAACTCAGACACAAACAAGATTGCAGTTTATGCAGGCAAAATTAGGCTCTAGCTCCGAGCAGGGCTAGAAAGAGAAATCAAATCTGATAATGTCTACTCATATTTACCCAACCGTGCATTTTCCTACCACATGTTCCACATTTTGAAATTCAAATCACATTTCTACCTTGGACATTGTTTGAAGACTATTTTTATCCCTGCTGTAATCATCTAATTTGCTGATTACAGGCCTCAAATTGCCACAGAGAACTCAATTTTTGAAAGAATTGTCCTGTTTGATCAAATATGTTATTCAAGCAATGCAGTCATTTGTTCCACAAGGTTACCTGCCAGGCAGAGTTAACCAGGAGTAATAGCATTAGAAGCCTATACTTAAAATCAAGCATTAGCTAATCCGCCTGCGACAATAGAGTCTTAAATATAATTTGCTGCAGATACTTCAGTTCCTGCACCGACAGACAATTGCATTCTGTATCCAATGAACATAGATTTTTTCCTACCTCGTCCCAATTCCAAATTTAACTTTAGAAGACTCTAATGTACTCAGTTACACAGGCTTACCAGGTACTCTTTCCCGGGAGCCTCACATGGGAGGGTAATGCTATCCTTTATTCAATAAACAGCATCCCTCACCTTTTAAATCATTTTCCTGATCAATGCCAATTCCAAAAATTGTGTGGCATCTGATTGTGCAGTGTGGTTCAAGTCGAATGCTGGCTTCCCGGGGGTTGGTGTGTGAGGTGCCCCTCCGTGGAGCCCCTGCTGAGTGTACACTGCCAGTCCTGGAGACATGAGCTCAAGGGAGCCTAGGAGATCTGTGAAGCCCTGAAGTCCCCGGAGGGCACTGGTATGAAATGAAACGGCCGCACTCTAGGAGCAGAGCAGCAGCAGGACTGAAGCTCGGGAGGTGGGGCTGTGGAATGCTCTCCAGCAGTCACAAAAAGCCCTCACAAATAGGGTAGAGGAAGGTGAGGAGCTGACAAGACCACATCACAAGGGGCTTTGCCATCAATTAAGATGGGTGTGGTCTCCCCCACAGCAGGAAGCCGGTGTTTGTAAGACAGGAGTGACTCGCTCAGAGCCGGTTTGGAGGAAGAGGTTGATGAACAAGTGCAGAGTTACGTGTCTTTGTGCCGTAAGAAAATGACTGTGCAAGTTGGGCGTGGTGGTGTGCACCTGTAACCCTAGCTATTTGGAAGGCTGAGGTGGGAAGTATTGCTGGAGCCCAGGGGGTGGAGGCTGCAGTGAGAGATGATCACACCACCGTACTCCAACCTGTGCAACAGAACTAGACCCTATCTTGAAACAAACAAACAAAAAATCAAAAAAGAAAATGAAAATGAGTGTGTAGTGTGTGAGGGACAAGCAGGCAGCCAATGAGGACATTCGTAAAATCAGCTGCATCACCATCATTTCTAAATGGTGCTGCCTGCCTATCTCCCCCAGCCCCATGATTCTGCCCCTGTGCCCCTGCCCAGGCCTGTGCCTACAGTGGCTGGCCCCACCTCCTGCAGGAGTGCACCCCTGCCCCACACTGATGTCATTTCTTCACTGGGTTCTGGAGGCAGTCACCTCACGTGGGAACCTGGCTCTGCCACTTCCCAGGTGGTCTCGGGCTCTGTGCTTCACTTCTCCAAGCTTCGTGTTTCCCAGCTGTGACCTGAGGATGACGACGCAGTGCTTCCCCTATGGAAAAGAGGGGAGATGAAATGTGGTCATGCATAGATATGTTGAGCACAGCGTTTGGCACATTAAAGAGAAACAGCAAATGACAGCTGATCCCTCTTTTTGCCACCACTGGGTTCATTGTCACTGAGCTAGGCTGTTCTGTGAAAGACTGAGCATTCTCTCTTCTTTTCTTTTCTTTTTTGAGACGAAGTCTCGCTCTGTCTCCCAGGTTGGAGTGCAGCAGCATGATCTCAGCTTACTGCAACCTCTGCCTCATGGGTTCAAGAGATTCTCCTGCCTCAGCCTCCCAACTAGCTGGGATTACAGGTAATCCTGGCTGTATTTGTACTTTACACCGCCTAGCTAATTTTTGTACTTTTAGTAGAGACGGGGTTTTGCCATGTTGGCCAGGCTGGTCTCGAACTCCTGACCTTAGGTGATCTGCCCACCTCAGCCTCCCAAAGTGCTGGTATTACACGCATGAGCCACCATGCCTGGCCGAGCTTCTTCTTTCTTAAGAGACAGGGTCTTGCTCTTTCATCAGGCTGGAGTGCTGTGGCACAACCATAGCTTACTACAGCCTCGACCTCCTGGACCCAAGAGATGCTCCCGCTTGAGCTTCCTGAGTAGCTGGGACTACAGGTGCACACCACCATGCCCGACTAGTTTAAAGCTTTTTTTTTTTTTTGTAGAGATGGGGGAATCTCACTATGTTGCCCAGGCTGGCCTTGAACTCCTGGCCTCCAGTGGTCCTCCTGCCTTGGCCTTCCAAAGTGCTGTGGCCACAGGCGTGAGCCACTGTGCCTGGCTGAGTTTAGCACTGAGGATGTGTTCTAGCCCTACAGACAGCTCTGGTAGAGAGGGCACTGAGGTGGGGACTTACTGGCTGACCTGTGTGCCTTGTGCAGCCCAACCCAGAGCAGTGAGGACCCCAGGAATGCCTGGGAGCTTGTGCAAGTGAACTCTTAGCCTCCTTAGCCTCTCCCCTTGGGCCCGCCCCTTTGTCTTCTCCAGGCTTCCACCCCCATCTCCCAACTTCTCTTCCTTTTTTTTCTTTCTTTTTTTTTCTTTTCTTTTTTGAGATGGAGTCTCACTCTGTCACCCAGGCTGGAGTGCCGTGGCATGATCTCGGCTCACTCCAACCTCCACCTCCCAGGTTCAAGTCATTCTTCCCCACGTAGCTGGGTCTATAAGCACACACCACCGCATCCAGCTAATTTTTGTGTTTTCAGTAGAGACAGAGTTTCATCATGTTGGTCAGGCTGGTCTCGAACTCCTGACCTCAAGTGATCTGCCCGCCTCAGCCTTCTGAAGTGTTGGGATTATGGGTGTGAGCCACTGTGCCCAGCCACCACTTCTCTTCCTGGGCAGCCCCTTTGAAAGTATCACTGTCACTCCCTCTTCGACCATCTCCAGTTGGTGTCCCCACACCACACGGTGCCCTCAACAAGGCCACCTAAGACTTCCGTGGGACAAATCTCACAGTATGCATCTGCCTTCCTCTGCCAAGGAACCTCTGCCGCACTTCGCTCTGCTGACCCCTCCTTCCCTCTAGAAACTTGGGTGCCAGCCCCCACCACCCCCACGCACCAAGCATCATCCCTCCCAGGCAGCTCCTCTGTGCTCCAGCTTAAGGTGGAGGAGCCGCAGATTCATTCCGGCCACCACCGCCCCCTTAACATTCGTCCCTGGGCAAACTCACCACCTGGAAGGCTTCGCCGCTGCCTCTGTGCCGGCCTTACCCAAGCGTGGGGTCTCTACCTCAGTGAGACCTGCCCTGGCTGCACACCTGAATGCCCACCTGCCTGCAGGGGGCCTCCACCTGCGCCTTTCACCACCTTCTAGAGAAATTCCTTATTTCACCTTCCATTGTTCATGCTATTACGAAAAATGGGAACTGGCAATACACAATCAATGTGAAAGTGACTCAATCCGCAAGTCATCGGTGAAATGCAAAATAAAACAATGAGATCATTTCACAGCCACCAGGTTGGCAAAAATTTTAAAGTACAAATAATAATACAAATGAATAGCTGTGGATCCATCACAAATTTGCCTACTTGACTTCATATCATGTTTTAAAGAAGAAATGCAGCATTTGAGTATGCCCAGCAGTTTGTCAAAAGAAAAATACTAAAATAAAAGAAATACAATATTATAGACATAGCTGAAAGTCCCCTCATGTTCCTCCTCAGCCGAAACAGCCCCCCAAGGTGGATGTATATGATGCCCACGCATATTTTTAGACTTTTACCATTTATTTTTGGATCCAGAAGCAATAAATAGACTTACAGCAAACACTGCTTTGGGTGTTTAAAAATTTACCTACATTTGGTGGAAGGAAAAAAGAGAAATAGTGACAAAACAAAAAAAGAAGAAAAAGAAAATACTTAAATGGAATCAACCTTTACATATCACAATATCACTTGCTATTTTCTTTCAATGTTATTTTCTTTTCTTTCTTTCTTTCTTTTTTTTTTTTTTATATGGAGTCTCGCCCTGTTGCCTAGGCTGGAGTGCAGTGGTACAATCTCAGCTCATTGCAACCTCCACCCGCCAGGTTCAAGGGATTCTCCTGCCTCAGCCTCCTGAGTAGCTGAGATTACAGGCGCCCACCACTATGCCCAGCTAATTTTTGTATTTTTAGTAGAGACGGGGTTTCGCTATGTTGGCCAGGCTGGTCTTGAACTCTTTACCTCAGGTGATCTGCCCTCCTCGGCCTCCCAAAATGCTGGGATTACAGGCGTGAGCCACCGTGCCTGGCCTCAGTGTTATTTTCAAGATTTACCTATGTTGATCCCTGCAGGATTGAGTTTATTCTTTTGAAATGGTGGTAGAATTTTCCCCTGTGTGAATGTTCCACAATAGATATGCTCCCTGCTACCCTGGTCCACAAGTAGGTTTCTGATTTTTTTCACCATCACAGTGTTGCAGTTGGCATCTTGTTCACATTGGTGCCACTTACTTGGATTCCTTTAGGGCACATTCCTAGATGTAGGAGTGCCATGTCAAAGGGCGTGTGCCTATGCACCTTAACTAGATGTGGTCAGTGACTTCCTCAAACTGCACCAATCTCTGCTTCCAGCCAGGGAGTGTGAGAGCTCCTGCCTCTCCACCCTTGCTCCAGTACTTGCTATTGTCAACTTCTCTTCCCATTACAATTGCTAGTATTTAACTTTATTGGTTTTTCTCTGGCTATGAAAGTAAAGTTTGTTTGTTATAATAAATCAGCATACTACAAACACATGCAACATAGAAACCGATGATTCCCTAGAGATGCCATTCTTAAGAGTTTGAGTGTTAAAACAGTGTACATTGCTCCAGAATTCTTTTCAATGACACACTAACACATGAGTGAATGAAAATATTTGCTGTTTTTCTATAGGGTGGTTTCATTCAGCTATATCATCACTAAGTAGTTTAAAATGCACATGCACATACAAACTCACTCCTTTTCTGTTGTTATTTCTCAGTGATGACCTGCCAATTGATTTCACTGCCTTCCTGGCACAAAATAGCTGCTCATTAAATATCTGCTCCATGAATGGATGAATGGATGGATCGATGGATGGATGGATGGATGGATGGATGGATGGACACACGGACGTACAGATGGATGGACAAACAGACGGATGGATGAACAGACGGATGGATGGATTCTTACATTTATAGCCACTTTCTTACATTTTTATGCCCAGGAGACTGTAGACTATCTTCTACTTGCAAAAGACCAAAATTAAGATTAGAAAGTGAGATATTAACAGAAATTAATCAAGCCTCTGTCCAGGTTCTAGTCCTTTTTTGAGTAAAGGTGCCACACACCATGGAATCCCAGTTCCTGGTGGGGTTACTGGGAGCATGGCATCCAAGAGCCCAGTCTCCAATGCACCATCAGACACACAGACAAATCCATCCTTTCTACTTTGGGGCAGGGCTGTAATGAACTATCCCTGGGATGCTGTCCCTTTTCTTCTTTTTTTTTTTTTCTTTTTTTTTTTTTTGAGACAGAGTCTTGCTCTGTCGCCCAGGCTGGAGTGCAGTGGCGCAATCTCGGCTCACTGCAAGCTCTGCCTCCCGGGTTCACACCATTCTCCTGCCTCAGCCTCCCGAGTAGCTGGGACTACAGGCGCCCGCCACCATGCCTGGCTAATTTTTTGTATTTTTAGTAAAGACGGGGTTTCACCGTGTTAGCCAGGATGGTCTCGATCTCCTGACTTTATGATCCGCCCACCTAGGCCTCCCAAAGTGCTGGGATTACAGGTGTGAGCCACTGCGCCCGGCCAGGATACCATCCCTTTTCTAAAAGAAAAAAAACATCCAAAGTTAGTATGTTCCAGCAGTCACAACCTGAGTCATCCAGAAAGCTCTCTGTACTCCTCCTGCTAAGCCCCTAACTGAGTTATCTCTTGTTATAGACAAGTAATGAACATCCAAGCTCTGTAAGATGGTTACTTGGTCTGAAGCATTCCGTCCTTCTTAAAAAAAAAAAAAAGTTTATTTTATTTTTTATGTATCTTTTTTGTTGTTGTTGTTGAGACGGAGTCTCGCTCTGTCGCCCAGGCTGGAGTGCAGTGGCTGGATCTCAGCTCACTGCAAGCTCCGCCTCCCGGGTTTACGCCATTCTCCTGCCTCAGTCTCCGGAGTAGCTGGGACTACAGGCGCCCGCCACCTCGCCCGGCTAGTTTTTTGTATTTTTAGTAGAGACGGGGTTTCACCGTGTTAGCCAGGATGGTCTCGATCTCCTGACCTCGTGATCCGCCCGTCTCGGCCTCCCAAAGTGCTGGGATTACAGGCTTGGGCCACCGCGCCCGGCCTTATGTATCTCTTAATTTTTTTTTTTTTTTTGGTAGAGATGGGCTCTCACTATGTTGCCCAGGCTGGTCTCAGACTCCTGGCCTCAAATGATCCTCCCGCCTCAGCCTCCCAAAGTGCTGGAATTACAGGTATGAGCCACCACACAGCCAGCCGGAAGTGTTGCCCTTGAAGTTCTGCATCCTCTATCCCTCTTCTAAGCTGTGGGGGATTCGCCCCGGCATTCAGGGCTAATGTAGAGGCTGCACGCTGGGGCCTGCAGGTCAGGTGTGGTTGTGCTGGGGCTGCCCAGTCATTTCAAAACACTTGAGGCAACACTGAAAACCTGGAAAGTTCACATTCAGATATAGCTCCCCAGCTCTGGCCAGCCCCGCAGGCAGAGCATGTGGTCTGCAATGTACCAGAATCCTCACCACCTCTACCACACCCATGCTAAGGTGTCAGGCTCTGTTGCTGTTTATCTTCACAAACGCATGTACATCTTCTTGGAGTAGACAAATATTTCTTGTACCTGTGACTATCAAAAGTGAGAAAACAGTGTTGAGTGCAGTGGCCCACACCTGTAATCCCAGCACTTTGAGAAGCTAATGCGGGAAGATCACTTGAGGACAGGAGTTTAAGACCAGCCTGGACAACACAGTGAGTTCCCGTCTCTACAAAAAGATAAAAAATTAGCTGGGCATGATGACTCATGTCTGTAATCCCAGCACTTTGGTAGGCCGAAGAGGGTGGATCTTTAGAGCCCAGGAGTTCGAGACCAGCCTGGGTGACAAGACCCGGTCTCTTTGAAAAAAAAAAAAAAAAGTGAGAAAACTGTGTAGATCAAAAAGGTGGAGTGTTTCAAGAAGAATGGCAGAGCGGGAACGTTTCTTCTAGAAGTGAACACTACTTGAGCATGTTTAATATTCAATACAAAATGTCTTGGTGTCCAAAGACATGTTCTTTTATGTGCCTGGCTCCCATAGGCACTTGAGTTTGAGATTCCTGGACTTATAGGAGTCTTGGCTCTGACCCCAAGTTCCTGTGGGGCTTTCAGCTTGTCATTTATCTACTATGAGCCTCAGTTTCCTCATCTGCCCAGTGGGGTTGCAACCCTCTGGCCAGCATGCCTGGAAGCAAGGCCAGCCTCTTGGGGGTTAAAAGTTGCTTTCTAGGCCGGGCTTGGTGGCTCAAGCCTGTAATCCCAGCACTTTGGGAGGCCGAGACGGGCGGATCACCAGGTCAGGAGATCGAGACCATCCTGGCTAACACGGTGAAACCCCGTCTCTACTAAAAAATACAAAAAACTAGCCGGGCGTCGAGGCGGGCACCTGTAGTCCCAGCTACTCGGCAGGCTGAGGCAGGAGAATGGCGTAAAACCCGAGAGGCGGAGCTTGCAGTGAGCTGAGATCCGGCCACTGCACTCCAGCCTGGGCGGCAGAGCAAGACTCCGTCTCAGAAAAAAAAAAAGTTGCTTTCTAGCCAAGGCACCATGGCTCACACCTGTAATCCCAGCACTTTGGGAGACTGAGGCAGGCAGATCATGAGGTTCGGAGATGGAGACCATCCTGGTCAACATGGTGAAACCCCGTCTCTACTAAAAATACAAAAATTATCTGGGCATGGTGGTGTGTGCCTATAACCCCAGCAACTCAGGAGGCTGAGGCAGGAGAATCGCTTGAACCCAGGAAGTCAGAGGTTGCAGTGAGCTGAGATCTCACCACCACACTCTAGCCTGGTGACAGAGTGAGACTCCGTCTCAAAAAAAAAAAAAAAAAAAAAGTTGCTTTCTGTTTCTCTTTCAACTCTTATCTTATCTTCCAGGTGGTGATGGAAGACTAGTTTGGGGATGCTTTCAGGTTTGCAATCGTACTTCAGGGAACTCCCCTGCTTCCTGTCATGCAAAGGAGGTTTCATTTCTCTAGATGTCAGGGTGGGTGGGTGTAAGAGGGAAAATGGGCAGGACCAAAGTCAAACTAGCAAGCAGGTGGGCAAGAGGCTGCCAAGGGCGGAAAGTAGCCCGCAGCCTCCACCCTACATCCTGCCTCTATCCCCTAGGTCTCTTGCTGGTCCCTGGGGTGACCTTCGGCCCTCAGTCCCTCTAAGGCATATTAAGGCCAGAGGTGAGGCAGGTGTGATTCCTGGGCTGCTGCTGGGAAATGGTTCCCCCGCGCCCATTAAAGCCTGGCACCTGAAAGGTAACCGGTTGTCTGGTGGCCCTGGAGAGAGAGATCCAAGGTGGGAAGTCCCTCAGGCCTCCTGAAAAAGCTTCCAGCACTGGGGCGGACTTTGCTCTTCCTTGAAGGGAACCCTGCACTGTGCTTCAGGAAACTCCCTCTCTGATTCCACCACTGTGATGGAGAAAACTGAGGCTGCAGAAGAAAAACTGCAGCTGCAGAAGATGAGTGTACAGATCCTGGGAGTGATTATTCCACACTGTTCATCACCGCGCTATCCAGGGCAGCTGAAAAGGATGGCTCATCTGTGCCTTGAGATAGATGCAGACATCAATAAGGAATTTGTGGAAGCACAAAAGGCGGGCTGGGGGGGGCTTTTATTAATTATATTTCTTCTATCTTAAAAAAAATACATGTCAGTAATCTACATTGAATGAGCCCAATTGATGCCCTTCCTTCCTTCCTTCCTTCCTTCCTTCCTTCCTTTCTATTTTTTTTGTGAGACAGGGTCTTGGTCTGTCGCCGAGGCTGGAGTGCAGTGGCATGATCTCAGTTCACTGCAACCTCCACCTCCCGGGTTCAACCGATTCTCGTGTCTCAGCCTCCTGAGTAGCTGGGATTACAGGCACCCGCTACCACACTGGGTTAATTTTTGTATTTTCAGTAGAGTTTCACCATGTTGGCCAGGCTGGTCTCAAACTCCTGACCTCACATGATTCACCCGCCTCAGCCTCCCAAAGTGCAGGGATTACAGGCGTGAGCCACCATGCCCAGCAGTGACGCCAATGATTTCATCCTTTTGTTTCTGTTGGGGGAAAAAAGAAAAAAGACCTGTCTGCCCACGCTAGTCAGCCCTCACGCGAGCCTGGGGATCAGCAAAGCCCTAGAAGCCCTTGCCGGGGCCCCTCTCACTGTCATTTTTGAGTCCTGGCTCTCCCTGGCAATGCCCACAGCAGTCCTGCCTGGCAGCGCCCATCTGCTGTGTCCCCAGCCACCGTCCCCTCTCCTGCGTTCTTTTTTGCTGTAATCCCACGTAGAGGAACTCTGACCTCAGTATTGAGTCCAATCTTTGCGTGGAGGTACAGGCAGGGGGTGTGTGTGTTGAGGGTCTGGGGGGGCAGTGTTTAGAAATAAGGACCCCTCTCGATGCATGTCAAATCACATTCCTCACCTAAGGGTTCTTTATGAAGAAAGAAAAGAAATAATTGGTTCTAGATTGCTTTCTTCCTACAATCCTTATCCATTGCCATTAGATTTCCTTGTTTGGCATACGTTAGAAAAGGATATGTGTATGCTGGGGCACACAGCAATGGCTGAAAGACTCACAGATTATTTGCCTGCTTCTGTCATCACCCTCCACCCCCAGATCCTAGGGTGAACTGTCAGGGACGGCGTCGAAGAGTTTCCAAACGTAAATGTGCTAAACCTCAGGATCCTTTCCTCCTCCTCCTCCGTGCCACCCCAGAACAGGCGGCGGCTGCACACCTGGCCCAGGAAAGAGGCACTGAGAAAAGCATTCAGGCAATAAACAAATGAGAGAGACAGGTGCACACACCTGACATTTGTTATTATTTGGATACAAACATCATTAGCACGTGAGCTTCAAACAGCCGCTAAAATCTGGGCTCTATCCAGGCTCCGCACCTAGATTTCACCAAAGGGTGCTTTCAGAATGGAGTTGGGATGACCTTTCCCGGCCCCACTTCACCAGGTAGCCCTGGTTTGTGAAAATGACCTAGGTAGGGCTAGGCACGGTGGCTCACGCCTGTAATCCCAGCACTTTGGGAGGCCAAGGTGGGTGGATCACTTGAGGCCAGGAGTTCGAGACTAGGCTGGCCAACATGGTGAAACCCAAACTCTACTAAAAATATAAAAATTAGCTGGGCATGTTGGCATACGCCTGTAGTCCTAGCTACTTGGGAGGCTGAGGCAGGAGAATCGCTTGAATCTAGGAGGTAGAGGTTGCAGTAAGCTGAGATCGCGCATAGCACTCCAGCCTGGGTGACAGAGTGAGACTCTATCTCAAAGAAAAAAAAAAGAATGTTCTAATGGGGTCCCAACTCAGCCACCTCCACCTGCAACTCAGGCAGTTCTGCAATTTCCATGCAGGGGGCTCGAGGGTGACTTGTAGTTAAAAGTGGGGGTCACAGGCATATCCCCAGGATAAGTCTGCAACTGAGTGTTGATTGAGATAGTTTGGAGGGAACTGACAGCGACAACAGAGGGTGTCAGAGTCTCCCCTACCCCCACCTCCTGCACTGCCCACCTTTTTCTTTTCCTTCTTCTCCTCAAGCCCCACTGGGCTTTCTGCCCTCCAGACCTCCTCCTCCCAGACACTAGGGGCTGATTTGCACAGCTGGTGGTCAAGACCCCTCCTGGCATCCTTGGTGGATCCAACACTGAGTAGAGAGTTGCCGAGGCAAGTAGCGATGCTCTGGTGGAAGGCTTCACAAGCACACTCACCCCGAACAGCTGCTGGAACCTGGCACACTCTGCTGCTGTAAAAATTATCAGCACTGCCACCCCAGCTCCTGGAGAAAGTCTTGGCGTGACAGCCTGCAAAGTAATCCTGCATTTGAATTTCATTGACAAATCCTGGCTTCCTCCAGACAAGCTCCAACCTGCACAGATGGCCCCTTGCATCAAAAAGTAAAAATAACAAAGCTTGCAATTCTGGGCCTCCCTTTTTCTCTGGGCAGATGTGCTGGCTGCACATTTTGGGAGGCATGCAGCCTGAGTTCCAGCAGCAACCTCTCTCCTCCCGTGCGCTCGCACTCGCCCCGTCTGGTGTGCTGCTGGGGAGCGGCCATGGCCACGGCCCCAGAGTGTGTTCTGGGAAGTGTCTGGGATGCCTGAGTCTTTTGAGTGGGAGAGAAAGACCCAGAGGGGAGAGAATGTGAAAATTCATCCCCCCACTCAAGATTGGCCATGTTGTCATCCATAAGACAGTTGGCCCAGGGAAGCAGTTGCAGGGTTGGAGCAAGGCCTCAGGTAAGGTGGTCAGCAGAGGTGGGGGACGAGGGGCTGCTACACTAAGGGCTGGCCAGTGCACGCCAAGTGCAGGCGGCAGAGTGGGAGATGAAGCTCTAGGAGTTTCTGATTTTTTGCTTTTTTTTCCCCAATCAGATGCATCAGAAGGACTGATATTCCATGTTGCCCCAGCTGATCTTGAACTCCTGGCTCAAGCAATTCTGCCACCTTGGCCTCCCAAAATGCTGGGGCTACAGGCGTGTGCTCCTGATTTTTTGAATCCCCCAAACCTTGACCAGCCATGGAATTCTCTCCACTCATATTTGCTGAGAACCTCTGGGGATATCCAGGCCCTGAGGATATGATTATGGATGAGACAGACCCAGAGAGCACAGGCTCAGGGAACACACAGCCAAGGCCATCTGAGAGCTGGGTGGCCACAGACTCACTGCTCAGGAATGTCAGAGCAGGAGGCCAGGAGAGAGACTAGAGGCAGGGACCTGCAGCTGGCGACATTGCGGAAGCCACTTACCCGCAGGTAGGTTTCACCTTTGATGAGCCATCTGACCTGGAGCCACCAAGGCTCATCCAGAAATGGTGGCTAAAGTCTTTGCTCTACCAGAGGGTCAGATGAGATAAGATGTTCAGCTGCAAGGAAAAGGCAACTCAAAGTGCCAGGAGAAAACAAGGAATTCATGGATTCATATGAATGTATGGATTCAAACGAATGGCCCAGGGGCCTATCTAGCCTCAGGCATGGCTGGATCAGGGTGTTTACATTGCTGTCCTCAGGAATCCTTGCCTCAGCTCTGAAAGCTGACTGTGCCGACTTTGTTCTCCATGTGGCATTTGCCAGTGTCTCCAGGCAGACATTCCTCCCAGCAAGTATCTCCTATCCAGAATCTCCAGCAAAAGTCCTGGGGATGCTTCTTATTGGTCCAGCTTGGGTCACATGCCCATCCCTTCTCTAATCACTGTGGCCAGAGGAATGTAGTGCTGTGATTAGCCAGACATGTGTCAGGTGTCAGTCTCTGGGGCAGAGTTGGAATCCGTCCATCTGAACTACCTGGCTCTGCAGAAAAGGGGAAGGGATGCTGGGTTGGCAAAAGCAGCAAGTACAGAAACAACAAAGACCTTCCCAAAGCATGGATGACTGCAGAGATGGGAGCGTGCTCTGGAACAGCTGCAAAAATCCTGCTTCCAACAGCAGGATTCTTCTTGCTGCAGTTGTGTGCCCACTGTCATTCATCCCCTCAGCGTCTCTAATTCCAGCGTGCTGGCCTCTGTGCCAGGCCCAAGATATGGGGAAGGTTCCACATGACCGTGTGGGGAAGCCTGCCTGCCACCTGGCCTCAGGGCTGGGAGCAGCCCCTGGGGACTGTTGAGGTCTGCCTAGTTGAGGCCCCTAGTTTCCCTCTCTGGTGTCTCTTAGATCTCCCTGTGTTTGGATTTCCATTTTCCCCTTCCTTAAACCAACACCGTAAGGTCCAACCTTCACCCTGACCTGGATTAAAAAAAAAAACAGAGACCAGGAGGGTCTTCACAGCCAAAGCCCCAGGTCTGGGCTTCTCATGCACAAAGCCTGTTTGCCACCCACAAGCCCATTCGGGGTAGACTTGCCCTCTTGTAGTGGAATAAAGGACAAGTGGCCAAACTTGTTTGGCTCTTGGTCCTGGGCCGGGGGTGGAGGGGAGAAAATGGGCATTAACAGAGAAGGGCATGCTGAGGCTGGCCAGGGGGTATGTGAACTGGGAGGGGGCCAGTTGGGGAGCTCAGTTTCCAGGCTCCCACCCAGGCCTATGTTGCCACTGTGATGTGCCTCAGTGAGTGCACTGGGCAAGACATTGTTTAAAGGAGCCTGTGTGGAAACATCCATGAAACTAACCTTGAGGGAAGAACTGGGGTCGGGCGGGGGTTGGATGCAGACAGCAGGAAAGCATGCTCTTCAGGCCACATGGGGTTGTTCTCCAGCACTGAGTGCTCACCCACACCGCAGGGCACTGCCACCCTGGCTTTACTCCTGTTTAGTCATTTCATTTTCTCACAATCCTATGGGGTGGGAATGATCACTGGCCCCATTTTAGAGAAGAGGGAACTGAGAAACAGGGAGGTCCCGCAACTTGCCTGCGGTCCCACACTTGTGCAAGGTCCCACATGGGGCCTGGCCTTGGGGCCTGGCTTCAGGGCCTGTGACAAGACACTGCATGAGAAGCTGGGAGCTGGTTGATAGGACTTCTCATTAACCAGCTCATAGGCGTCCCAAAATCCCACCAAGGGTTGGAGCCCAGTCATCAGCTTTTGGGGTTTCTGGCCCTGAGGTGTCCCTGGCCACACAGGCCTGCATAGAGCATGCGTTGGTCCCCTGAAGCTCAGCAGCTCAGCTCTTCTGCTGTGACAAGCGCTTCCTAGGAATTCTGAGCACTTCAGCCCCTTCCCAGGGGCCCCTCCCAGGCCTCCTCCGCCGCCAGTCCGGGCTGACAGCTTGGCTGGCCCCAGGCTGGGGCCGACTCTGAATGCCGCGCCTCCCGGTCACGCGGCATGGGCAGAGGAGGAGGAGGAAAAGGGAGAGGAAGAGGAGGAGGGGAGAGGAGGGAGGCCGGCCTGGGTAGAAGTCAGCTCCAGCTCCTGGAAGGAGCCCACGCGTGCTCTAGACGCCTTCCCTGCACGGGGCGCTGCCCACCCCCGGCTCTGGGAGGAGACAGGGGCCCCGGAGGGGGCAGCAGCCCGGTGAGCAGCGACTTGGGGCCCGAGGCCCCGGCCAGTTCCATCCTCACCACGCCCGACAGAAGCTATCGCCACGATTTGGGGAGGGCCGCCTCTGAGCCTCCTCTGGAGGCGGCACCTCTACTACTCCACTGCACAAACGGGGAAACCGGCTCCGCCGAGCGTACCAGGCCAGGCCGGCCCTGAGGGGCGGGGGGCATGATGCCAGGAGCTGACCCCCATCGTCCACTGACGGCCAGTGCTCTGTCATGCAGGCCGAGGCCCAAGCAGGAAGGGACCCCGCTGCGAAAGGTCAGACCTGTGTTGCACCAGTTTCCAGTCAAGTGCTCTGGTCAAGTTTCTTAACCGCTTTGGCCTCCACTTTCCCCTTCTGTGAAATGGGATGGTGCCCACGTGACAGGGTTATCATGTTCCCTAGGGCTGGGCCTGGCAGGCTGAGCCAACGTTAGTGTTTGCATGGCTAGTATAGTTTTATTTTTTATGTGTTGTTTTGGAGACAAGGTCTCAGTCTGTCACCCAGGCTGCAGTGCAGTGATGCGATCAGCGCTCACTGCAGCTTCGAACTCCCAAGCTCAAGCGATCCTCCCACCTCAGCCTCCCAAGTAGCTGGGATTATAGGCGGGCACCACCACACCCAGCAAAATTTTTATTATTTTTTTGTACCAATGAGGTCTCCTGCGTTGCCCAGGCTGGTCTCAAACCCCTAGCCGCCAGCGATCCTCCTGCCTTGGCCTCCCACAGCGCTGGCCTATTAAGGTTTTAACAGAATGAACTGAGGCTCAGCTGGACCAACCAGGACCCCGGCCTGCGCCCACGCCTCACCGTCTCCCCAGGGCCTGGGACCTGCAGAACCTCGGCTCCAGAGCTGGGACAGCCGTACCGCCCTAGCGCTCAGGCTGCGCTCCACGTGCGCTGTGTTTACACACGTGATGCGCTGCCCCGCCCCGCCCCGCCCCGCCCCGCCCCGCGTCTCCCAGGCCGCGCTGCTGCAGCCTGGCCAAGGCGGATACTCGCGGCTGGGGGCCCGAGCGCGGCCTCACGTCGCCCCGACGCCTCCTCCGCGAGACTGGAGCGGGCCACAGCCTCCCTGGGCGGGCTTGGTCCCGCCACTCCGCTGTGTCCGCGCTGCCAGGGTGCGAGAGCTCGCTCCAGCGGGCGCGGAAGCACATCCGGGCGCGCGCCGCAAGAGGGGCGGGGCCGGAGAGGTAGGGGCGGGGCCGGGCCTTGCTTGGGGCTCTGAGGGGCCCGCACCGCAAAGGGCGGTACCAGGGCGGTGAGGGGCGGGGCCCGGCTGTACGAAGGGGCTGAGGGGCCCCCGGCGGGAGGGGCGGGGCCAGAGCAACAGTGGGCGGGGCCAGGCCGTGCTTCCGAGCTCCGCGGGGCCTGCGGCGGGGTAGGTGGGGCCAGGGCGGCGATGGGCGGGCCGTGCTGTGCGTAGGGGCGCTGAGAGACCCGTACAGTGAGAGGGGCGGGACCGGAACTGTGGTGGACCGGGTCTGGCGTTCAGCTGTGCCGTGGCCTGTTTTCCCCTGCCAGACCTGAGTGCCTCGCAGCAGCCCAAGGCGGGCTCGCAGGTTGAGCTGCGCTGGCCCTGCCCTCGGCAGGCAGAACCAGATAGAGCTCGGACGGGCGCCGTCACTCCCAGATTTCTCTGCGTCCTTGGCAGAGCCACTCCTCCTTGGTACTCCTTCCTTCACCCACCGGGGCCCCCTTCCTGCTGTCTCTGCCCCTCTAGCTGCTGCCTCCAGGGGCTCAGGTCTCGGCCTCCTTTTGAGACGGAGTCTCACTCTGTTGCCCAGGTTGGAGTGCAGTGGTGTGATCTGTGCAGTGGGCTGCCCCTGGCAGATCTCGTCCATCCCAGGTTTTAACGCCTACTTGCTTGCAGATGATCCTGATAGTTGTAACAGTAGCTAAACTATTTTCCACTTGCTTTCTGAACATTGATGCCATTTGGACTCCTGACAGCCCCATTTTTACTCTCCGGCGCAGCCCTCTGCTCTGAGCTCCGTATTCCCCGCCGGCCGGGTGTTCCACGGCCCTTATGAGCCAGCGTGTGTGCAGTGAAGCCCTTCTTCCTTCCCGTTTCACCCTGGGTCTCCTCCTCAGGGAGTGGCATCACGGCCCGCTCAGTGGCAGCCAAGCCCCAGATAGGGCTTCCGTCTTGACTCCTCACTCTCCTCCCTCTGATCTGTCCCAGAATCCCATCAATTCTTCCTCCACCCCACCCGACCCACAATTCTCTGCTACACTTGTCTCCACGGCCCTGGTCTGAAACACATCATGCTTCACCTGGACTTGTAGGAGACCCATCTTTCTGCCTCTTATCTTAATAGCCTCAAGTCCTGCCTTCATGGGCAGTCGCAGGGATCTTTCTCAAGAGCAAATTTCTAATGATTGCATTTTTATTCTTTAAGCAGTAGGCTGAAAGCCAAAGCTCTTCATCTTTTTACAACTCAGAAAAAAAGATAAGGATGCCCTCTGTCTGGCCTTGCCAGTGTTCAACCTGGTACTTGCAAGTCTTGTCCAGTGCAAAGGGGTGAGGAAAGTGAGTAACAGAAGGATTGGAAGCAAAATGACAACATCGTTATTGTCAAGTAATGATCATCAATATAGAAAACAAGAATCAACAGAAAAAGTAACCTAATGAGAGAGTTGCACAAAGGTAGTTTAAGGTCAGAATAGGGCCAGGTGTGGGGGCTCACGCCTGTAATCCCAACACTTTGGGAGGCTGAGGCAGGAGGATTGCTTGAGGCCAGGAGTTCAAGACCAGCCTGGGCAACATAGTGAGACCCTCTTCTATTAAAAGTAAAGATCAGAGGCTGAGTGCAGTGGCTCACACCTGTAATCCCAGCACTTTGGGAGGCAAAGGAAGGCAGACCACTTGAGGTCAGGAGTTCGAAGCCAACCTGGCCAACATGGTGAAACCCTGTCTACTAAAAATACAAAAGTTATTCGGGCATGGTGGCACGTGCCTGTAATCCCAGCTACTGGGGAGGCTGAGGCAAGAGAATCGCTTGAACACGGGAGGCAGAGTTACAGTGAGCCGAGATCACGCCACTGCACTCCAGCCTGGGCAACAGAGTGAGACTCCGTCTCAAAATAACAATAATAATAATAATAATGGTCAGAATATAAAGTCAGTAATGGGTTCCTCCACAAAAATAATACATGTGTTGTGAATGTAATAAAAAGTATTCTGCATGATACTGAAATATTTACGCATTAACCTAACAAAAAATGCACAGGATTTTTAGGGAGCAAAACCTGAAATTATAATATATAGGTTTTGTTTTAAAAGGCTTGAATACATAAATAGTGAGATAATGTCAACCTTGAAAGAATGTAATTTTCCGTTACGTGATCTAACTATGCATTGCAATTTCAGTAAAACTTCCAGCCCAATTGTTTTGGAACTTGAGAAACTTGATTCTTCAACGTTTATGGAAAAATAAAAATCCATGATCTGCTAAGACAATCTTGAAGAAGGACAAAGGGAACTCTTATTCAACAGGCATTTAACTGAATTACAAAGGCATACTAATTAAAATAATGGAATAGGCCGGGCGCGGTGGCTCAAGCCTGTAATCCCAGCACTTTGGGAGGCCGAGATGGGCGGATCACGAGGTCAGGAGATCGAGACCATCCTGGCTAACACAGTGAAACCCCGTCTCTACTAAAAAATACAAAAAACTAGCCGGGCGAGGTGGCGGGTGCCTGTAGTCCCAGCTACTCGGGAGGCTGAGGCAGGAGAATGGCTGGAACCCGGGAGGTGGAGCTTGCAGTGAGCTGAGATCCGGCCACTACACTCCAGCCTGGGCGACAGAGGGAGACTGTCTCAAAAAAAATAAATAAATAAAAAATAAAATAAAATAAAATAAAATAATGGAATATTGGTACAGAGAAACAAATAGGTAAGGGGAATAGTTTGGAGAGTCCAGCATAAACTCAATTATATATGGTAACATAATATTTCTGTGATAGGAAATGATTTCTCATGACCTCCAAAGCATAAGCTGAAAGGTGAGACGTGATGGATTTTGACTACACCAAAATGAAAAATGTTGCTTTGCTACAAAATTAACATATGAGTGATAAGCTAGAAGGTATTCTCCATGTTTTAAATGAACAAAAGGCTATAACTAGAATGCACAAGGAGCTTCTGAAAATCAGCACAAAAGAGAAAGAGAGAGGAAACCGAATTTAAAAAATAATGGGCAGGCCGGGAACGGTGGCTCATGCCTGTACTCTCAGCACTTTGGGCGGCCGAGGCGGGTGGATCACAAGGTCAGGAGATTGAGACCATCCTGGCTGACATGGTGAAACTCCATCTCTACTAAAAATATAAAAAATTAGCCGGGTGTGGTGGTGGGCACCTGTAGTCCCAGCTACTCGGGAAGCTGAGGCAGGAGAATGGTGTGAACCCGGGAGGCGGAGCTTGTAGTGAGCCGAGATCGCGCCACTGCACTCCAGCCTGGGCCACAGAGCGAGACTCCGTCTCAAAAAAAAAAAAAAAAAAAAAAAAAAAGGGCAGCCCAGTGCGGTGGCTTATGCCTGTAATCCCAGCACTTTGGGAGGCTGAGACGGGCAGATCATTTGAGGTCAGGAGTTGGAGACCAGCCTGGCCAACATGGTGAAACCCTGTCTCTACTAAAAATACAAAAAAACAAAAACAAAAACAAAAAAACCCAGGGGTGTGGTGGCGTGCGTCTGTAATCCCCAGCTACTCTGGAGGCTGAGGCACAAGAATCGCTTGAACCCAGGAGGTGGAGGTTGCAGTAAGCTGAGATCGCGCCAATGCACTCCAGCCTGGGTGACATGGTGAGATCCTGTAACAATAATAATAATAATAGTAATGATAATGGGCAAGATATATATATGCCGTTCACAGAAAGAAAAATCCGAATGACTGAGGTATGCAGACAGGCTCATTCTCACTGGCGGTCAGAAGAAGGCAAAGGGAAGGAATGAGATGTCACATTGCCCCACAGAGCTGACACAACTCAGCAAGCCAGATGATGAGAAGTGCTGGCATGGATGGATGAGAGAGGGAGTCCCATGCACTTGTGAGTAAGTGTGAGGCCAGTTACAGCGAAATTAAATACATGTATACTTTTGCAGGACTAGGACCAGGGATAGGAAGGGAGGTGCTTGGGCACACATGTAAGGAAGCGCTTACTTTACTCTCAAGATTGACCCCACCCCTTGTAAAGCACTGAAAGTGAGGGATTTGTTTGTTCGTTTGTTTTTGTTTTGTTTTGAGACAGAGTCTTGCTCTGTCGCCCAGCCTGGAGTGCAGTGGTGTGATCTCAGCTCACTGCAACCTCTGCCTCCAGAGTTCAAGTGATTCTCATGCTTTAACCTCTAGAGTAGCTGGGATTACAGGCGTGCATCACACTGAGCTAATTTTTGTATTTTTAGTAGAGACGGGGTTTCACCACGTTGGCCAGGCTGGTCTAGAAATCCTGACCTCAGGTGATCCTCCCGCCTCAGCCTCCAAAAGTGCTGGGATAACAGGCTTGAGTCACCGCACCAGGTCTGTTCTTCAATTCTATACCTTAGGTGCCTCAGTGCCTCGTTGCCTCACCCTAAGCCCAGCCCTGTACCTTTGGCACGTCAGTTTCACTCTTGGTTATGTACCTAAAGAAACTTCCTCAGGGGTCCACAGTGTTGCTTATGACAGCCAAGTTGTAGGTATCCCCCACGAAGGACCTGGACAGGTAGAACTTGGTACATGAAGACAATGACAAGTATTTTTACAGAGGACAGGGATTCCCTAGCGCTTGGCCTCTGGGAAGGAGTTTGGGGAACTTGGTGAAAGACAGCTGAGAGCAAAATACAAAATGACTTTGTTCCACCTTCTCAGGAGTGAGACCAGAGATGACATTTGCATCTGCCTTGGAGCGTTTTGTAGATTTCTGAGCCTTTGTCACTGATCCTCCTGCCTTGCCCCCAAGAAATGCCTTTGAATTTAGCTAGAAAGAAAGTTGGAAGACGCCCTCAGGGTATCTAAGAAGGGTTAGGCATATTTTCACTATGCCTGTAAGAAAGCAGAGGTCAGATAAGGAGGCAGAAACTGGAGAATTCCAGATCCTGCTCCTCTGTCAAGGCAGAAAGGATTTAGAGGGCACAGCTTGGACTTTGGAGTTTACATATATTCCAATCACTTTTCTGCTCTCTAGAGATGAGAACTTGGACAGGAAACCCAGCCACAGTGAACTTTGGTGTTCTTCTCAGTGAGATGGGAATAAAAATAAGGCCTAACTCAGAATTGGTGTTAGGAATCAAAGGAGAAAGGATATCTGAAACCACTTATCTCCCTCCCTTCTCTTCTGTCAAACAGCACAGACAAATGGAGATTCCCTGCCTTTTTTTTTTTTGAAACAAAGCAAAACATTTTTTCAATCATGGGACAGCAGTCTAGGGGCCTTGCAGAAGAAAATGAGGACCACAGGATGCAACTGAGTGCTATCAGCTCAAGTGGCAAATGAAGTCATCAGCTGTAGGTAGTTCAAGTCCCAGCCCCACCTGGCTTTGAGGTGAGGTTGTGCTTTGAGTTGGTACCATTTCGGATGTTGCTCAGCTCTGGAGAGGTGGGGTAGGAAGGGAGGGTGTGATGGTTAATTTTAGATGTCAACCCGACTGGGTAGGAGAAGCCCAGAAAGCTGGGAAAACACTGTTCCTGGGTGTGTCTGTGAGATTGTTTCTGGAAGAGACTAGCATTAGAATCAAGAGACTGAGTAAAGGAAGTGTGCCCTGACCAATGTGGGCAAGCATCATCCCATCCATTGAGGACCCAGATAGAAGAAAAAGGCAGAGGAAGGGTGAATTCTCTCTCCTTGAGCTGGGACATCTATCTCCAGTTCCTGGACATCAGACATTGGAGCTCCTGGTTAACAGGCCTTCACACTCTTTGTTGAAATTTTTTTTTTTTTTGAGATGGAGTCTCACTCTGTTGCCCAGGCTGGAGTGCAGTGGCACGATCTCTGCTTACTGCAACCTCCGCCTCCTGGGTTCAAGCGATTCTTCTGCTTCAGCCTCCCAAGTAGCTGGGATTACGCATGCCTGCCACTGCGCCCAACTGATTTTTGTATTTTTAGTAGAGACAGGGTTTCACCATGTTGGCCAGGCTGGTCTTGAACTCCTGACCTCAGATAATCTGCCTGCCTCGGCTTCCCAAAGCGCTGGGATTACAGGCGTGAGCCACCACACCCAGCCGGTTGAAAGAAATTAAGGAAGACCTAAATGAATGGAGATATACTTCTATACCATATTCATTAATTGGAAGACTGGGTATTGTTAAAATGTCAGTTCTTCCCAAATTGATCTATAGCTTCAGTGCAATGGTGAGAGTTATACCATTGGCTTCCTGGGTTCTCAGGACTTTGGACATAGACTGAATTACCCCATTGTCTTTCCTGGATCTCCAACTCACAGATAGCAGATAATGGGACTTCTCAGCCTCCATAATTGCATACGCCAATTCCCATAATAAATCTCCTCCTTTTTTTTTTTAGATGGAATTTCTGTCTGTCATCCAGGCTGGAGTGCAGTGGCACAATCTTGGCTCGCTGCAACCTCTGCCTCCCAGGTTCAAGCAGTTCTCCTGCCTCAGCCTCCCGAGTAGCTGGGACTACAGGCGTGAGCCACCACGGCCAGCTACTTTTGTATTTTACTAGAGACGGGGCTTCATCATGTTGGTCAGGCTGATCTTGAACTCCTGACCTCAGATATTTCTCCCGCCTCAGCCTCCCAAAGTGCTGGGATTACAGGCGGGAGCCACCGCGCCTGGCCCCATACTACTTTGATTAGTATAGCTTTATAATAAATCTTGAAATCAAGTAGTGAAAATTCTCCAGATTTGTCTATCTTTTTAAAAAATAGCTTTAGCCATTTTAAATCTTTTGCATGTTCTCTCTCTCTCTTTTCTTTTTTTTTGACAGAACTAAGCTGTAAAGCATTGTCATTTAAATTTTAATATCAGCTTGTCATATGCTACCAACAAAGCCTGCTAGGATATAGATTGGGATTGTACTGAAGCTATAGATCAATTTGGGAAGAGCTACATTTTAAAAATATTGAGTCTTCCAATTCATGAACATAGTATAGATGTGTATCTCCACCTATTTAGGTCTTAATTAATTAATTAATTAAGTTTTGTTTGTTTTTTTGAGATGGAGTATCACTCTGTTGCCCAGGCTAGAGTGCAGTGGCATGATTTCTGCTCACTGCAACCTCCTCCTCCTCCTGGGTTAACGCAATTCTCCTGCCTCACCCTTCTGAGTAGCTGGGATTACAGGCATGTGCCAACATGCCTGGCTAATTTTTGTATTTTTAGTAAAGATGAGGTTTCACCATATTGGCCAGGCTGGTCTCGAACTCCTGACGTCAGGTGATCCGCCCGCCTCAGTCTCCCAAGGTGCTGGGATTAGAGGCGTGAGCCACTGCACCTGACCCTTAATTTCTTTAAATGATGTTTTATATGTTTTCGCATACTAATCATAAACATATTTTGTTAGATTCATCCCTAAGAATTTCACTATTGATTTATTTACTTGTTTATTTTTAGAGTTGGGATCTTGCTGTGTCACCCAGGGTGGAGTGCAGTGGCGTGACCATGGCTCCCTGCAACCTGGAGCTCCTGGGATTTAGTGATCCTCCCACCTTAGCCTCCCCAATAGCTAAGACTACAGGCACACATCATCATGCCTGGCTGATATTTCATTTTAAAATGTCATTTTAAATGGTAGTGATTTTAAAATTTCAGTTTGTAATCACTTCTATTTATGTTATTTTTGATACATTCTTTTGGATTTTCCTCACAGATTTGGCCCTAGGGTTTGGTTATCAGTCACATTTTCCTGTGCCCAAGAAATGGGGAGGATGTTTCTCAAGAGAGGACTTGCACACTTGATGGGGCCTCTTACTCTGCAAGAGCAGGATGAACGGGGGCTAGTGTGGTCTGGTAACTGTGACTCAGGTGGAAGCATGGCTCTCTCAGCTGATGCCCGCAAGTGTAGATGTCTCAACTGTAACCAGTGGATTTCCACATCAGAGAGCAACAAGACCTGGTTCTCATAGTTTCTATTTCTCTGCTGAGAATAGTTATCTTTTTAAACATTTTGATCAGAGTTTCCTTTGTATTCATCTGTGTAGTTATAAGAGCTGCGTTAAAGTTATCCTCTGCTAGTTTCATCACCACAGGTCACTTTTTGTTTAGTATCCATTGGTTTTCTTTTCTCTGGAGTTTGGGTCATGTTTTCCTGTCTTCACATGTCTGGTAATTTTGGATTTTATCCTGGATGTTGCCATGACATGTTGCAGAGACTCTGGACTCTTTATACTTCAAAGAATGTTGGTTCTTCCCCCACCCCAGCTTTATTAAGGTATAGTTGATATATAAAAATCGTAGATATTTACAACACGATGGGGTTTAAAAAATTTTTTATTTTAGTTTTGGGGGTACATGTGAAGGTTTGTTACGTAGCTAAACAGGTATCACGGGGGTTTGTTGAACATATTATTACATCACCCAGATGTTAAGCCCAGTACCCAATAGTTATCTTTTTTGCTCCTCTCCTACCTCCCATTCTCTCCCTCCAATAGGCCCCAGTGTCTGTTGTTTCCTTCTTTGTGTTCATAAGTTCCCATCATTTAGCTCCCAACATGATGTTTTGATATCTGTATACATTGTAAAATGATTACACCAAGTTAATCAACGTATCTGCCACCTCATATGCTTATCATTTTTTTGTGGTGAGAATGTTTACGATGTACTCTCATAGCAATTTTCAAATATGAAGAGTATTTTTTTTAAAAGTAGGCAATTCACTTGGCTAAACTTACCTTGTAAACTCTCTCTCCCCTCTAGAGGATGGCAGTTGAAATCTCAAGTTCATTTAGCCTTAACTGCTGCTTGCTGACTTCCTCACTCATGCCTGATTTTGGAGTCGGCAAGAGATTTGTGCATTTTTTTATTTGTTATTTTTATTTATTTATTTATTTATTTTTGAGACGGAATCTGGCTCTGTCGCTCAGGCTGGAGTGCAGTGGTGCAATCTCGGCTCACTGCAACCTCTGCCTCCCAGGTTCACGCGATTCTCCTGTCTCAGTCTCCTGAGTAGCTGGGACTACAGGAGCCCGCCACCACGCCTGGCTAATTTTTTGTATTTTTGGTAGAGATGAGGTTTCACCATGTTAGCCAGGATGGTCTTGATCTCCTGACCTTGTGATCCGCCTGCCTCAGCCTCCCAAAGTGCTGTGCTGGGATTACAGGTGTGAGCCACCGCACCCGGCTGAGATTTGTGCATTTTATACTTGGATTTGGGGACTGCCCTTCTGTGGCTCTTTTTTTTTTTTTTTTTTGAGATGGAGTCTAGCTCTGTTGCCCAGGCTGGAGTGCAGTGGCATGATCTCGGCTCACTGCAACCTCTGCCTCCTGGGTTCAAGCGATTCTCCTGCCTTGATCTCCTGAGTAGCTGGGATTACAGGTGCCCTCCACCAGCTCCAGCTAATGTTCGTATTTTAGTAGAGACAGAGTTTCACCGTGTTGGCCAGGCTGGTCTTGAACTCCTGACCTCGTGATCCACCTGCTTTGGCCTCTCAAAATGCTGGGATTACAATTGTAAGCCACTGCACCTGGCCTTTCTCTCTCTCTCTGTCTCTCTCTGTCTCAAGAAATTTCCCCAGTCGTT
This sequence comes from Trachypithecus francoisi, assembly GCF_009764315.1. Lineage (NCBI taxonomy): Eukaryota > Metazoa > Chordata > Mammalia > Primates > Cercopithecidae > Trachypithecus > Trachypithecus francoisi. The sequence continues at coordinate 59,010,309 of NW_022681457.1, forward strand.
TTTGTTTTTTGTTTTTTGTTTTTTTAGTTTCTGTAATTACAGTGACCTTTAGTTTTTCAAGCCAGTAAGTTTTTTTTTTTTTTTTTCTTTTTTGAGATGGAGTCTTACTCTGTCATCCAGGCTGGAGTGCAGTGGTGTGATTTCATCTCACTGTAACCTCCACCTCCCGGGTTCAAGAGATTCTCCTGCCTCAGCCTCGCTGGTAGCTGGGATTGCAAGCGCACACCATCATGTCCGGCTAATTTTTGTGTTTTTAGTAGAGATGGGGATTCACCATGTTGGCCAGGCTAGTCTCCAACTCCTGAGCTCAAGTGATCCACCCGCCTCAGCCTCCCAAAGTGCTGGGATTACAGGTGTGAGCCACTGCACCCAGCACAATAAGACTTTTCTACCCAAGGATTTCTTTTTCTTTTTTTTTTGAGATGGAGTTTCGCTCTTGTTGCCCAGGCTGGAGTGCAATGGACGATCTCGGCTCACTGCAGCCTCCGCCCGGGTTCTAGCGATTCTCCTGCCTCAGCTTCCTGAGTAGCTGGGATTACAGGCATGTGCTACCATGCCCAGCTAATTTTTGTATTTTTAGTAGAGACGGGGATTCACCATGTCGGTCAGGCTGGTCTTGAACTCCTGACCTTAGATGATCCGCCCGCCTCGGCCTCCCAAAGTGCTGGGATTACAGGTGTTAGCCATCACACCCGGCCGATCTACCCAAGGATTTCTATCTGAGTCCTGCATGGAGCAGTCCCGAATGGCTCAGATCCATCAAAAGGGAAACTTGCCCAGTGCTGTTCTCTTCTACTAAGTATTGATTCTCCTGCAGTATCTGCCTTTTTGTTGCTGTTTGGGGCCTTCAGTTACTGTTCGGGTTTGTGGCTGTTAGCTACGGGAGGGTCGATCAGATATTAGGTACTTGACCATGACAAGAGCAGGACCTCAGAGCAATGACGCTGTCAACAATGCCACAACTCTGTTAGTCCTTGAAACTCAGAAGGAGGAAGGGGATGGGGAGGAAAATCTAAACTGGCTGAATTTAAATCTGAAATGACTGAACAAAGCTCAAAGTTTCTGGGATAACCACCATCTGACTAGATTGACTTTTTGGCCATCATGTAACATTTTCGGTTATAGAATGATAGAGAAAAGTGCATTTTTCCGTCTACATCTTGTGGCCTGAAAATATCTTCCCTCCTACATACAGGAAGGGAAAACCTTGAAGACGGTGGATGTGGGATCGGGGAGAGGCTGGGTGAAAAGCAGTTATATCTTCCAGGTACTGAGTGTTTTCATGCATAGAATGATGGGTTGGGGGAGGTCTAGAAGATTTCAAATTCTGTTCACGCTCTCACACTTACACTAGGTGCTTTTTATGAACTTCTGAGGCCACAAACTTCTTCCCTGACAAGAGTCTCTCCCTGTGAAAAAGGGGTGGAAGTCCAGGGCTGGAGATGTCTTCCAAGGCTGTAGGCGCTCCTTCACCGCTTCTGAGGCCCCGCCTCTCTCAGGTCCCAGGTCTCTGTCAGAGGAGTTTTGGGGTACAGCCTGAGCTGTTGAAGGGTAGGGCGGCCTGACATTCCCCAGAGCTCTTTCCTATCCAGATTAGATCAGACCTGTGGCTTTTTCAGGAGAGGACAGTCAGGCCCTTGGCAGCTGAACCTGATCAGCTTCCCTTTACCTTATTTCTTCCTTTAATATTTTTATTTATTTTTAGAACTTCAGTTTCTGTCCCTGCTTAGGAGAAAGGAGTTGTCTATTAGACAGAATCCACATCTACCCTAGATTTTCCTATCACTAGGTTTTTTTTCCCCAAGGCTAGCTTAGCAGTAAGCTCTAAGCTCTCAACCTAGCAAGGCTGCTGGGAAAAAGAGAGCCTCTTTCCCAGGAATTCCAGCAAAAGTCTGAGGGCTGAGCCTCATTGGTCTGTCTTGGGTCATGTGACCATCCCTGAGCCAGTCCGGGAGGCTGGGGAGATGCAGGCCCCTGATTGGCCAGCCCTGGTCATGGCCACCCCTAAAGTCAGGGCCAGAGGTAACTCCATCCCAATCACCTGGACAGAAGGGGGCTTCCCCAAGGACAAGGGCGGGACTGTTACCAGGAGAAGAGACATGCATGCTGGGAGGGTGAAATCAACAGATTTCCACAACATAAGTTTTCCTCAAAATTCCGGATCCAGGATTCACCAGTGCTGCCTGCCCTGTGCCAGGCACTGTGCTTTACCCTTTGTATCTAGTTCTCATTTAATCCCAAGAGATCATGTTGTTCCAGACAGGGAACTGAGCTTAGAGAGAGGAAGGGCCTTTCCCAAGCCAATGGCACAGGGTCTGCACTTCCTGCTTGGGAAGCAGGCCTGGGGTTTCCCACGTGGCCTGACCCCTCTAGTCTGACACCTGCCCTCCACTCCCTCCCCTCCACCTGCAAAACTGACATGAGGAGACTGCTTGTGTTTCCAGAAAGAGGGAACTTGGCAATAGCCATGAGTTGAGACGACTTGATAAAATATTTCTTGTTTTCTCGAGTTTACATAGACCAAGTTTTCACTGTTGCTATGGGGTGGGTTGGCAGAGAGATGAAAATAAATCTGTGTAATTTATTTTTTCTCTGAGTGGAGTATATTTCTGCTGGCTTCACACACATGCGCACACACACGCACTCACACACATGCCTGCACATACAGGCTTTCATAAAATACTTAAACCCCTCTAATGCTCTCTGTGGAAGGAATAAATATGTACTGTACTTTCAACTTCTGTTCTTTGAAATACCATATGGTCTGCACTGTGAGCTTAAAATACTCTGGTGAGCGGACGCTTTCATGCAGCAGATAGCCAGGTGGAGCTCTCCCCGCCAATCTTACAAGGTTAATTAATCCTTTAAAATAGAGCGTGGAGGGGTCCCTGCATCAGGAACGGGCGCTGTGCGAGGGAGGTAGCCCGGTGGCCTGCACTGGGGCTGAGCAGAGAGTACAAAGGCAGTGGGAAGGTGGGCTGGGCCGGGAGCACCCCTGTTGCCTGACGGCGCCTTTGATGAGCCAGCTCAGTCACTCAGATACTCACAGTTTGCATTCTGCATAATCAGTGTAACAGGCTGATGGTTTGCATGAATATCTAAGTTTGTCACTGTGGTTAATTTTTCCTCAAAAAGAGGCCCCCTATCTCTCTGGCCCAATGCATATTTATAAAGGGCAGGGAAGTCAGGCGGAGGATGCTGAATGGAGGGGTGGCCCACGGAGGGGGGCCGGTGGCCTGTCCCTGATGCCTGGGAGGCCAGGCTCCTGCCAGAGCTGGCGGCTCAGAGGAGGATGCACATCTCCACAGCCCAGAGGGAAGGAACTGCAGGGAGAGGGGACAGCTTACTTTGCCAGGACCCATTTGGGCTAGCCTCTTTCCTGCTCCAGGACTTAGTTTCCTCATCCATACAAGCAATATGTGGGCCACTTGACCCAGGCCTCAGGGTCCCAAAGGAACTATCCTCTCCAAATGAGGTTACACAGAGTCAGAGAGGTGAGGGAGAGAAGCTTACATCCATTCAACAACTTTATTATTTATTTTTTTATCTATTTACTTTTCTCTGAAATGGAGTTTTGCTTTTGTCGCCTAGGCTGGCATGCAGTGGCCCAATCTTGGCTCACTGCAACCGCTGCCTCCCGTATTCAAGCGATTCCTGCCTCAGCCTCCTAAATAGCTGGAATTACAGGCACCCACCACCACGTCCAGCTAATTTTTTGTATTTTTTAGTAGAGATGGGATTTCACAATGTTGGCCAGGCTGGTCCCAAACTCCTGACCTCAAGTGATCCACTCACCTCAGTCTCCCAAAGTGCTGAAATTACAGGCATGAGCCACTGTGCCCAGCTTACTCAACTACTTTAGAGGTGTGACACCTTCCCAGAGCATCTGTGGTGCTCCACGACCAAGTATTTTTGTAGGTTAGAAACTCCAGTTATCTTGTAAAAAACCTAATTGCATTGTGTTGTATATATTTTGGTGTAAAAAGTGTTAACTTGCTCATTTTAAATAGGCTACGGTTATTTTTGTTTTCTTTTGTATATTGTTTTCGTGTTTGACACAGGGTCTTGCTCTGTCACCCAGGTTAGAGTGCAGTGGTGCAATCATAGCTCACTGAGCCTCAACCTCCTGAGCCCAAGCAATCCTCCCACCTCTGCCTCCTGAGTGGTCATGACCACAGGTGTGCACTACAACGCCTGGCTAATTTTTTTTTTTTTTTTTTAATTGAGACAGAATGTTGCTCTGTTGCCTAGGCTAGAGTGCAGTGGCATGATCTCGGCTTGCTGCAACCTATGACTCCCTGGTTCAAGCAATTATTGTGCCTCAGTTTCCTGAGTAGCTGGGGTTATAGGCGCGCACCACACCCAGCTAATTTTTGTATTTTTGGTAGAGACAGGGTTTCACCATGTTGGCCAGGCTGGTGTCAAACTCCTGGCCTCAAGTGATCTGCCTGCCTCGGCCTCCCAAAGTGCTGGGATTACAGGTGTGAGCCACTGTCCCGGCCTGAGCCACTGTGCCCGGCCCTGGCTAATTTTTAAATTATTTGTAGAGACAGGGATCCCTCTATGTTGCTCAGGATGGTTCTGAACTCCAGTGCTCAAGTGATTCTCCTGCCTCGACCTCCCAAAGTGCCGGAATTACAGGTGTTAGCTACCGCGCCCAGCCAGCTATGGTTTTTGTAACCTTGTTTTGACATTTTTGTCTGACTCTTCAAAGAACATTTTGGCAACTTCAGAGTGGCCAGGCTCCCCTTTCCCATGCATGGCAGGAAGTCGAGGGGGGAGTGGGGCAGGACTAGGAGATCCCTCAGGTCAGCCGCTTCCAGAGCCCTCCAGGCCACCCCTCTCAGCGGCCAGCAGGTGGCAGTTCTGAGCCTCCCACCTGGCCACCCACCTTCCTCCACCCTGGGGTCCCCGTCCCCCCAGTTCACATACCACAGAGTCCCAGGTGGCTGGAAAGAGCTCCTGGCTTCCAGACCCTAGGCCATTCTGAGAAGCGGGATGAGGCAGCGTAGCAGCCATCCTGCTGCCCCTGCCTGGGACTGCCTGCCCACCCCTTCCCATCCCTGGCTCCATGCTAAAGGAAGGTGGGCTTCCTGAAGGAGCTGACATCTTCAGTGAGGCCTGCAGGACAATAACGGATTTCAGGCAGAGGGAACGGAATATGCCCAAATCCAGAGAACCCACACCCCGTGCTTTCAGGAACTGGCAGGAGGCTGATGTGGCTGGAATGCAGACTGTTGGGCTTGGGGGAGGGACTAAGGAGGCCAGGTAATGCTTGGCACTGTGGGAGCAGCAGGACCAGGGCAGCCCAAGTCTAGACGTTATCTTGAGGGCAGTAAGGAGCCCTCAGCCCATTCTAACCCATCAGAGTTGGCCTCCGGAAGGATTGCCATGGCTGCAAACTGCCTGGCCTCTCATTGCCCCTCACTCCCTGTCACTCACACACTTGGGCCTCCTATCGTGCTGGCCAGGAAAGAGCTGCAAGTCCTCCGGCCCGGGGGCTTAGTAGGCAGCCGACCTACCTCGAAGTCCTCAGGAGAAGCTGTCCAGGAACCCCACCCTCCCGAGCTCCCGGGGCTTTGGTGGGGAAGGGAGCCTCCAAGGGTCCCGGAGCACTAAACAAAAGGGAGCTGAAGGTCATCACATTTTAGCCATTTGCAGGGAGCCCTTCCCCACACAGGGGTGGAATGTTCCTTTGTGGCTGCCAGGGAGCCCCCAACAGCCCTGGGAAGATGGCAGGTGGAGGGGAGGGGACGTGGCCTGAAACCAAGGAAGCAGTCTGCAATGGGGAGATGTGGGGCATGGGGCTGTTTTAGACAGAGGAGGTGGCAGGGGTGTTTGTGTGCGTAAGTTTGAGGTAGATTTTGCCACCCAGGAAATGGGTTCTTGCCTCTTCCACCTCCCTGTGAGCTGGCCCTGGGACCCAGCAGGAGAGGCTCCCCTGAGTCACGGGTGACATTCTTTTTTTTTTTTTTTTTTTTGAGATAAGTCTCATTCTGTTGCCCAGGCTGGAATGCAGCGGCACGATCTCAGCTCACTGCAACCTGCACCTCCTGGGTTCAAGCAATTCTCCTGCTTCAGCCTCCCGAGTAGCTAGGATTACAGATGTGTGCCACCATGCCTGGCTAAGTTTTGTATTTTTAGTAGAGATAGGGTTTCACCATGTTGGCCAGGCTAGTCTCGAACTTCTGACCTCAGGTGATCCGCCCGCTTTGGCTTCCCAAAGTGCTGGGATTACAGGGGTAAGTCACCTTGCCTGTTCAACACATGGTGTTCTGAAACAGCACAGCTCAGTATAACCTCAATCGATAATTAATTAATTACACTCCCCGGGTGTCTCCTGGAGTCCTTCTTCCTGTAGGGGAGGGGAGGCTGAGGCTGCAGAGGCCCCATTCAGAGGGCTGTTAAATGACTCATAGCTGTTGAGAAGTAATGTCCACTAAGTAACATCTGATTCTGTATTTAACATTTAAATATTTAATTAATGAAATGGGCCAAATATTTAATTAAGCACCATCAAAGTCACCATGAACCTCCACTCTGCATAATTCCAAGGCAGGCCAGCTTCCCTCTAAGTCCTCATCCTCCTCTTGACAGTGCTATCAGTGCCCCTGCCTGGTGGGGACCATACCCACTCTGGTACCCAATTCTTTTTTTTCAGAGACAAAATCTCACTATAATGGCCAGGCTGGTTTCAAACTCCTGCACTCAAGCAATGCTCCTGCCTCGGTCTCCCAAAGCACTGGGATTACAGGTGTGAGTCACTGTACTGATGCCACATTCTGAGACTCAGGATATCCCATGTCCTAGGCAAAGTTGCTTGTTTGCTTTTGTTTTGTTTTGTTTGTTTTTGAGTGAGGGTCTCCCTCTGCTGTTTAGGCTGGAGTGCAGCGGTGCGATCTCGGTCCACTGCAACCTCTGCTTCCTGGGCTCAAGTGATTATCATTCCTCCGCCTCCTGAGTAGCTGGGATTACAGGCGCATGCCACCATGCCGGGCTAATTTTTGTATTTTTAGTAGAGACAGGGTTTCACCATGTTGCCCAGGCTGGTCTCCAACTTCTGGCCTCAAGTGATACGCCTGCCTCGGCCTCCCAAAGTGCTGGGATTACAGGCGTGACCAACTGCACCCCACCACGATTGTTTGATTAAGCTCCAGGCTTGCTGTGCTGGAGACAGAGTTTCCCATGGCCACCCTTTCCTCCCCTCTTTCTCTCTCCTCCCCAAGTAGACACAATTGAGACTGGCTGCTGGGTTCCCCTGGAGGCGGTGTGGTACCAGTTTTTCTGCCTCTGATGACAGATTCACGCCTTGGCAATAGGGGTGAACGTGTGACCCAGTCTGGGCCAATCAGAATTCTTTTCCAGGATTTTTGTAACTGGAGTTAAAGGGGGTAAGCCTTTTTTGAGCTGGCCTTGCTCTGTTACCTAGGCTGGAGTGCAGTGGCACAATCATGGCTCACTGCAGCGTCAACCTCCTGGACTCCAGTGATCCTCTTCCCTCAGCCTCCTGAGTAGCTGGGACTATAGGTAACCACCACTGTGCCTGCCTAATTTTTTTTATACAGATGGGATCTTACTATGTTCCCTGAGATGGTCCCATGGTGTCCTCATCTCTGCATCCAGCTGTTCCTGAAGACGGGCCTATGCTGATCTTTCTGTGGGAGGACAGGTGAGTCAATAAGTGCCCTATGTGTTGAAGCCAATGGAAATCAGTTCTCTGTCACTTGCTTCCAAAAGTGCCCTGACCAATACATACTCCACCATTATAATCATGTAGCTTATATGCAAATAAAATGACTTTTAATTATTTAACTGTAAATAATACTTGTGTTAGATTAGTGCAAAATCTTTTTGCATTTACTTTTAAGCAAAAACCACCATTACTTTTGCACCAGTCTAATAACTCATAGCTCATATTCCTACCAGTATTTTTTTTTTTTTTTTGAGACGGAGTCTTGCTCTGTCATCCAGTCTGGAGTGCAGCGGTGCCATCTCAGCTCACTGCAACCTCCGCCTCCCAGGTTCAAGCAATTCTTGTGCCTCAGCCTCCCGAGTAGCTGGGGCTCCAGGCGTGTGCCACCACGCCCTGATAATTTTTGTATTTTTAGTAGAGATGGGATTTCACCATATTGGCCAGGCTCTCTTGAACTGACCTTGTGATGTGCCCGCCTTGGCCTCCCAAAGTGCTGAGATCACTGGTGTGAGCCACCACGCCTGGCAGCAAGGTATGTTTAGGTTTCCTTGAATACGTCCTCGGCTCTTCAGAGGGAAGGGAGGGTCTGAGCCTGGAAGGATGGGTCCCTCTGACACCTGCTACCCTGCTGATGACATCAGCGTGCTTCTGGAAATGCTGGATCCAGGGGCTCTGGTGACATCACCATCTCTCTCTCCCTCTTCCTCTCCCCACCATGCCTCACTACATCCCATCTCTTCCTTGGCTTTAATTTCCATTATATTGTCTTCATTATCCTGCAAGTGTTCTTCCAGTCGTAGCTGCCCAGGGAATTCCCTGCATTTTGGACATTACCACCCAACGCTTCGTGAATCAATTTTCTTGCTGGTGGGAGCATAAATTGTTACAACCAGCCTTCATGGGGGGCAACGTGGCAACATCGATCACATTTGAAAATGCACAGACTCGGCCGGGCGCGGTGGCTCAAGCCTGTAATCCCAGCACTTTGGGAGGCTGAGACGGGCGGATCACGAGGTCAGGAGATCGAGACCATCCTGGCTAACACAGTGAAACCCCGTCTCTACTAAAAATACAAAAACTAGCCGGGCGAGGTGGCGGGCGCCTGTAGTCCCAGCTACTTGGGAGGCTGAGGCAGGAGAGTGGCGTAAACCCGGGAGGCGGAGCTTGCAGTGAGCTGAGATCTGGCCACTGCACTCCAGCCTGGGCGACACAGCGAGACTCTGCCTCAAAAAAAAAAAAAAAAAGAAAAGAAAAAGAAAATGCACAGACTCCCAGCACTTTGGGAGTCTGAGACAGGCAGATGACTTGAGGTCAGGAGTTCGAGACCAGCCTCATCAACATGGCAAAACCCCGTCTCTACTGAAAATACAAAAATTAGCCAGGCGTGGTGGTGCACACCTGTAATCTCAGTTATTCAGGAGGCTGAAGCGGGAGAATCACTTTAACTTGGGAGGTGTAGGTTGCAGTGAGCCGAGATTGCACCACTGCACTCCAGCCTGGGCAACAAAGTGAGATTCTTGCTCAAAAAAATAGTAGTAATAAAAATAAAAAATAAATTAAAAAAAAGAAGCTCCCTGGCAATTCTAGTGTGACCCAGAACCTCTGGTCCAGATTTCTAGTCCTTGCAGAATTCCTGGTCTCCTCTTGGCTCCACTCCAGCGCACAGCCAAACTTGGGGTTCAGGGTGCAGCCCTTTCTCCTTGATTTCCCCTCGAAAGTGTCCTTCCCCTCCTGCTGGGCGCTGGGTGAGGTCAGCTTGTGGTGGAGCGCTGGGGAAGGAGCAGCTCACCCTCACAACTGCCCACACAGGAGTCCCTCTCTGTCCTCCCTGTCCCGTTTCCTTCACTCCCTGGGAAAGGGAACTTGGCATTCTGTGTAGCACTGCTGGCCTCAGGAAACCTGGTGGGCTGCATGCCCATGTGGCCTGAGAGGACACCGCCAGCACTCAGCAGAGGGGTCATGTTGGCCAGCTTGCTCACTGCCAGCCCCTGAGGTCGAAAATGCTTGAAACTGCGGTGCTGGTTTGCCACTGCCAGGAGATGCCAGCAGCCTGTCCTGGCTGTCCAGGGTACCCCCAGCCACGTGACAGCCAGGAAAACTGCACCCCATCTTAGAAAACTCAGGAACCTGAGGGAGGAAGTCTAAACTGAAATACCTCAATTAACCAGGTGTGGTGGCTCGTGCCTGTAATCCTAGCTACTCAGAGGCTGAGGAAGGAGAATTGCTTGAACCCAGGAGATGGAGTTTGCAGTGAGCTGAGATCCTGTCACTGCACTCCAGCCTGGGCAACAGAGCGAGACTCCATGAAGAAGAAGAAGAAAGGAGGAGGAGGAGGAGAAAGAAGAATAAGAAGGAGAAGGAGAAGAGAAGGAGAAGGAGAAGGAGAAGGAGGAGGAGGAGGAGGAGAAGGAGAAGGAGAAGGAGAAGGAGAGAAGAGGAAGAAGAGGAAGAAGAGGAAGAAGAAGAAGGAGAAGAAGAAGAGGAAGAGGAGGAAGAAAAGAAGAAGAGGAAGAAGAGGAAGAAGAGGAAGAAGAAGGAGAAGAAGAAGAAGGAGGAGGAGGAGAAGAAGAAGAAGCAGAAGAAGGAGAAGAAAGAAGAAGGACAAAGAAGAAGAAGAAGAGGAAGAGGAAGAGGAGGAAGAGGAGGAAGAAAAGAAAAGAAAAAGAAAGAAGAAGAATTAGTAGTAGCAGCAGCAGTAGTAGTAGTAGTAGTAGTAGTAGTAGTAGTAGTAGTAGCAGTAGTAATGAAGGAGGAAGAAGAGGAGGAAACAAAACAAAACAAAAAAAACCTGTTCTGAACAGTAGGCACTGCTGAGGAAGGAAAAGAACTTTTACAAAAAAGTAAGACAGAGATGAACTGGTAGTTGCATGGTGAGGGAGGACGATCAGGAACCAAAAGAATCAAACGACTTCTCTGTTTAAAAATTCAACTGATAAACTCAGGAAGGGAATGATCACTGCTGAGAAATAAGTTGATACTATGAGAGTTCAAGTGGAAGGAAATCTCACCGCAGTGCAAAACCAGAAAAAGATTGGGAGGACAAACCCTGATGATCTAACATTCAAAAAAGCGAAAGATAAGAAAAAATATATATAAAGGGAAAACAACAATCAAATAATTAAAGAGCATTTTCTTCCTTTCTTTTTTTTTTTTTTTTCAGCGATGGGGTCTTGCTTTATTGTTCAGGCTTGAGTTCCGTGACTATTAACATGTGTGATTATAGCATACTACAGCATTGAAACTCCTGGGCTCAAGCAATCCTCCTGCCTCAGTTTCCCGAGTATCTGGGTCCATAGGCACACACCACTGCACCCAGCTCCTAATTAAAGAACATTTTCTAAGCTGATGAAAGCCTTGATTAAAAGGGCAGATAGAGTTCCAGGAAGGATTAAGTAAAGACATAAACAGACCCTGGTGTAATTCCTGAATTATGAACTTCCAGACAAAAAAGAGGGTTACTTACAAAGGAAAGAAAAATCACGTTGATATTGGCTTTCTCATCTGCCACCCTGGAAGTCAGGAGATGAATGGAACAGTGACTTCAGGGACAAGGACAGTGACCCAGGAATCCTATGTCCACAAAAGGTATCATGCACATATCAGGGCAGTGGCAAGATATTTTTCTTTTTCTTTTTATTTGTTTTGAGACAGTGTCTCGCTCTGTCACTCAGGCTGGAGTGCCTGGTGTGATCATAGCTCACTGCAGCCTAGACTAGCTGGGCTTGAGCAATCCTCCCACCTTAGCCTCCCAAGTAGCTGGGACCACAGATATGTGCCACTGTGCCCCACTAATTATTTTAATTTTTTTGTAGAGACAGGTCTCACTGTGTTGCCCAAGCTGGAAGAGATTTTAAAGTATGCAAAGACTTATACCCTGTCTGAGGAAAATGCTAAATAAATACTGCAGCCAAAAACAGATACACTGGACCAGACACGGTGGCTCACATCTATAATCTCAGCACTTTGGGAGGCTGAGGCGGGTGGATCACTTGAGGTTAGGAGTTCGAGACCAGCCTGGCCAACATGGTGAAACCCCATCTCTACTAAAAATAGAAAAATTGGCATGGTGGCAGGCGCCTTTAATCCCAGCTACTAGGGAGGCTGAGACAGGAGAATCGCTTGAACCCTGGAGGTGTAGGTTGCAGTGAGCCGAAATCTCACCATTGCACTCCAGCCTGGGCAACAGATCCAGACTCCATCTCAAAAAAAAAAAAAAAAAAAAAAAAAAGAAAGTCCTCAAACCCTTTGATGATCGTCCCTTCAAGATGTGGACCATGGACCTTAATTTGCCTCCCTGGTAGTGTGGGATGGACCTAGTGACCCACTTCTCACCAAGAGAATCTAAGAGAGTGACAGAATGTGACTGAGGTTAAACATAAATGGTACCAGGAGTTCCTCTCTCTTTCATTACTTGATCTGAGGGAAGCTGTGTTGTGAACAGCCCCATGGATGCCCTTGGGACAAGCAACGGAAGGCTCCTGCCAACAGCCACATGAATGAGCTTCAAAGAGGATCCTACAGCCTCAGCCCAGCTTCAGAAGACTGCAGCCTTGGCTGACAGCCTCCTGAGAAACCTTGAGCCAGGACCATTTAGCAGAGCTGCCCCTGGACCTGACCCGCAAAAGCTGTGAGATAACAAACGTCTCATGTTGTAAATTGCTAAGTTTTGGGGTAATTTGTTACCCTGCCATAGATAAATAATATAATCTGTAGAGAAATAGAAATTTCTATGTTAACAATGGAAAGGTACCTATTAAAGGAAATGAAAAGTATTGTGGAATTTCTGAATTAATATGGGTAAAGAATGATGAAAAACCTGAGCCAACCATCAAAGAAAAGTAAATGGGAAAGGGAAAATAACAATATGCTTTAGCAAGCATAAACCAGAAAAAGTAATAAAATCAGTAAACATACAATAAGATGGAAGAGGTTAAACCCAATATATATCATCTATCATTATAAATTATGAATTTTCCTATCAAATTGGAAAAAAAGAAAATTCAAGCAGACGCTGTTTATATGAGACACATCTAAAATAAAGACACAATGAAAGGTTGAAAATTAATTGTTGAGCAAGGAGTTAATGGAAAAAGGCAGACAAAAAAGAAACATAGTGGCAGTATGAAGATGAGTCAACATGGAATCCAAGGGGTGAGGTACTGAGCAGAGAAGAGATTATGAAACATGGAAGTGCAATTCACAGAGAAACTAAAGTCTTCATAAACATGTATGTACCAAATAATGTGGTAGCCAAACACATAAAGCAAAACTCCCAGGAATACAAAGAGAACGTGATAAAAATATAATCATAATAGAAGGCATTCTAATACAAAGGACCAATTATCTGAGTATCTATTCAAGTCCCTGTAATTATGAGACTGCTTTGAAAAACAAAAGTATTCCTGGTACAATAACAGCAGCAACAATAATTATAATAAGAAATAACAAACATTAAGCTCTTATGATGTGCCAGCCGAGGTTCTAAGTACTTTACATGTACTAACCCTTTTGATCCTTACCACAAATTATGTGTCATGATTTATTACAATCTGTTAGCCAAGATGACTACAATAATTTCTTCCATCCTTGTGTATGCAAACTTTTGCAATGTGACTTTATCAGTTCCTCTTTTAAGAGGTAGAATCTATTTAAATTTTTTTTTTTTTTTTTGGTGAGATGGAGTCTCACTCTGTCGCCCAGGCTTGAGTGCAGTGATGTGATCTTGGCTCACTGCAATCTCTGCCTCCCAGGTTTAAGTAATTCTCCTGCCTCAGCCTCCCAAGTAGCTGTGACTACAGGTGCATACCACCATGCCCAGCTAATTTTTTTGTATTTTTAGTAGAGATGGGGTTTTGCCATGTTGATCAGGCTGGTCTCCAACTCCTGATCTCAGGTGATCCACTTGCCTCAGCCTCCCAAAGTGCTATGGCGTGAGCCACTGCATCCGGCCTATTTTTAATTTTTTTGAGGTGGGGTCTCATTTTGTCTCCCAGGTTGAAGTGCAGTGGCTCAATCTTGACTCACTGCAACTTCCTCCTCCCTGGCTCAAGTGGTCCTCCCGCTTCAGCCTCTCAAGTAGCTGGGACTACAGGTGTGAGCCACCAAGGCTGGCTAATTTTTTGTATTTTTGGAAGAGACAGGGTTTTGCCATGTTACACAAGCTGGTCTCAAACTCCTGAACTCAGGCAATCCAGCCCCCTCAGCCTCCCAAAGAGAATCTATTTTTACATCCATGAATCTGGTCAGGCTTTGCAACTTGCTTTGACAATGGGATGCTGTGGAAATTATTTCTTTTTTACTTTGGAGTTAGGCCTCAAGAGATTGCACAGCTTCCACTCTTGTTCTCTTGGAACACTTCCACCATCGTGTGAAGAAGCCTGGGCTGGGCTGCTGAAGACCTGTGTCCAAACACCCATCACCAGACATGTGGATGAGGCATCTTAGAACATCTAGACCCAGCTGAGTTGCTGGATAACTATAGCTGCATTAGTAACCCAGGGCAAGATCAGCAGAAGAGCCATCCAGTTGAGCCCACACCAAACTGCCAAGCCACAGAATTGTGAGAAAACAAAATGGTTTTTGTTTAAAATTTTTGAACTGGTTTATTTTGCAGAACTAGACAACCGAGAAACCATTCCCATTTTGCAAATGAGGAAATAGAGGCACAGGAAGGTTGAGTAATTTACCCAAATTTTCACAGCTATGATTATGATTAGTAGTTAAGTCATGGCTTGAATTCAGTGACTAACAGATTGAAATTTATAAAAGTATTATTCACTCAAACATTCCTCCCAGTTCACTGTTAGCATTTATCCTGGACAAAGGCATCAACATTTTTGAGGGTCAGCCTCTCAATAATTGTAGAAACAGCCCATAATACAATATAATCCAAGTCAAATACAAAGTGAAGCTACACATTTTGAAAAAGAAAAAAAAGTAGGATTTTATGAAAGAGTAATATTGGGTGAGGTGCTGGTGGCTCATACCTGTAATCCCAACACTTTGAAAGGCCAAGGTGGGAGGATTGCTTGAGGCCAGGAGTTCAAGACGAGTGTTGGCAACATAGCGAGAGTTTGTCTCAGTACATAAATAAAAATAAAAATGGTTTGATTATTGTGACAGAAGTTGTCAACTGTTACCCAATATTTGTTCTCTTTTCACTGATATGAACCCAGTTTTGCCTAGGGTGGTAATGTACTCAGTTAGAAATTCTCTCCTCCCAGACTCCTCTGCAGCTAGCGATAGACATGTGATGGTGTTTCGGCCAATGCAACATGAAAACTTCTACCGCTGGGGCTTCTGTGCAAGTTGTTGCTTTCCCGATAAATAAGGGGCAGACTAAGTTGGCTCAAACCTTTTTGCCTTGAGTCATGCCCCCTATGAATTGGAATGTGGATGAGACTCCTAGAGATGCAGCCACTACCTTGAGAAAGCAAACAGGAAACCTTCAGGAGGGTGAAGCGGGGGCCGGAGGAGCGGCATCCATGATGCTTTTCGTGAGCAATGGCACCAGCCCATCTGTTTGTCCTTGGATTTTTTGTCATATAAGAAAAATAAGCTCCTAGTTTGTTAAAGCTGCTAAATTGGGTTTCTGTCAAATGCAACCCTGACTGATACAAATAGCAAAGGATTAAGAGAGGCCCTTAGGACGATAGTTGAAGCCATCTATTACCTTTTGCAAAACATAGAAGTATTGCAGAAGTCAGATGTGAAGTGAAGGGTGTCTTGTCATGATATCACACAATTTTATTAGAATAATTATACTTTCAAAAAGTCAACATTAGATTTATTATTTTTAAGAAAAGTTTTTATTCAAGTACAACATACCTGTGGGAGAGTACACTGGATTTATATTTGTCTTAAAAATGACTTTGTCTTATAATTGCCTTTTTGTTGCAATTAGAAGCTAAATTTCAGTCAATATTGGATAAAGTAAATGTCTTTTTTTTTTTTTTTGAGACGGAGTCTCGCCCTGTCGCCCAGGCTGGAGTGCAGTGGCCAGATCTCAGCTCACTGCAAGCTCCGCCCCCCGGGTTTACGCCATTCTCCTACCTCAGCCTCCCGAGTAGCTGGGACTACAAGCGCCCGCCACCTCGCCCGGCTAGTTTTTTGTATTTTTTAGTAGAGACGGGGTTTCACCGTATTAGCCAGGATGGTCTCGATCTCCTGACCTAGTGATCCGCCCGTCTCGGCCTCCCAAAGTGCTGGGATTACAGGCTTGAGCCACCGCACCCGGCCGTAAATGTCTTTTTTGTACTACTTGGTTTCATGACTCTGTATAACATTATGCGTGAAATTTTGCCCTCCCCCAAGTGGATTCACGCTAAAGCATTTTTTCTTTTTCCTCTAATACAATTAATTTTGGATAAGGATGATGACTTGTATCTCTTTCAGAAAGTGGTAGATTTCTGTAGATTAAGATGTAGAAGGCCAGGTGCAGTGGCTCACACCTATAATGCTAGTAGTTTGGATGACCAAGGCAGAAGGATCTCAGGGGCTCAAGACCAAACAAACAAACAAACAAAAAATTCTACCTGTTACCTGTTATCTTCTCTGATCATATCCTAGTGAAAACAGAAAGCAACAATTAAAAAAAAATCCCTAACATGGTGAAACCCCGTTTCTACTAAAAATACAAAAAAATTAGCCAGACATGGTGGCGGGCACCTGTAGTCCCAGCTGTTCGGGAGGCTGAGGAGAATGGCGTGAACCCAGGAGGCAGAGCTTGCAGTGAGCCGAGATCTCGCTATTATTGCTCTCCAGCCTGGGTGACAGAGCCAGACTCCGTATCAAAAAAAAAAAAAAATCCAACCCCACTGCCCCCGCCTGCTCCCCTCAAGAATCATTGAGGAAAACAAACCTGTAATACTTACGCGGAAATTCAATCTTTTTTTTTTTCATTTTTTTTTTTTTTTTTTGAGACAGAGTCTCACTCTGTCACCCAGGCTGGAGTGCAGTAGCACAATCCCGACTCACTGCAACCTCTACCTCCTGGGATCAAGCAATTCCCTGGCCTCAGCCTCCCGAGTAGCTGGGACTACAGGCGCCGCCACGACGCCCAGCTAATTTTTTGTATTTTTAGTAGAAACGGAGTTTCACTGTGTTCGCCAGGATGGTCTCGTCCTGACCTCGTGATCCGCCCTTCTCAGCCTCCCAAAGTGCTGGGATTACAAGCTTGAGCCACTGTGCCCAGCCTCAACTGTTTCTTAACATGTGGATCAAAAAAGGAATTAAAGATAATTTTTTCTTTTTGAGACAGAGTCTCACTCTGTCGCTCAGTCTGGAGTACAGTGGCGCCATCTCTGCTCACTGCAACCTCCGCCTCCCGGGGTTAAGCCATTCTCCTGCCTCAACCTCCCCAGTAGCTGGGATTACAGGCACCTGCCACCACGCCCAGCTAATTTTTGTATTTTTAGTAGAGATGGAGTTTCACCATGTTGGCCAGGGTGGTCTTGAACTCCTGACCTCAGGTGATCCACACACCTGGGCCTCCCAAAGTGCTGGAATTACAGATGTGAGACACCGTGCTTGGCCTCACAGACATTTTTAATTGTAATAAAAATTATAATTACTTTGCAACACATGTAACAATTTGTACTCCCACCAGCAGTGACCAGGATAGGTGTCCGCTTCCCCACAGCCTCATCCACCTTAAATGCTAGTGCTCTTTGGAATTGTTGTCATAGTCATAGGTGCTATTCCGGCAGGCATGTTCCTGACACTTCCAGAGGCCCAGGGTCTTTGCACATGCTTGTAGGACGTCTGGAGCTCCTCTTCTGTGAATTGCCTGGTCCTATCTTGGCCCATTTTTCCGTGGCGTTGTTTGCCTTTTTGTTATCAGCTTGGAGGAGGCCTTTGTTTATTAAGG
Organism: Trachypithecus francoisi; assembly: GCF_009764315.1. Lineage (NCBI taxonomy): Eukaryota > Metazoa > Chordata > Mammalia > Primates > Cercopithecidae > Trachypithecus > Trachypithecus francoisi. Next base: position 59,027,870 of record NW_022681457.1, read on the forward strand.
TCAAGGAGGCCCAGGAAGTGGAGCCAGCCTTGTGAGCAGGGAGGGTTCTTTCTGGGGCAAGGGGCAGATTGGAAGATCTGATAGAGAGCCCCCCTCCGCCCCCAACTACTTGTTCACAGTGTGTTCAAGGCTTACATATCAGAGAGCAGGAATGTGCAGGGCTCAGGTCAGCATTAGGGTCAGGTTCTTAGGAAAAGAAAGAGCAAAAACAATGAAACACAATACAAAGTAAAGAACAAAGTGAGAAAATATAAGATAAAATAAAATAAAGGCAATGAGGCCCTGGGCCTGAGACCCTGAGAAAAAGCTAGTAGGTCTTAGTCCACACCCGGCCCCTTGCTTCCTTCCTTATAAATGCTGCAGCAGCCCTTTGAGTGCGCATTCATATTCCCGTTTAATGAAGGATCCGGCCAGGCGCGGTAGCTCATGCCTGTAATCCCAGCACTTTGAGAGGCCGAGACGGGCGCATTGCATGTGGCCAGAAGTTCGAGACCGGCCTGGCCAACATGGCGAAATCCCGTCTGTACTAAAAATATAAAAATTAAGCTTGCACCTGGGAGGCGGAGGTTGCAGTGAGCCGAGATCGCGCCACTGCACTCCAGCCTGGGCAACAGAGTGACTCTGTCTAAAAAAAAAAAAAAAAAAAAAATTTGCCAGGCATAATATAAAAATTAGCTGGGCATAGTGGCGCACGCCTGTAATCCCATCTACTACTCAGGAGGCTGAGGTATGAGGATCTCTTGAACCCGGGAGGTGGAGGTTGCAGGGAGCCGAGATCACACCACTGCTCTTCCGCCTCGGTGACAGAGCCAGACCTTGTCTCAAAAAAAAAAAAAAAAATCCCCATGACCCAGCCCGGAGAGGAATGACAGCCACGAATGGAACTTGAGGTTTCATTCCACACCACAACACTCTCTTTTAATTTTTTATTGTTTTACTTCCCTTCATTGTGTGTTTTATTTCATTGTTTTTACCCTAAAGACTTGTGAATAAATGCGTGGAACTGCAATGTGCATACAGTAGGCGCCCAAGCGTAGGCAGTGCAGCCCCAGCTCCCCGCCCACGGGTGGCTTCACAGATGAGCCTGAGGCGGCAGCTCGGCCCTCCGGCCCACAGGCAGCCTGGCTCCAGGCCAAGGGGCAGCAGAGAGCGTCGGGGCTGCGGGCGGGAGTGCACTGGCCAGGTGGGCTTTTTATGGCACGGCCCAAGGAGGTCATTCTTTTAGTGGGCTGTGCAGTGTCCACCGCAAGGCACTTTATTTTTAGCTCCTTGAAGGCTATGATGGAGCCGCCTCCCTCACTTTCCCAGTGCTTGCCTCCACCTCCGCCTTGACGCCGGGGTGCCCACGGCTGCTCCCGGCTGTAGTATCCCGATCTGTGGAGTGCAGGGTCCCGCTAGAGGTCCCTAGGCACCCTCAACTCTCGGCACCCATCCCTTGACACAGAAGATTCCAGCTCCCGGGTCATGGCCCCCCACCCCCACTCGAACCTCCATCCGGTTCTGCGCCCATCCTGAATTGCTCTTTTTTTTTTTTTTTTTTTTTTTTTTTTTTGAGACGGAGTCTCGCTCTGTCGCCCAGGCTGGAGTGCAGTGGCCGGATCTCAGCTCACTGCAAGCTCTGCCTCCCGGGTTCACGCCATTCTCCTGCCTCAGCCTCCCGAGTAGCTGGGACTACAGGCGCCCGCCACCTCGCCCGGCTAGTTTTTTGTATTTTTTAGTAGAGACGGGGTTTCACCGTGTTAGCCAGGATGGTCTCGATCTCCTGACCTCGTGATCCGCCCGTCTCGGCCTCCCAAAGTGCTGGGATTACAGGCTTGAGCCACCGCGCCCGGCCCTGAATTGCTCTTTAAAGTAGTAATAATATTTTCCACTTTGAGTTTGGATTCGGGGGGGTACACGTGCAGGTTTGTTACATGGGTGTACTGTGAGGTTTGGGGTACGAATGATCCCGTCACCTAGGTAGTGAGCATGGTGGTTTTTCAGCCCTTGCTTCGCCCACACCACGTGGTAGTCCCCAGTGTCCGCTGGTCCATCTTTGTGCCCCTGTGCAATGCATTGCCCTTGACCGGACAGGCCATCTCCCCTAGGTAGGAGGCTGGCAACCCTCCCCCGTTCTGCAGCCTCTACCCACAACACTCCAGCCAGGGCCAGCTCAGAGGTGCCCTGACTTGCCCATGGGGCCTGCACTCATGCTCGCCCAAACCCCTCGCATCCAGCGCTGCAGGCCGGGTTCTGAGCTCCGTCGAGCGTGTTGGAACTCGGCGGGGCCCAGCGCTGGCCTTGCCGTGGGGACACCGGGCAGGGTCGCACTCTGCCCTCTTGCCGCCCCTCCAGGCCAGCATCCTCGGGGATCGCGTGAGTGACGGCCCCTCCCACAGTAGGGGAGAACTGGGCTGGTCCGAGGGGTCTCCGCGGCCTCCCCAGCCGCGGTCCCCGCCCGCTCCGCGCCCTCCCGGCTGGGGTCGATGGCTGGGGGACCCGGCTCCGGCCCACGCCAATCAGCGCGTCTGCAGCAGCGCGAGGTGGCGGCCCTAGGGCTGGCGGGGTGCGGCTCGGGCGGGTTCCTGGAGGCCTGGGTGGCGCAGGCCGGGGGAGAGGAGGAAGGAGGCGGCCCTGAGCCCCAGTCGCGCGGCGAGTGGTCTCCCCTGACCCGACTCCGACCTGGCCCCGCGCCCTCCCGGCCGCTCGATCGCAAGGCGTCTGCTGCCATCTGGTGGCGGCGCCCGGGCAGCTGCGGAGCGGTGAGACCGGGCCGGGCTGGTGCTCAGACCCCAACACAGCGCCCCGGCGCCCGCGTCGTGCTCCAGGGAAGTCCCCAGCAGCCTCTGGCGTTGCTCGGCGTCTGCCAGAAGAAACTGAGCCCCACGTCTCCTGGGAGCCAGCGCGCGATGGCCGGCTCCGCCCCCAGCCGGTGAAGTGCGTCCCTCTCTAACCCGGTTTTCTCATCTCTAAAGTGGGATTAGTGGAAGTGCGTGCCTTGTGGAGGCTTCGCAAGACTCCCACGTTCCCTTAGCTCAGAAATCATGCCTTGCCCCTGAGGCGCGAGGCTGCGGGCACGAGGCTGCGATTTGGCGGCAGCCGTATTTGCATACTGGCAGAGAATTCACCTCGGCGCTGGCTCGGTGCGGGTGCTGGAGCGGGTGTGGAAAGGGGGAGGGCGGGCCAGGCTCCCACCAGGAGCACCTGCAGATCGCCCTCATCGTCAAAAGCAAGGCATAGGCCGGGCAAGGTGGCTCACGCCTGTAATCCCAGCAGTTTGGGAGGCTGAGGTGGGCGGATCACAAGGTCAGGAGATCGAGACTACGGTGAAACCCCGTCTCTACTAAAAATACAAAAAATTAGCCAGGCGCAGTCGCGGGTGCCTGTAGTCCCAGCTACTCGGGAGGCTGAGGCAGGAGAATGGCGTGAACCCAGGAGGCGGAGCTTGCTGTGAGCCGAGATTGCACCACTGCACTCCAGCTCAAAAAGAAAGAAAGAAAAAAAAAAGCAAGGCATGACCCCTGCAGAATGGGCTGTAGGCTCAGGGCGAGGGAGGAGGGGGAAGGGGTAATCATCACCGGGGGCCAGAATCCTCTGAGCCTGGGAACAGGGGCCTGAGCGAGGCAGGTAGAGCCCCAGGCCCAGGCAAGAGCTGGAAGAGTATTAGCTTTTGCTTTTGTAAACCCCATGGGGTCCTCTGCAAACGGCTTCCCAGATTCGCTCCCTCATGCCCTGGCTCGGCTCTGACATCACTGGTTTTGGCCACATCACAGATTTTCTGCTTCCCCCTCTGTAAACTGGGGGTGCCAATGCCAGCCCCCACTCCCAGATGAGGTACCTGGTATACAGATGGCTGGGCCATCCTGCTGACTGTGCCCCCGGCATCATTGCTCCCCCGGGGTTTTCCCTCTGAGCTCCCAGAGGTGAGTTGATTCTCTTCCAGTGTGCAGAGACTCCCATAGCTGCCCCCAAACCTTGAGGTCCTCCCCCATCTCCTCCTGCCTTATAGGCAAGGCCTGTTTCCTGAGTCAAGGGAAGGCCCGTGGCTTTCCTGGGAACCCCTTCCTCATGGAGAGTCCAAATCGCAGATCATGTTTTCTTTCCAAAAAACGGAGTCCCACTGAGGCAGAAACTCCATTCCTTTAATAAGAGGATGGCACATTTAAGGAAAATAAATATTTCTTTAAAAAAGAAAAAGTGATTTGGATCCACTCACATGCCAAGCACTGTGCTGGAGACCCAGGCTGGGTGCATGGCTGCGGGGGATTCCAGCAGGCATGCAGCTTTAATTACTTCTCAGTGTACCACAGAGGTGGCCTGCAGCACCGGGTGTGACAGCCAGGTATGCCACCAGTAAGGGGGATGTCTCGGCAGCTGCCAGCACTCTGCCTGTGAAAACGTCGGCTCCAATTCAAAGGTATCAAATATTTGCCTAGCTGTTCAACATTTCTTCAAATAATATACTCACAACTAATTCATATCCAGACTCGACGTCTTCATCTTTCCAGGCCTCCCTCCTGGATTAGCGTGTCTTGTCTATTCCGGGAGAAAGTTGTCCTACATTCTAAAAATAGGGTTCAGAGCCTGGACATGGGCATGCATAGTCAGGGGAGGCTTTATTTATTTATCTTAAGGGTTGTCCTCTGAAGACAGCTGCAACTGAGCCTGGGACTCACTCACCAAACAACCATTCGCAGCTGGGTGCAGTGGCTCACGCTTATAATCCCAACACTTTGGGAGACTGAGGTGGGTGGATAACCTGAGATCAGGAGTTCCAGACCAGTCTGGGCAACATGGTGAAACCCCGTCTCTACTAAAAATACAACAATTAGCTGGGAGTGGTGGTGGGTGCCTGTAATCCCAGATACTCAGGAGACTGAGGCAGGGGAATCGCTTGAACCCAGTAGGCAGAGGTTGCAGTGAGCCGAGATCGTGCCACGGCACTCCAGCCTGGGCGAAAGAGTGAGACTCCATCTCAGAAACAACAACAACAACAAAACGAAACAAAACAAAAAACAGAAAACAAACAGCCACTCATGGGTACTCAGCAGAGGGCAGGGCCTTCTAAGAAGTCTGTGCTGGCTGCTGCCTTCCAAAAGAGGCCGTGCTCTATTCCAGGGGATGCTCCATGACCTCCGAAGTGAGGACAGCCTCTCAAATCAGAGGCACAGGCCTCTCTCCTCCATACATGGGTTCTTCTCCTTCTGGGGGTTAAAAGCCCCAAATGCCCCTGTTTCATCCAGGACCCAGTGGGAAGTGGGTGGCTCGCTCATTCTGGCCATCCAGGTGAAGTTTAATAAATAACTGTTTGCATGGGGGACCTCAGGAGGAGGAGTGGTACCCTGGGTCTAGTAGCAGTTGGCTATTCCTATCCCTGGGGCTGTAGGGCTGCGGGAGGAGGCATTCTCTGACGCAGGCCAAGGTGGCTGTGTAGGCAGCACTCCCTGATAGCAGTGGTGACCAAAGAAGGAGGAGGAACCCAGGGAACCCCTACCCCAAGTGCTCTCCTCTATCCCCATTCTCCTGCTAGAGCCTCCCAGATCCACCTGCCTAGAAGGCAGAGCAAGGCATCCACAGATGGAATCTGTGGAGGGGTACACAGAGCCGACGGAGGAGGGTGAAGCGGGGTGTGCAGGGCAAAGGGGAGACTGCCAGCTCCTTTCTCTTTCTTGGACCTGCTCCACCTCTCCAGCCTCCTTCTGTGTCTCCTGTGCTAAGAACCATTTCTCTTTCTTTCTCATGTTTCATCATCGCCGTCTCTCACTGACTCTCCTCTCTGTTTTCCTCTTGATATATCCTCCCCACTTCTCTGCTGCAGAAGAGGCGAGGTGAGTACCATTCACCTCTCCCAGGTGATCCAGTGGCAGTGGGGCCTGCAAGCACTCTACACCGTCGTTGTGTTGCTAGAGGAAGGAGAGCAGCTGAGCCCTGGGGACCTGGGGACGGGCTTCATTTGTTTCTCTACTCTTCCTCCTCTGAACTACTCTAAGTGAAGCCAATCAGGATTATTTTCATTTCATTACTTCAAGGACTTCCTCCTCCGAGTCTTTTCATCCTTCTCCTGCCTTGGCCTAGAATTAGGGAGGGGGAGTTAGTCCCCTCCTCTCTGCAGTCCCTCCAGCATCAAGCCCTTATTGAGAGCTCCTACTGTGCACCCAGCCTCAGAAATGATTTGGGGTGCCTGTGCTCGGAGCACTCAGTCCACACATGGGTGGGGACCCATGACCCATTCATTCAGTCACTGGACAGAATGCATCCAGGGCCGCCCTGCTTGGGCTCTGGGCTAGACTCTTTTTCTGAGATGGAGTCTTGCTCTGTCACCCAGGCTGGAGTGCAGTGGTGCAATTTCACTGCAACCTCCACCTCCTGGGTTCAAGCAACTGATCCTCCTACCTCAGGCTCCGGAGTAGTTGGGACTACAGGCACGGGCCACGTGCACCATGCCTGGCTAATTTTTTTTTTTTTGAGACAGCCTTGCTCTGTCACCCAGGTTGGAGTGCAGTGGTAGTGAGAACTATCATGGCTCACTGCAGTCTCTAACTTCTGGGCTCAAGTGATCCTCCTACCTCAGCCTCCTAAATAGCTAGGATTACAGGCATGCACCACCACACCCACTAATTTTTTTTTTCTTTTTAATTTTTGTTGTTATTTTGTTTTGTTTTTTGTTTTTAGGCAGAGTCTTGCTCTGACACCCAGGCTGAAGTGCAGTGGCATGATCTTGGGTCACTGCAGCCTCCACCTCCTGGGTTCAAGTGATTCTTGTGCCTCAGCCTCTCAAGTAGCTGGGATTAGAGTTTGCGCCACCATGCCTGGCTAATTTTTGTATTTTTAGTAGAGATGGGGTTTTCCCATGTTGGCCACGCTAGTCTCAAACTTCTGGCTTCAAACGATCTATTGGTCTCAGCCTTCCAAAGGGATGGGATTACAGGCGTGAGCCACCGTGCCCAGCCGATCTCTGGCCCTGATAGAGCAGATAGGGAGGGTGTGTAGCACGGTGGATCAGTGGATAAGCCCGTCCAAGCCTCAGTCTCCTCTTCTGTTCAATGGGGATGAGAATCCCTCCCCACAGGTTCGTGTGAGGGTAATATGAATTCACAGACGGTTGCTTTATTATTAAGTGGCAGGGACTTCTGCTCTGCCCCGAAGCCCCCAAATACACATAAGAGGTGTAACCTGAAATGCGGGTAAGGAGGCACCACCATGAGGGTGGAGGATACAGACCTGAAACACCAGGTTGACACCTCAGCTGGAACAGATGGGCTTGAGCCTCCAGCTTCTGCTTGGGTTTTAAATGGATAAAATAATCCCCAGAATGAATATCCCCTCTACGAAGCACGTCCACTGTGAGGAAACCCCTAGTAACAGATCTCACCATGGCACAAAGAAAATCCTGCTCTCATAGTCTTGGATGATATATACAGCCAACTAATGCAAAATAAATTTTCATGTTATTTTTGCTTATTTTTAAGTCCACTGGGTGCATCGTGGCTGATCGCTGTTCTGACATTTTTCTTCCCTCATTAAGAAAGATGCCCCTGGTGAGATACCTGTGCTGGGCTCAGAGCAGAAAATAAATATCGCTGGCATCCACTTTCTTATGCTCTCTGGGTGTAATTAAGAAAAAGGCACCTGCAGGAGAGAGAAAGTGCAGGGTAGAAAATGGCCCAGTGGTTACCGCTCATGAGAACTCCCCAGTCTTCATAACCATCCAAATGTCACTCCTTCCATGACACTCTTCTTCTTTTCTTCTTCTTCTTTTTTTTTTTTTTTTGTTTTTTTTTTTTTTTGTTTTTCCCGAGACAGGGTCTCTCTCTGTCGCCCAGGCTGCACTGCAGTGGTGCGATCATAGTGAGCTATGATCAGCCTCAAGTGAGCCCGAGTGAGGAGCCTCGACCTCCTGGGCTCAAATGATCCTCCCGCCTCAGCCTCCAGAATCGCAGGCACCACAGGCGTATGCCACCACGCCAGGCTACATATATATTTATATTTATTTTAGTTTTTGTGGAGATACCATCTCACTGTTGCGCAGGCTGGTCTCGAACTCCTGGGTCAAGTGATCCTTCCGCCTCAACCTCCCAAAGTCCTGGGATTACAGGCGGGAGCCGCTATGCCGGGCCCATTACATCCTCCTGGATCTGCCGGGGTCCCCCTCCATCTCTGAGCCCTAACACTTCCTTTTGGGGACTTCTCCTTTCCATTGCAGTTTTGCTTTTCCCCTTTCACACGTCTCTCATCCCAGCTGTAGTTGGCTGTCTTGTTTGTTTTGTCCAAGGCACCCTGCTTTTCTTTGGGGGACCCATCCATTACTCACAGTCCACGTGATTCAGGGGTGGGCAGTGAGCTAAGTTGAACCAATCAGAATGTATCCGAAGATATGGTGGGGAACTGCTTAACAAGCCCCTCTCCTTGAGCTGAGGCTGGGACTGAAGCTGTGGTCACCTTTCGCGCCATTGGGGAGAGCCTGCCTGAGAAAGAATCCCACTCCGAGGACAGCTGAGCCTCTCATGACAATCTGGGTCCTGATACCACTGTTTGAGCCCCTGGGTGCAGGGCTGCTGGAACCTTCTGGAAGGAGATTGCTCTTTTTCTCTCTGGGAGATGTCCCTGGGAAAGCTTCAGACCCTGCCATCTCACCCATCCCCACCATGCCCACCACCTCTCTGTTTGAGGCAGCTCTCTGCAGAGTCCTGCTCTGGGCTCAGTCTCCCAGAGAGGCAGAGTCAGGCACCACGGGCATAGGAGACCTGCAGCCTGCCTGGTTCTCAGCTCTCAGGGGCTGGCCAGGGTCACAGTTACTCTAGCCCAAGGGGATTCTGTGAGAGACAGATGGGCTAATTTGGCTCGTTCGTCATTTTTAATGCCCTAATTTCCTGTTTTACACGCAGAAATGGCCCATAAATGGCACAGCAGGCTTCAGGGAACTGAACTTGTACTTCCCGCTGGGACTGACTTGCTCCTGCCTTTTGGAATCAGGTGCACCTGCTTGTTCAGGAGCTGGCTGGCCGACTGTCCCAGGACCTCCTTGGTCACCTTCATACGGAGCTTTGGTCCTTCAACTTTGGAAAGGATTTTGATTATCAAATGTCAGGTTCTCTTTCAGTCGGATTTTCCTTTGCCCCACTTTATTCCATTTTGCTTTTTTTTTTTTTTTTTTTAATTGTTTTCTGGGCTAGGAGCCGTGGCTCATGCCTGTAATGCTAGCACTTTGGGATGCTAAGGCAGGTGGATCATGAGGTCAGGAGTTTGAGATCAGCCTGGTCAACACGGTGAAACCTCATCTCTACTGAAAATACAAAAATATTAGCTGGGTTTGGTGGTACACCCCTTTAGTCCCAGCTACTCAGGAGGCTGAGGCATGAGAATCACTTGAACCTGGGAGGTGGAGGTTGCAGTGAGCCAAGATCATGACACTGCACTCTAGCCTGGGCGACAGAGTGAGACTCCATCTCAAAAAAATAAAAAAATTATTTTCCGTAGAGATGGATGTTTCACGTGTCCCTGTGAAGAGACCACCAAACAGGCTTCCTGTGAGCAACATGGCTGTTTATTTCACCATGTGCAGGCGGGCTGAGTCCGAAAAAGGTGTCAGCAAAGGGTGGTGGGATTATCATTAGTTCTTATAGGTTTTGGGATAGGCGGTGGATCTCACAAAGTATATTCTCAAGGGTGGGGAGAATTACAAAGAACCTTCTTAAGGGTGGGGGAGATTACAAAGAACATTGATCAGTTAGGGTGGGGCAGAAACAAATCACAATGGTGGAATGTCATCAGTTAAGCTATTTTCACTCCTGTGCATCTTCAGTTGCTCCAGGCCATCTGGATGTATACGTGTGGTCACTAGGGATATGATGGCTTAGCTTGGGCTCCGAGGCCTGACAATGGGGTCTTTCTATGTTGTCCAGGCTGGTCTTGAACTGTTAGGCTCAAGCAGTCCTCCCACCTCGGCCTCCCAAAGCACTGAGATGACCGGCATGAGCCACTGTGCCCAGCCCATTTGCCCCACTTTGGACCTTTTCTCCTCTCTTGTCACCTTTCCTTCCATTACCTTCAAACGTGTTCATCCAACTGCGAGCCCCTGTGAGGACCTGGGCGTGCACAGCCTGAGCAGAGACCTCCCTGATGCCCCACGCCCACGTAGTTTTAGTTTCCACCGTTCCTCTCTCCTAGGGTGTCCCGTTCCTTCCCTGCAGAACCCTTATCACGATCTGCCATTGCTGAACATTTTGTTGTGTCTGTTTATTGCGTTCACTGCTGTTACACTGTCAGCTCTCAGACGACAGAAACTGATTTCTTTTACTCCTTAAGTAGGTTTGCACCCAGCTCAGAGACCGGCCCATGGAGGGCCCTAGAGAAACACCCAGGGCATGACAGAGTGGTGGGTGTGAGTGTGCCACGCCCTGGCCCCAGTGCTGGAGGAGAACCAAGCAGAACCTGCCCTAATACTGCTCCCAGGAGGCTCAGCCTCTAGAGGGGTAGTAGTGGGAGATGGGTGGGTGGGGTGCGGTGAGCTGTCCTAACTGCAAGTACAGATCAGAGTCAGAGCTGGAGCTGGGAAAGGGAAGCGGGAAGCCGGCCCAGCAGCGGGGAACCTGGGGTGGACTCTTTTTTTTTTTTTTCCTGTCAAAGACAAGGTCTTACACTGTCACCCAGGGTGGAGTACAGTGGCGTGATCTGAGCTCACTGCAGCTTCAACCTCCCGAGCTCAAGCGATCCGCCCATCTCAGCCTCCCAAGTACCTGGGAATACAAGTGCATGCCACCATACTCAGCTAATTGTTGTTGTTTTTTTTTTTTGTAGAGACAGGGTCTCACTATGTTGCACAGGCTTGTCTTGAACTCCCGGGCTCATCAAGGAATCCTCCTGCCTTGACCTTCCAAAACGCTGAGATTACCATGTGAGCCACCTTGCCCCACCTTGGGTGAACTCTTCTGACTGAAACACAGAGCTTTAAGAGAAATACAGAAATGAGAGAATGGGAGCCTCCATCTAATGCTTGATCATATTCATCTCCTGCTTGCTTTCTGGTCCTGACTTCTCATGGAGGAATTCAGCCCCAGGGGCAGAAATGGGCTGTGGTTCCTCATCTGCCCCGCATCATTCGGCACAGGTCTGGGCTGCATGGCCTGTGACTAATCAGCGCTCACCCATAAAAAATGGCGTGGCCGGGCACGGTGGTTCACGCCTGTAATCCCAGCACTTTGGGAGGCTGAAGTGGGCGGATCATGAGGTCAGGAGATCGAGACCATCCTTGGCTAACATGGTGAAACCCCATGTCTATTAAAAATACAAAAAAATTAGCCAGGCGTGGTTGCGGGCGCCTGTGATCCCAGCCACTCAGGAGGCTGAGGCAGGACAATGGCGTGCACCTGGGGGACGGAGCTTGCAGTGAGCCAGGATCATGCCACTGCACTCCAGCCTAGGCTACAGAGCAAGACTCCATCTCAAAAAAAGAAAAAAAAAAAAGTGATGTGCATCTGCAGAATGTCGAAGTGTCCTGTACAATGCCCTATTTCAGGTCTGCGGTGGGTGAGGGATGGGCAGGGAAGCACAGTGAATTACGTGACACCAGCCTGGCATGGCTTCATCCAACAAAGGGCTGACATTTTCTCTTGGTTTATTTTGAGATGAGTCTCAAAAATCTGATTACAGATCACGCCTATAATTTCAGCACTTTGGGAAGTCAAGGCAGGAGGATTCCTTGATGAACCCAGGAGTTCCAGACCAGCCTGTGCAACATAGTGAGACCCTGTCTTCACAGTTGCCCAGGCTGGAGTGCAGTGGCACGATCTCAGCTCACTGCAACCTCCGCCTCTTGGGTTCAAACGATTCTCCTGACTCAGCCTCCCCAGTAGCTGGGATTACAGGCATGCACCGCCATGCCTGGCTAATTTTTGTATTTTTAGTAGAGACAGGGTTTCACCATATCTGGTCTCGAACTCCTGACCTCAAGTGATCCCCTCGCCTTGGCCTCTCAAAATGCTGGGATTACAGACATGAGCCACCAGCCCGGCCAGGAGTGACATGTTCATTCCAAGAGCCAATCTCTGTTGTTCCTGTATTTTTTTTTTTTTTTTTTTTGAGACGGAGTCTCGCTCTGTCGCCCAGGCTAGAGTGCTGTGGCCGGATCTCAGCTCACTGCAAGCTCCGCCTCCCGGGTTCCCGCCATTCTCCTGCCTCAGCCTCCCGAGTAGCTGGGACTACAGGCGCCCGCCACCTCGCCCGGCTAATTTTTTATATTTTTTAGTAGAGACGGGGTTTCACCGTGTTAGGCAGGATGGTCTCGATCTCCTGACCTCGTGATCCGCCCGTCTCGGCCTCCCAAAGTGCTGGGATTACAGGCTTGAGCCACCGCGCCCGGCCTGTTGTTCCTGTATTATTCACAACTGACAGCTGGCCTTTTGGACCCCCAAACATGTAACTGGTTCTAGCTCGAGGCGAGGTGTGAGGTATGTGCTATGGGTTCAAATCCCAGCTCTACCACTGAGTAGCGAAAGGCCTGGGGAAGCCCCTTAACCTCTCACAGGCTCACTTCCTGCACCTGAGAAGTGGGAGCAGTGGGTAGCCCCAGGCGAGGGTGGAGGTTGGGCCAATGCCTGGCCCATCATGAAGCACCCTCTGCCCAGCCTCTGTGTGGCTGCCCCGAAGCCTGGGTGCGAGGCCCCTCTGTCACCTCTGGAGTACTTGCCTCTGTCAAAGAAGGGAGCGACTGCCTCCTGCCAGTGTTATCCAAGCATGGGCTCTCTGCCCTCCCTGCCTGGGCTTTGTGTATTTTTGGCGTTCAAAAGATATCTCTTGAATGATGTGTGAACAACTAGTAGAAACTCATCAGCATTTATGGAAATAGCACACCACGTTGTCAACTGCCCCTAAACCCTTTGCCACCCCTCCGGTGGCAGCGTGTTTCCCGCTGGTGGGGAGAAAGGGCCTTGCTTGGTCTCTTGGACCAGCCAGGCAGGCAAGGAGGCCGCAAACGTGGGACTAATAGCACCCTCAGATGCTCACATGTGGCCTGCTCCCAGCCCTCGCTTCAGAACATGGCCCTTCCTGAAGCCACTTTTGCTGGCTGGCGGAGGGGTGGCGTTGGAGGGGTGGAGAGGGTAGGGGCCTCTCCACCTTCCCTCTGTCCTGCTGTGCCGCCCAGTAGATAGGGAGTTAGCACTTCACAGGCGCAGCTGCACTTTGGTTACCTGCAGACTCTGCTTGCAAATGTGGGGCTGGTGCTCCAAATTCAAGATGCCCACTAAAGGCTCCATCCATGGTGGCTGCCCATGGGAGCCATCTCTCTGTGACTCCCAGGAGCCAGGAGGGCCTGGAGCTGGGGGCAGGGGGAAGTTCTGATTTTAGATTGGGAAATTCTGACATCAGCCCAGTCTCGTTCCCCAGAAAGAAGCTGATCCGGTTTGCCATCTTTCCAGATAGTTCCTTCTGGAGCAGGAGTAGTCCAAATTCCAAACCTCTGATCACTGACATTTGGGGTTAGTTTTTTTTTTTTTTTTTTTTTTTTTTTTTTTTTTTGTTGAGACGGAGTCTCGCTCTGTCACCCAGGCTGGAGTGCAGTGGCCGGATCTCAGCTCACTGCAAGCTCCGCCTCCCGGGTTCCCGCCATTCTCCTGCCTCAGCCTCCCGAGTAGCTGGGACTACAGGCGCCCGCCACCTCGCCCGGCTAGATGTTTGTATTTTTTTAGTAGAGACGGGGTTTCACCGTGTTAGCCAGGATGGTCTCGATCTCCTGACCTTGTGATCCGCCCGTCTCGGCCTCCCAAAGTGCTGGGATTACAGGCTTGAGCCACCGCGCCCGGCCAAGGGGTTAGTTTTTTGGTGTTATTTTTATACAGGAAAACTTGTTCTGAAAAATGCAACTTCACACAGACACTCTCCCCACTGGGCCTCACTAAGTCCCGATTTTCAAAACACTCAGAGACCTTCCTTTGGGTTCCTGGCTTCTGCCCCACAGAAATTAAACTGGACAAGGTGATAAAGGTGTCATTTGGAAAAGCCTTAGGGCAGGGCTTGGTGGCTCATGACTATAATCCCAGCACTTTGGGAAGTTGAAGCTAGGAGTTTGAGACTACCTTGGGCAACATAGTGAGACTCCATCTCCACAAAAAAATTTTAAAACTTAGCAGAGTGAGGTGGCATTTTCCTGTAGTCCCAGCTTCTTGAGAGGCTGAGTCAGGAGGATCACTTGAGCCTGAATTCGAGGCTGCAGTAAGCTATGATCACATCACTGCACTTTAGCCTGGGCAACAGAGCAAGAACCTGTCTCTAAAAAAAAAAAAAAAAAAAAAAAAAAAAAGGCCAGGTGCGGTGGCTCACGCCTGTAATCCCAGTACTTTGGGAGGCCAATGCAGGTGGATCACCTGAGGTCAGGAGTTTGAGATCAGCCTGGCCAACATGGCAAAATCGGACTCCACTAAAAAATACAAAAATCAGCCAGACGTGGTAGTGGGCACCTGTAATCCCAGCTACTCAGGAGGCTGAGGCAGGAGAATCGCTTGAACCTGGGAGGCGGAGGTTGCAGTGAGCCAAGATCGCACCATTGCACTCCAGCCTGGGTGACAAGAGTGAAACCCTGTTTCAGAAAAAAAGGAAAGTCAAATTCTTCTGGCTAAAGACTGCAGGTGGAATGAGGAGTGGGAGAGAAGGGCAGGGAAAGGAGGTGAGATGCCCGGAGAAGCTGAGGTCCAGGGAACCAACTCCACCCAGAGCAAGCTCTTTGCAGGCAGGACTCAAGCAACAGCCGCAGATGGGAGCAAAGAAAGTTTTGCTACTCCTCCCTCCCAGGGATATTTCTAAGAGCTCTATTTTCTTGCCAGTTGGCTAAGAAGCAAAAAAGAAACAATAGATTCAAGCTGAAATAATTTGCATTTATGATGAACACAAGGAATATCTACCTTGCATTTTCCTAAAAAAGAAAAATTAAACCTCGTTTTTAATTAACTGATAAACTATTAATCAAATTTTTGCAATGTTAGGTGACACATTATTCATTTAGATAGAATGACTGTGAACTTAAACTAATCAAATCTGATTTGCCCACATAGGCTTGATTGAAATACATTTTAACTAGCATATACAAAGAGAAAATCTTGGATTTCTTACCTAATCTTCAGAGTATACTGCTGAGTTAATAAGGGCAGTTTTTTTTTTAAAATGAGACCACCATTTCTTCATCTGCATATCAAAATCAAGAGGAACTTAATTGCAAAACACATATTCCTGAAATCTAATCATTACACTGCTTTAGGGTATTTTATTGAAGCATGTTAAATTATGGACAGAATATTAATGATGAAACTAATCAAACCCAATTAGTCACTTCTAACAATAGTCACATAAATATACAAGTCAGGTACTAAAGTACTGTAGATATGATGTAAAAATTGTTAAAATCTTAAACGTATGGAATATTTATGAAATATTCATGTAGAATTTAAAGTCAAAAATTATTGGAGTAAGTCACTTTAAAGAAAATAAGTTAGGCAGTGTCCTATACTGTATGACCAGAATTCATAAGTTCACACTTTCTTCAGGTACCTTCAAATCCAGGAGATTAGTGAGTCTATAATCAATCAATCAGCAAAATTTTAATAAGATGATGACTTACCATATTCATGACCTAGTATTTCATTCTTGCATCCAGATACTTTTTTTGGATTTTTGTTTTCTGACTTTTTCAAGGCCTTTTGGAAAGGGGTCTCCAGGCCTCAGAAAAGCAGATGGAGTGGTAGATGAAGATTTCTGGGGCTGGGGATTTGCCATCCACACTGTCTCCTTCCCTGCCTCCAGCCCCAGGTGCAGAACTGGCTCCAGGGACAAAAGCAGTGAGGACAGAACAGAGGAGTCACTGCCCGGGGGTCTTCCTCCTCCTCCTCCTCCTATACCTGAGGCTGCAGAGGAAGCTGAAGGGCCCAGGTGAGCTCCTGGCCTTGGCCTGCGAGGAGTCTTGGTGGAAGATGCCAGGCTGGGGAGCCAGGCCAAAGCAGACAGGCAGCACTGGGTCTGGGGTTCCCCTGGCAGAGAACTCCCTCTGCTTCAGTTCAAGCCAGTCCCTTCTGGCTACCTGGGCCCAGACCCCAGCATCCACACATGTACAGCCAGCAGTTTCATCACGTGGTAGCTACAGCTGCCTTCTTAATTAAGGAGGTTGTCAAGCCTCACCATTCACTTTTCTGGCCCTTACCCTATTCTGGTGTCCACTCCTGATTCCCCATATCCTCCCTCCAGACTTCTTTCTAGGATGCTGCATTCCTACCATGTGTGCTGGGAATCTCAGCTCCTGGAGAAAGCAGGTCAGCAGCACTGGTCCCTGCTCTGGCCAGACATCTCAAGTGGAGCACCACAGGAAATAGGAAACGTTGTTCATTAATTCATCCATCCATTCATCTATCCCATCCACTCACCCTTCCACCCATCCGTGCATCCATCCACCCATGTACCCATTCATGCACCCATCTATCCATCCATCTACTCATGAATCTATCCCATCCATCCACCCATCGATGCATCTAGTCACCCATCCATCCATCCACATACCCATTCATCCACCCATCTATCCATCCATCCACCCATGCATCCATCTACCCATCCATCTACCCATCTATCCATCCATCTATCCCACCCACCCATCCATGCATCCATCCATCCATCCATCCATCCATCCATCCATCCACATACCCATGCATCCACCCATCTATCCATCCGTCCACCCATGCATCCATCTACCCATCCATCCACCCATCTATTCATCTATCTATCCCACCCACCCATGCATGCATCCATTCACCCACTCATCTATTGATGTACCCATTCATCTACCCATCTATCCATCCATCTACCCATGCATCTATCCTGTCCACCCACTCATCTATGAATCCATCCATCCATCCACCCATTCATCCACCCATCTGTCCACTCATCTACCCATGCATCTATCCCACTCCCCAACCCATCCATGCATCCATGCATCCATCCATCCACGCACCCATCCATCTATCCATCCATCCATCCATCCATCCATCCATCCAGTCATCCATCCATCCATCCATCCATGCATCCATCCATGCATTCCTCCATGCATCCCATAAACATTTACCAAGAACAAATATGTCCCAGGCCCAGTGCTGGACTCTCCCCAAGCCTGGGGAGCATATTAAAGAAGCAGCCTTTGTGTTGCTTTTTCCTGCACAGTATGCATGCTCCTGCTTCAGATAAAGACATCTGTATTGTCCTTTTAAGGACCCCTCTGACCCACTTTTATTCCCTAAGGTCTAGGGGGCTGCTCCATTCCCTCAATCCACAGTGGCCATGTGATCCAGGCCTGCCCTAGTCCCTGAGATGGGCTCACAGGTAGGTACATGACCAGGGTGTCATCCTGGGGCTTTTGCTGGAACTAAAGGAGGACATAAGCCCTTTGTTGCTTGGGGTCTCTTGGGGGAGAGGTTGGGACCATGACATGAAGATGGCCTGCCTGAGACTGAGGCTGACAGAGGAGAGGAGGCCAAGTCCTTATGACATCAATTGGGTTCCCGGATCCCACTGTGCCTGGAAGTTTCCACTTACCTGAACCAATAATATTGTGTCCTTTAGCCAGGTTGAATTGTATTTTCTGTCACTTGCAACCAAAGGAGTCTTGGCTTATAGAGAAGATAAACAGGAAATACACTATCTAGGCCCTCAGAGCTGCAGCAATTTGAGGATAGGACAGCGTGCAATGTCAAAGGCAGGACACAGCCTTTTGGCTTCTGCAGCTTGAATTACAGAAACAGGAAATCGGAGAAAAAATCTGCATTGTTCTCAAAGGACTAACAGGGCTGTGTCTTCAGCCTTTTGAGATCAGTGAGGGGTGGCAAGTGAAGTGACTGTGGTCACCTCACAGGTGAGGAAGTCCCATGGCCCAGACATGACTGGATGTGGTCACAGATGTACAGGGGTGGATACATTCTAGCGAGTTTACATGCCAGACCAGTACTGAAAACACAGTATTGCTCTGAAAGTCCTTCTGGCAAGAATTTCTTTCTCACCTGGCATTTGAGGCTCCCCATGGGCTAGTCCCAGCCTATCTCTGCTTCTGCACTGCTCCAGCTGCACCTCTCACTTTGCTAATGCCCAATAACCTTTCTTGCTTTCTGGAATTCTCCATTTTTTTGCCATTTCACTCTGCACAGCCCAGCTCCAATGCCACTTTCTCCATGAAGTCTTCCCTGATTCTTGCCAGCTCCATTGGATATTTTCCTGCTTAGAAGCCTGGCGGGGGAGGAGGGATTGTTCTTACGGATTTCTCATGACCTTAGCTTTCTTTCTTTTTTTTTTTTTTTTTTTGAGACAGAGTCTCGCTCTGTCACCCGGGCTGGAGTGCAGTGGCCGGATCTCAGCTCACTGCAAGCTCCGTCTCCTGGGTTCCCGCCATTCTCCTGCCTCAGCCTCCCGAGTAGCCGGGACTACAGGCGCCGCCACCTCGCCCGGCTAGTTTTTTTGTATTTTTTTAGTAGAGACGGGGTTTCACTGTGTTAGCCAGGATGGTCTCGATCTCCTGACCTCGTGATCCGCCCGTCTCGGCCTCCCAAAGTGCTGGATTACAGGCTTGAGCCACCGCGCCCGGCCTATGACCTTAGCTTTCTACACCTTGGAGTATAAAGGGGAAATCTGGGTGCAAAGCCTGTATCTGTGTTTGGGTGGGGACAAAGCAGCAGAAAGAAAGATACAGAGTTAAGCACAAGATCTTAGCAGAAGCTGAAAACCTCAGCCAAATATAAGCGGGGAAGTCTGCAGCGAGCCCAGTGGATGCCTCAGAGGACATGGGAGCGAGAGTGGTGTTGAAATCACCCACTTCTGAGCTCCAGGGAGAGGGTAGTGCTCTTGGCCTTGGTGTGTATCTGTGACCCAGGTCCTCTATCCAACCATGAGCCTCCAATGCAGGCAAGAAGCCAGCCTCTTCCTTCCAGCCTTCTGGCACCATCAGGAAGGGTTGTTTGGCAGGCCAACTCCGGACTTTGATGCAGAATGTCTCCAGGTTCTATAAGCCTCCACCCTCGAATTCTCAAGGGCTCTACTTGAGATGTAGCCTTGGGTCAATGTGTGGCCGAGGTTCGTGGTCCATTGGTGCATTTCCATAGCAGGCTAAGCTGGACCTTGGTAAAGTACCACATGTACTTTTTTTTTTTTTTTGAAACAGAGTCTTGCTCTGTGTCCCAGGCTAGAGTACAGTGGCATGATCTCAGCTTACTGCAGCCACCACCTCCCAGGTTCAAGCAATTCTCCTACCTCAGTCTCCCGAGTACCTGGGTTTACAGGCACTCACCACCACACTGGCTAATTTTTGTATTTTTAATAGAGATGGGGTTTCACCATGTTGTCCAGATTGGTCTCAAGCTCCTGATCTCTGGTGATCCACCGGCCTCAGCCTGCCAAAATCCTGGGATTAAAGGCATGAGCCGCCATGCGCAGCCTTCAGGCCATTTTAAATTCATCCTATCACATTATTCTGATCTTCCTCCCTTCCAAGACTAGGTTTCCTGTAGGAGACGTGGCTGCTGTGGGTTTCAGATAAGCAACTTAGCCTCAGTGTCTTTATCTGTGAAATGGACACCATAATGGCTAACCCATGGCACTTAAACAATGCAAGTCAGCTTTTCTTTAGCCTTGTAGGGTCCAGACCTGATGCACGAACCAAAGTCTGTCTCTTTGCAAGCAATCAGGCATGGACCTGTGCTCTCATTTTTGTCAAGAAGAAGAGAGTCTATACTGGTGAAACCAGAATCTATTTCAGGTCAAGCAGAACTTCTCTGGAAGCTGGGGTAGCATCCCATGTCCCCACAATTTGCTGCAAGGGGGAGCTGAGGCACTCCCAGGAAGTCCACTTTTCCCTGCCAGGAAGCTGAGGAGGCAGTAGGGGCATAAGGGCTTCCTTCATCTCTCCATTTTGTGTGGCTGCAGAATTTGTGCACAGTCCTGGTGGTGTCATAGTTACTCCTGCCACCAACCTGGCAGGCCTCCATTCCTTCTAAATGCAGTCCAGGCCTCTTTCTGCCCTCTCCCAGCCAGGGCCTGGGCAGACCCATGGAGGGGAGGCAGGTTCCAGGGTTAGGACAGGCTGATACCTTGGAAAGAAGGCATTGTGTCATCAGAGACACATCAGGGAGGATGATTTATTTCTGCTCTGGGCTGCCACAGCGGTCTGGCCTTATCTCTGGTTTGCAAGGCCCCCCGGGCCCACATGCTTAACCACTCTGCTTCATGCTAGAAAGAAGAGAACCATTTAGATGCCTGACTGAATTTTCCTGGAAATTTGGGCCTCCATAGATCTTCCTGGAAACATCTGGAAGCTTATTTGTAAGCTGTTGAGGCACCATCAAGTCCCACATCACAAAGAGATGCACTGTTTTAAATGAACTTAGAGAAGATTCGGCAAATACATACTCCAGGCTAATTAGGCTTTAAACGGTCTTCTTTCTTTTTTTTTTTTTTCTCACTCTGTCACCCAGGCTGAAGTGCAGTGGCATGATCTAGGCTCACTGCCAGCTCCACCTCCTGAGTTCAAGCCATCCTACTGCCTCAGCCTCCCCGAGTAGCTAGGACTACAGGTGTGCACCACCACGCCAGGATAATTTTTGTATTTTAGTAGAGATGGGGTTTCACCATGTTGGCCAGGCTGGTCTCAAACTCCTGATCTCAAGAGAGCTGCCTGCCTCAGGCTCCCAAAATGCTGGGATTGCAGGCACAAGCCACTGTATCCAACCCGAAACAGGTTTTAAACTTTCTGAACTACTTAATTTTGGAGGATTTTGATTCTATTGATTGAAAACGTAAAAATGCAACTCTTCTCATTCAATAAGCACAAACCCCGACTGCCATCAGGGAAGATTGGCATCTGTCGGCGGAATTGTCACAGAACTCTTGGTTCGATTGTATGGCTGGTGGGAGGCGTGGTCACTGGGAGGGGAGCACCGTGACCGAGCTGTGCCCGGGCTCCGTGGGAGCCACACGTCTCCCTGAAGTGCCTGTTTAGTTATCAAGCCATTAAACCAAGTATCAAAATAAAATGAACTCGGAACCAGGCTTTCAAATTGCTGCATCACAAAGTGTTAATCAAGATTTTCAAAAATAATGAAGCACACTTAATCACATTGCCATTCACTAAGAGTATCATAATTAATATTTGGGTGAGAGTAAAAAGATTGTGTTGTTAATAACTAAGTTATTTTAAATATTGTTTATCTTTAGCTTATCCTTAGAACATCTAGTCAGTGTATGCTTTATTATGAACATAGTGAAATAGTACCATAGTACATGTGTATTGGTGGCACATCTTTGTTTGGGATCCCCTAAAAGCACACCTGAGATAAGGAATGGGTCCAGGTAGTTTATTTGGGAGTTGATTTCAGGAAGCATGAGGGAGGGAGTAGGGAATGAGACAGGGGCCAGGCACGGTGGCTCATGCCTGTAAGCCCAGCACTTTGGGAGGCCGAGGTGGGCAGATTGCTTGAGGCCAGGAGTTTGAGACCAGGCTGGCCAACATGGCAAAACCCCATCGCTACCAAAAATATAAAAATTAGCTAGGCGTGATGGCATGCACCTGTAATCCCACCTACTCTGGAGACTGAGGCAGAAGAATCGCTGGAACCCAGGAGGCAGAGGTTGTAGTGAACCAAGATCACACCACTGCAAAAAAAAAGAGACAGGGAACGTGCATTCAGGACAGGCTTGTCCCACTCCACAGGGCCTTCTGAGAGATGAGGTAGAATGCATTCAAATTTTTCCATTGAGGAATGGGGAAGCTGGGACATTTTCCCCTCTTTTCTGTTTTGTTTTGTTTTTTTTTTTTGGTGGAGAGTTGCTCTTAGGATAACTCCCCAGTACTTTCAAGCTGCCCTCCATGCTGCCTAAGCAAGCAAAAATCATTTCACTTAAAAATCAGAGGGGAGGCTGGGCATGGTGGCTCACACCTGTAATTCCAGCACTTCGGGAGGACGAGTCAGGCAGATCACTGGAGGTCAGGAGTTCGAGACCAGCCTGGCCAACATAGCAAAACCCTGTCTCTACTGAAAAAAAAAAAAAAAAAAAAAAAAAAAAACAGGAGTAGTGGTCCACACCTGTAGTCTCAGCTACTTGAGAGGCTGAGGTGAGGTGAGAGAATCACTTGAACACAGTAGGCAGAGGTGGAAGTGAGCCAAGATCATGCCACTGCACTCCAGCCTGGGTGAGAGTGAGACTCTGCCCCTCCCCCGTCTCCCGCCCCCCCCCACCAAAAAAGGGTCAGAGAAAAGCAGAGAGGAGCAAAAGTTGGTGGTGGGAGCCTTGGATGGACAGTGTCTGCCACAGCTACAGGTGAACCCAGAGGTGGGCTGAGGAGCCGCAGGGTGGGCCAGCGACAGCATCTGCTGAAAGATCTATGTTTATGGCCAGGTGCAGTGGCTCACGCCTGTAATCACAGCACTTTGGGAGGCTGAGGCGGGTGGATCACCTGAGGTCAGGAGTTCAAGACCAGCCTGCCAACGTGGTGAAACCCCCTCTCTACAAAAATACAGAAGTTAGCCAGGCATGATGGGGGGATGCCTGTATTCCCAGCTACTCGGGAGGATGAGGTAGGAGAATTGCTTCAACCTGGGAGGCGCATGTTGCAGTGTCGGATGTCGCCATTGCACTCTAGCCTGGCGATGGAGAGAGACTCTGTCTCAAAAAAAAAAAAAAGAGAGAGAGAGATCTGTGCTTGTAAACATTTGGCTGAAAAGGGTGAATAACCAAAAACTAAGTAAGGTTGGCACAGTGGCTCACACCTGTAATCCCAGCACTTTGGAAAGCTGAGGTGGGAAGGGTGTTTTAGAACAGGAGCTCAAGATCAGCCTGGGCAATGTAGCAAGACTCTGTTTCTACAAAAATTTTGTTTCAAATAAAATAAAAATTAGCAGGGCATGTGGTGCACACCTGTATTCCCAGGTATTTGGGAAGCTCAGCGGTAGGATTTCTTGAGCCCAGGAGTTCAAAGTGGCAGTGAGCTACGATTGTGCCACCGCACTCCAGCCTGAGTGAGTCAGCGAAATCTTATCTCTAAAACGAAACAAAACAACAAAACAAAACTGAACAGAGACTACTTATCTTGAGATTTTTACGAAGTGGAATGAACTGGTGATGGGGAGTAACTGCTATTTGAATCCAATCTCCACCCTTGTTATTAACAATGAAAGCCCACCAGCGTGCCCTCACCTCCCACCATCTACCCCTTGTCCCTTGGCACCCAGCCCAGGTTATTTCATGGGTAAAATCTATCAAATCCTAAAGGACAAGAGAATAATTGTGCTGCTTTGACTGTCCCAGAGCATAGAAAAAGACCTGCTATGTCCCTAAATGAAGACTTACTGTTAGAATGACGGGCATTCCCCTTGGATTAGTCTACACATTTAGTGTAATTCCAATCAAAGCAAAGGGGAACTCATTCTGTCAAAATTTTTATGCCTTTCTTTTAAGAGCTCCTGAAAGGCACCCCTCGATGCCTTTGAATTTTATTTTTTTAATCAAGTTAATTGAGGTATAATTTCCATACAAAATAAAGTGCATCCATTTGTAGTGTGCACTTTGATGAGTTTGGCAGACGTGTGCACCCATCAAAAACAACGCTATGACTGAGACAGAGAACATTTCCAACATCCCCCAAAGTTTCCTTATGCCCTCTTCAGTCCCCTTCCCAACACCTGGCCACAGGGACCACTGACCTCCTTCCTATTACTAGAGATTAGTTTGCATTTTCCAGATTTTATGTAAGTGGAATGATGCCGTGTGCATTTTTTTGTGTCTGGCATTTTTCACTCTGCATGGTTACCTTGGTATTTAGCCACGTGGTCTGTTCACATATATTACCAAGTAGTTTCCCATTGTACAGATATATCATTTTTTTTTTTTTTTTTTTTGAGGCGGAGTCTTGCTCTGTCGCCCGGACTGGAGTGCAGTGGCCAGATCTCAGCTCACTGCAAGCTCCGCCTCCCGGGTTTACGCCATTCTCCTGCCTCAGCCTCCTGAGTAGCTGGGACTACAGGCGCCCGCAACCTCGCCCGGCTAGTTTTTTTTTTTGTATTTTTAGTAGAGATGGGGTTTCACCGTGTTAGCCAGGATGGTCTCGATCTCCTGACCTCGTGATCCGCCCGTCTCAGCCTCCCAAAGTGCTGGGATTACAGGCTTGAGCCACCGCGCCCGGCTGATATATCATATTTTGTTTGTCAATTCACCTGTTGTCTTGTCATGTATGTTGTTTCCAGTCTTTCTTTGGCTCTTGTGAATAAACAATAAACATTTTTATTTTTATTTTTTTTTTTATTTTTTTGGGAGAGTCTCACTCTGTCACCCAGGATGGAGTGCAGTGGTCCGATTTCAGCTCACTGCAACCTCCGCCTCTCAGTTTCAAGCAATTCTCCTGCCTCAGCTCCCTGAGTAGCTGGGATTACAGGCATGCACCACCACGCCCGGCTAATTTCTGTACTTTTAGTAGAGATGGGGTTTTGCTGTGTTGGCCAGACTCATCTCAAACCCCTGACATCAGGTGATCCACCCACTTCGGCCTCCCAAAATGCTAGGATTACAGGAATGAGCCACTGCACCCGGCCGAACATTTTTTGTTTGTTTGTTCAAAGCAGAAGAAACCTCAGAAACTGCACGATTTTAGACTTTAGCCCTACCACGCTCGTGAGCTTCCTGTCCAGGAGGACCATGAGTGCCCCGGTTCTACTCAGTGCGGAACTCAAGGTCCTTCCCACCCCCGAGCCACCTGCTAAATTCCCTTACTAGTCCTAGCAATTGTTTTGTAGAGTCCTTAGAATTCTTTATGTGAACAATCATAATTTCCAGGGGATTCTTCCTTTCCAATATTTATGTATTATGTTTCATTTCACATGTTATTTTTATTGTATTTTATTTCATTTTACTTTATTTTTATTTATTTAATGTCTCATTGCAATGGCTAAAACTTCCAAGACAATATTGAATAAAAGTGTTAAGAGTAAGCATTCTTACCTTGTCTCCAGTCTTGGGGGAAAGCATTTACTATTTCGCCTTTAAGGATGATTTTATTATTTATTTTAATTTTATTATTATTATTTTTTAAACGGAGTCTCACTCTATCGCCCAGGCTGCACTGCAGTGTCACGATCTCGGCTCGCTGCAACCTCTGCCTCCTGGGTTCAAGCAATTCTCCTGCCTCAGCCTCCCTAGTAGCTGGGATTACGGGCTTGTGCCACCATGCCCGGCTAATTTCTGTATTTTTAGTAGG
This sequence comes from Trachypithecus francoisi, assembly GCF_009764315.1. Taxonomy (NCBI): domain Eukaryota; kingdom Metazoa; phylum Chordata; class Mammalia; order Primates; family Cercopithecidae; genus Trachypithecus; species Trachypithecus francoisi. Next base: position 59,053,104 of record NW_022681457.1, read on the forward strand.
GATGAGGTTTCACTGTGTTGGCCAGGCTGGTCTCGAACTCCTGACCTCAAGTGATCTGCCTGCCTCGGCCTCCCAAAGTGTTGGGATTACAGGCATGAGTCACCATACTTGGCGAAGGACGATTTTAACTGTAGGCTCTTCAAAGGTGTCCTTGATCAGATTGAGGAAATTCCCCTCTATTTCTATTTGCTTCTATTTCAGTTTGCTAAAAAAGTTCTTTAAATCATGAATAGATGTTAAAATATATCAAGTATTTTTCTACATTTATTTAAATGATCATTTGGTTTTTCTGTTATATTCTGTTAACATGGTAAATTGTATTGACTTTTTTTTTTTTTTTTCGGAGACAGGGTTTTGCTCTGCTGCCCAGGCTGGAGTGCAGTGGTGCGATCTCTGCTCACTGCAGCCTCTGCCTCCCAGGTTCAAGCAATTCTCCTGCCTCAGCCTCCCAAGTAGCTGGGATTACAGGTGTGCACCACCACATCGGCTAATTTTTTGTATTTTTGGTAGAGATGGGGTTTCATCATGTTAGCCAGACTGGTCTTGAACTCCTGGCCTCAAGTGATCCACCCACCTCGGCCTCCTGAAGTGCTGGAATTACAGGAGTGAACACTGTGTCTGGCCTTACATTGATTTTTAAACCTTAAATTAAATGTCTTTGTCAGATTTTGGTATTAGGTGTTGCTGGTTTCAAAGCAGGGGTTGAGAAGTGTCCCCTCTTCTTCTGTCTGTTTTGCAAAAGGGTGTGTGAGATTGGGGCTATTTCCTCCTTGAAATTATAATAGGCTTCACTAGTGAAGCCATTTGGACCTGGAGTTTTCTCTTTTGGAGGATGTTTAACTACAAATTCAAATTCATTAGTAGATATATAGGACTTTTCAGATTTTGTTGCATCTTGTGTTAATTTTGGCAAGTCGCAGTTTTCAAGGAATTTGTCCAATTTTCTGTTTGTCTTGATCAGCCTGGCTGGATGTTTATCTGTTTTGCTGTTCTTTCCAAAGAATGAAAATGAACATCTGTGGAGAAGCCATGAGCCAGTGCAGAGCGAGGAGCCCAGCCCACTGGACCTGCAGCTTGCAGCACAGCCACCCCGCAGAGCACAGCCTTGGTCAGCCAGTTCCCAGCCAACGCACGGAGACAGGAGCCAGGAGAGATGGCTGAGTTTTAGGAGTGGCTTGTTAAACAGCAATAGCTGACTGATACAGTTCATGGGTATACACTTTATTTGACCAGTTCCCTACAGATGGACGTTTAGCGAAGTGAACTATTTCAAGAGAAGCTTAGCTCCATTTAAAAAAAAACATTTCTGGGCTGGGCACAGTGGCTCATGCCTGTAATCCCAGCACTTTGGGAGGCTGAGGGGTGGATCACTTGAGATCAGGAGTTCAAGATCAGCCCGGGTAACATGGTGAAACCATGTTGTATTTTTAGTCTCTACTAAAAATACAAAAATTAGCTGGGAGCAGTGGTGAGTGACTGTAATCCCAGCTACTTGGGGGACTGAGGCAGGAGAATCACTTGAAACCAGGAGGTGGAAGTTGCAGTGAGATGAGATTGTACCACTGCACTCCAGTGTGGGTGATGGAGCAAGACTCCTTCTAACTAACTAACTAAATAAATATTTAAAAAAATTTCTGACCAGGCGCAGTCACTCATGCCTGTAATCCCAGCACTTTGGGAGACTTGAGGCAAGAGGATTACCTCAGCTCAGGAGTTCAAAACCAGCCTGGGCAACATAGCAAGACCTTATCTCTCTCTCTCCCTCTCTCTCTCTCTATATATGTGTGTGTGTGTGTGTGTATGTGTGTGTGTGTGTATGTGTATATATATATATAAATTCCTTAAGATCTAGTTCTAGAAGAATTGCAGTCATGTTTACACATTTATAATTTTAAAACATATTCCTAAATTATGCTTACCAAAGCTATGCTGTTTACATTTCAGCAGTTTATAAGCATCAATTTTCCTCATATTTTCCAACACTGAGTGTTGAAATATTTAATTTTCTGCAATCTAATAATGAAGTATAATATCAATTTAAATTTTCATTCCCCTGAGCATTAGAGGAGTTGAATAAACTTTTCACATATGCATTGCCCATTTATTTTTCGTCTTCTCTGAATTGCCCTTTGTCTTCTTTGTTCTCTTTTGTAGTGTTTTGTCTTTTCCTATTTGTAGGAGATGTTTATGTAATCTGGATATTAATCTTTTGTCTGCTAAAAGTATTGTGAATATTTTCTTGAATTATAAGGGTTTCTAAAAAAACTTTGTAGTATCTTTTATTAGAGAAAAGTTTATTGTATTTACACAGTTAAATCTGATAATTTTTTTTAATGCTATTATATTTGCCTAAGAATATTTTTCCTATTCTGGCTGGGCACTGTGGCTCACTCCTGTAGTCCCAGCACTTTGGGAGGCCAAGGCAGGCATATCACCTGAGGCTAGGAGTTTGAGACCAGCCTGGCCAACATGGTGAATTTCTGCCTCTACTAAAGATAATATGAAAAATTAGCCAGGTATGGTGGTGTGCACCTGTTGTTCCAGCTACTTGGGAGGCTGAGGCAGGAGAGAATTGCTTGAACTCGGGAGGCGCAGAGGCTGCAGTGAGCCATGGTTGTACCACTGAACTCCAGCCAGGCAACAGAGTGAGACTCTGTCTCAAATATATATATATCTCCTATTCAAAGACTATAAACATTAATCATATTTTCTTCTATTATAATACTTTTTATTGCTTTGGGTCTATAAATTATCTGACACTTATTTGGGGGTATTATTTTTAGTATAAGATTCTTTTCCAAAACAACAGGCAGTTCTTCCAACAGTGTTTATAATTTCATTACTTCTTCTTTAATTTGAAATGCCAAATTTAAACTAGTTTTTAAATAAGGATTGTTTCTGGAATTTTTCTTCTACTGATTTCTCATGGCATTATATCAATATTATGCTGTTTTACTCCTGATTTTTTTTTTTTTTCTTTTTGAGATGGAGTCTCGCTCTGTCACCCAGGCTCCAGTGCAATGGTGCAATCTCAGCTCACTGCAACCTCTGCCTCCCAGTTTCAAGCGATTTTCCTGCCTCAGCCTCCCTAGTAGCTGGGACTACAGGCACACACCACCGTGCCTGGTTAATTTTTGTATTTTTGGTAGTGATAGGGTTTCATCATGTTGGCCAGTCTGATCTTGAACTCCTGACCTCAAGTGAGCCACCTGCCTCGGCCTCCCAAAATGCTGCGATTACAGGCATGAGCCACCACGCTCGGCCTGTATGGATGTTTTAGTCTGATATTTACTCTTCCAAATGAGCTTGAGAATATTAACAAATTCATAATAAAATGTGTGTGGATTTTGTCTGGGATTCCATCAAATATGTAGACTATTTGTAGGGAATCATAGTTTGACAGCATTGAGTCATTGCATTTGATTTATATCTTGATATTTAGGAGTTCTTATTTTAATGATCTTCAGTAAAAATTATTTGGTTTTCTTACCAAACACCGCATATTCTCACTCATAAGTGGGAGTTGAACAGTGAGAACACATGGACGCAGGGAGGGGAACATCACACACCGGGGCCTGTCAGGCGGTGGGGGGTTAGGGGAGGGAGAGCATTAGGAGAAATACCTAATGTAGATGATGGGTTGATGAGTGTAGCAAACCTTCGTGGCATGTGTATACCTATGTAACAAACCTGCACGTTCTGCACTTGTATCCCAGAACTTAATGTATAATTTAAAAAAATTATTTGGTTTTCTTCAGGTAGGTTTTACACAATTTTTTTTTTCTCTCTCTTTTTCAAGAGATAGGATTTTGCTCTGTCGCCCAGGCCGGAGTGCAGTGGCATGATCATAGGTCACTGTTACCTCCAACTCCTGGGCTCACTTGATCCTCCCACCTCAGCCTCTCGATCAGCTGGGACTAAAGGTGCATGCCACCATGCTTGTCTAATTTTTTATTTGAATTGTTTTAGAGATGAGATATCTTGCTATGTTGGTCTGGCTGGTCTGGAACTCCTGATCTCAAGTGATCCTCCTGCCTCGGCCTCCCAAAGTGCCTGGATTACAGGCATGAACCATCACACCTAGCCACAATTCTTGTTAGGTTTAGTTCTAGAGTTTGTTTTTGTTGTTCTAAAATGAATCTATTGACATGAATCATTTTCTGACATATTAGGCCAAAAATTAGGTTAATAGCATTCATGATATATTCTAATTTTTGCAAAGACTATATCTACATATACAGATAGCTGTATATGTAGGAAATCTTTAGGTATGTGTGTATATATATATAAGGTAAATATATATATTATTTTAGGTATATATATATAATATATATATTTATTTTAGGTATATATATATATAGTATATATATATTTTTTTGAGACAGCGTCTCGCTCTTATTGCCCAGGCTGGAGTGCAATGGTGCGATCTCAGCTCACCACAACCGCTGCCTCCCGGGTTCAAGTTATCTCCTGCCTCAAGCTTCCAGAGTAGCTGGAATTACAGGCCTGCACCACCACACCTAGCTAATTTTGTATTTTTAGTAGAAACAGGGTTTCATCATGTTGGTCAGGCTGGTTTTGAACTCCCAACCTCAGGTGATCCTCCCGCCTTAGCCTTCCAAAGTGCTGGGATTACAGGATAATTGTTTATTTACTTCTCTGTCTCCACTTGGTTGATCTGTTTTAGGGAAGGAACTATATTTTGATTATTTCATGTCTGACACCTGCATAGCACCTGGCACATTGGTAGCTCCAAACCCTTTTTACATGAATGAATGAATGAATGGAATAAAGGGATAGTGAAGGACTTACATTGAGAGATGACAGTGTCTTTTCCTTCAGTGCACGGCATTTGTTGATTTCTTTAAGTTATTTCTGCTTTCTTGTATTTTCTGAATTTTCTCTTATGATCATGTATTGTGTTGTGATTTAAAGAACAGAAAGAAAAAGATATTCACTTGGAAAAAGTAGAACTATAATGAAAGAGCACTACAAGGTGTACCTCATATACTACAAGTAATTTTTTTTTTTCTTCTTGAGACAGTGTCTCACTCTGTCGCCCAGGCTAGAGTACAGTGGTGAGATCTCAGCTCACTGCAAACTCTGCCTCCAGGGCTCAAGTGATCCTCCCTGCTCAGTCTCCTGAGTAGCTGGGACCACAGACATGCACCATCACACCTGGCTAATTTTTTGTAGTTTTGGTGGAGATGGAGTTTTGCCATGTTGCCCAGGCTGGCCTTGAACTCCTGGGCTCAAGTGTAAATTTTTAGTTTTTTTTTTTTTTTGAGATGGAGTCTTGCTCTGTCGCCCAGGCTGGAGTGCGGTGGCCCGATCTCAGCTCACTGCAAGCTCTGCCTCCCGGGTTCATGCCATTCTCCTGCCTCAGCCACCCGAGTAGCTGGGACTACAGGCGCCCGCCACCTCGCCCGGTTAGTTTTTTTTTTTTTGTATTTTTAGTAGAGACGGGGTTTCACCGTGTTAGGCAGGATGGTCTCCAGCTCCTGACCTTGTGATCCTCCCATCTCGGCCTCCCAAAGTGCTGGGGTTACAGGCTTGAGCCACCGCTCCCGGTCGTAAATTTTTAAAATGAGAAAAACAGGCTGGGTGCGGCAGCTCACGCTTGTAATCCCAGCACTTTGGGAGGCCAAGGCGGGTAGATCACCTGAGGTCAGGAGTTTGAGACCAGCCTGGTCAACATGGTGAAACCCCATCTTTACTAAAGATACCAAAAAATTAGCCGGGTGTGGTGGTGCCTGCCTGTGATCCCAGCTACTCAGGAGGCTGAGGCAGGAGAGTTGCTTGAACCCGGAAGGTGGAGGTTGTAGTGAGCTGAGATTGTGCCACTGCATTCCAGCCTGGGTGACAGAGTGAGACTCCATCTCAAAAAATTCAAAATAAAATGAGAAAAACATACGCAGTTCCTAAAATGGCTTAGGGGGAAGGCCGTCACCTCTTGGGTGATTCCCATTTCAGTGGCATGGCTTTGCGGCCTGTAAATGGGCTTCGTCCTGCCTTGCTGGTGTCCCTCACCACTTCTGCTGCTCACTGCAAGGGTCGGCTTGCCTGCTGTTCCTGGCTCTAGGCCCTCAGCAAAGGCCCAGCACAGTTCAGAGGGACTAGAGGGAAGCCAGGGAAAGTAATTCTTTAGTCCCCGAGGTTGTTTTTACATTATGATGATATATGGCATATGTTGCTACAATGACTGGGCACATTTACAGGGAGGGCAGACCGGGAGGCCCTTAGGGCTGGGAGGGCCACCAGGTCAATAATATATGCAACCAGCAAAAGAAAACATCGACCTCATTTCCTCCAGAGAGCAGACGACTGTAACCCTGGAGTCCTGGTTTGCATGTAAATAACGAGCAAGATACCGCGTGGCCACTTGTATCACTGAGGGTAGAGGGAAACAAGAACAAGAAAGATAAATGAGAAAAATATGAGGGCGGCACTTATGGATCTGTGCGAGGAAGTGTCATTCATCAGGTTAATTTTGCTTCCTCTAGAAAGCAGTTCTGTGTTGGAATGCTTCTATGTCTGAGATTTTAAAACGGTTTTGGTATGATTATTATCAATGAAATAATCACTGTCAGTCACAAAAAATCCGTTTCTTGAGAGGATGACTGATGTGCAGTTGCAGCGTTTGGCACCGGGGCCCGTTATATCCTGACTGCAGTGCTGAGGACTTGCCCCACAAATGATTTGGCTACACTGGGAGTCACCTGGAAGGAGGCCAAGGGTGTGTCATTCTGGGGAAGTTTGGCAGCAGCCTAGGACCTCCTCGATCTGAAAGCTCTTGTTTTGCTTTTGCTCCTTCTTTCTCCTTCCTTCCTTCCTTCCTTCCTTCCTTCCTTCTTCCTTCCTTCCTTTCTCTTTCTTTTCTTTTCTTTCTTTCTCTCTCTCTTTCTTTTCCTCCTTCTTTCTTCTTCTTCTCTTCCTTCCTTCTCCTTTCTTTTTTCTTTCTTCTTTCTCTCTTTCTCTCTCTCTTTCTTTCTTTCTTTCCTTTTTCCTTCCTTCCTTCCTCCCTGCCTCCCTCCCTCTCTCCCTCCTTCTCTCCCTCTCCCCTGCATCTCACCCTCTCCCCTGCCTCTCTCCCTCTCTCCCCCCTTTCTCTCCCCTTCTCCTTTCTCCCTCCTTCCTTCCTTCCTTCCTCCTTCCTCCTTCCTTCCTTCCTTCCTTCCTTCCTCTCTTCTTTCTTTCTTTCTTTCTCGTTCTCTTTTTCTTTCTTTCTTTCTCTCTCTCTCTTTCTTTCTTCTTTTTCCTTCCTTCCTTCTCCCTCCCTCCCCTCTCCTTCCTTCTCTCCCTCTCCCCTGCCTCTCTCCCTCTCTCCGCCTTTCTCTTTTCTCTTTCTTTCTTTCTTTCTTTTTTTTTTTTTGAGACAGAGTCTCGCTCTGTCGCCTGGGGCGGAGTGCAGTGGCCGGATCTCTGCACTGCAAGCTCCGCCTCCCAGGTTCACGCCATTCTCCTGCTCAGCCTCCAAGTAGCTGGGACTACAGGCGCCCGCCACTCGCCCGGCTAGTTTTTGTATTTTTTTTTAGTAGAGACGGGGTTTCACCGTGTTAGCCAGGATGGTCTCGATCTCCTGACCTCGTGATCGCCCGTCTCGGCCTCCCAAAGTGCTGGGATTACAGGCTTGAGCCTGGCTCTCCTCTCCTCTCCTCTCCTCTTCTTTCCTCTTTCTTTCTTTCTTTCTTTCTTTCTTTCTTTCTTTCTTCTTTTTCTTTCTCTCTTTCTTCTTTTTCTTTCTCTCTTTCTTTCTTTTCTCTGTCTCTCTCTCTCTCTCCCCCCCCATCTTTTTTTTTTTTTGAAACAGGGTCTTGCTAAGTTTCCCAGGCTGGTCTCAAACTCCTAGCCTCAAGTGATCCTCCTACCTTGGCCTCCCAAAGGAGGAATTATTATCACTATTTGCCTTAGAGGTGATAATGGTTATATTTTTACATACTTATATTTTGGAGATAATTGCTGAATATTGACGGGTGGAATGATAGAATTTAGGGGATTTGCTTCAAAACGGCCAAGGGAGGCAGTAGGGGGAGGTACAGAAGAAATGAAATTGGCCATGAAGTGACCTTTGCTGATGGATATGTGGGGGCTGACTATGCTGTTTTACCTTTTTACTTGCTTGAAATTTTTTATAAGAAGTAAAGCTTCCCAGGTGGTTCTGATGATCTGCCAGAGCTGGGAACTCCTGGCTTGGCTGATCCACAGAGGCTGATTCCTAGCGATTGTTCTCTGACCTTCCACGTCGCGGAAACTATGATGGCAATCAGAACTGGGTCATGTTTCCACTCTAGTTTGGAGGAGATCACAAGTTACCTTAACAAGAAAAGGGTCTGGGGACCAGGCGTGGTGACTCACACCTGTAATCCCATAGGCTAGGGTGGGTGGATGAAGAAGTCAGGAGTTCGAGACCAACCTTACCAACATGATAAAACCTGTCTCTACTAAAAATACAAAAATTAGCTGGGCATGGTGGTGTGCACCTGTAATCCAGCTACTCAGGAGGCTGAGGCAGGAGAATCCCTTGAACCTGAGAGGCAGAGGTTGCAGTGAGCTGAGATCACACCACAGAACTCCAGCCTGGTGACAGAGCAAGACTCTGTCAAAAAAAAGAAAGAAAGACAGAAGGAAGGGAAAAAAGAAATAAGAAAGAGAGAAAGAGAGAAAGAAAGAAAGAAAGAAAGAAAGAAAGAGAAAGAAAGGGAAAGAAAGAAAGAAAGAAAGAAAGAAAGAAAAGAAAGAAAAGAAAGGAAGGAAGGAAGGAAGGAAGGAAGGAAGGAAAGAAGGGAGGGAGGGAGGGAGTGGAGGAGGAAGGAAGGAAGGAAGGGTGGGTCTGAAGGGTCTGGGGAAAGGTCCCCTGACAAATCAGTTCGTCCAGGACACCAACTGACCTGCATTCCACTCGGAGTAGATATAGGATCAAAATTGTCTTGTTCCTTAGACAAACAGCCTCCTTTCCCATAAAAAGACAGATGGAGTTCTATTTTTAATTAATTATTTATTTATTCTTAAAAACAGAGTCTCACTCTTTGTCCAGGCTGGAGTGCAGTGATGGGATCATAGCTCCACTGTAACCTCCAACTCCTGGGCTTAAGTGATTCTCCTGCCTCAGCCTTCCAAGTAGTCTTGACTACAGGCATGCATCACCATTCCAGGCTAATTTTTAATTTTTTTGGAGAGAGATGAGGTCTTGCTATGTTGCCCAGGCTGATCTTGAACTCCTGGGCTGAAGTGATCATCCCATCTTGGCCTCCCAAAGCACTGGGATTACAGGTGTGAACTTTCACATCCAGCCTTCTATCTTTATTTTGAAAAATAAAATAAATAAATAATTATTAGTTCATTAATTTATTGAACTAATTATTTGTTGGATTGCTACTCTATGCCAGGCACTCTGCCAAGCTCTATTGAAGTTCTCAAGGTTTAATCTGGGGCTCAGCATGGTGGCTTACACCTATAATCCCAGCACTTTGGGAGGCAGAGGCGGGTGGATCACTTGTGGTCAGGAGTTCAAGACCAGCCTGGCCAACAAGGTGAAACCTGGTCTCTACTAAAAACACAAAAATTAGCTGAGCATGGTGGCACATGCCTGTAGTCCCAGCTACTTGGGAGGCTGAGGCACGAGAATTGCTTGAATCCGGGAGGTGGAGGTTGCAGTGAGCTGAGATCGCGCTTCAGCCTGGGCGACAGAGTGAGACTCTGTCTCAAAAAAGGAAAAAAATGTTTAATCTGTAGACCTCTAGGATCCCAGAGATTCTTTCAAGAGGTCTACAAGGTAAAAACTATTTTACAATTTATATTTATTTATGATAATACTAAGATGTCATTTACCTTTTATTTAGGTATTTGCACTGATGGTATAAAAGCAATAGCAAGTAATACTGCTTGTACTTGACATTAATTTGTCAGTGGCACTGACTGTACTAGTACTCATTGTATTCTTCACCACTCACAGTTTATTTAGTTTTACTTTGTATTAATTTTTATGTTTTGAGATAGAATCTCCCTCTGTCACCCAGGCTGGAGTGCAGCAGCACCATTATGGCTCATCACAGCCCCAACTTCTCAGGCTCAAGCAATCCTCCCACCTCAGCCTCCTGAGTAGCTGGGAATACAAGTGTGTGCCACCACAACCGGCTAATTTATTTTATTTTATGTTATTTATTTATTTAAGACAGAGTTTTGCTCTGTGGCCCAGGCAGGAGTACAGTGGTGCAATCACTGCAACCCCCGCCTCCTGGGTTCAAGTGATTCTCCTGCCTTGCCTGGCTAACATTTGTATTTTTATTAGAGACAGCGTTTCGACACATTGCCCAGGCCTGGCCTGAAACTCCCAACCTCAGGTAATCCACCCACCTCAGCGTCCCTAAATGCTGGGATTATAGGTGTGAGTCTACTCACAGTTTAAAACAATCCACTTTCACTTAAGAATGTTCCTAAAGAAGCAGTAAGAATTAGTGTTATTAAATTTCAATTCTCGAGTCCACTTCTGAAGATTGTGACAGAGTGAACACAGAACACGATTTCACCACACACTGGGTACAATGGCTTTTCAAGGTGAGACACTGGTGCAGTTGTTTGAGTTGCGAGCTGAACTAGCTGCTTTTTTTTTTTTTTACCATGGAATACTGTTTTACTTGGAAGAAAGGTCTGACACATCAAACTACAGATATTCAGACTCTGGTATCTGGCAGACATTTTCTCAAAAATGAACAAAACGAGCCTGTCACTTCAAGGGAAACAACTGGCAGTATGTTTTGCCAATGATAAAATTCAAGCTTTCAAGTTGAGCATTAGGATTTTGGGAAAACTTGTTATCTGCCACCAAGAGCTTGACAGATTCTCAATTTCTTTCTCTTTTTTTTTTTTGAGATGGAGTTTCACTCTTATCGCCCAGGCTGGAGGGCAATAGCATGGTCTCGGCTCACTGCAACCTCTGCCTCCCTGGTTCAAGCGATTATTTTGGCTCAGCCTCCCAGGTAGCTGGGATTACAGGTGCCTGCCACCATGTCCAGCTAAGTTTTGTATTTTTAGTAGGGATGGGGTTTTACCATGTTGGCCAGGCTGGTCTCAAACTCCTGACCTCAAGTGATCCACCCGCCTCGTCCTCTCAAAGTGCTGGGATTATAGGCATGAGCCACTGCGCCTGGCCAGCTTCTCAATATTCAAATATGTTTTAGATGAGATCACTAGTGATATTTTTAAAATGTGAATTTTGATATTGTATAATAAAACTGACATTTGGAAGCTTTGCATAGCTTAGCGAACCAACATTTTCCAAATGACCAATGAATGATGTTACAAAACCATTCCAAGTGCAAGATGGGTATTACCAAGTAATCCTTCTCCCACCTAGGACATAGAAAGGGAGAAACAGCATTTCTCCCACCCTAGCAAAAGCAGGAAAACTGCAAAAGCAAACTTTCTCTTGAACCTACCGGAAAGCTGAAGGGGCAGAGCAACTGTGTATCCTGAAATCTAAGGAAAAACAGGTGTCTACCCAGCGATAGATGGGACATGAGCTCCAGCTCCCCTGTGTGCAGTATAAGAGGAAGGGGTTCCTAGTGCCATACGTGAGAGAAAACATTATTCAGCTAAAACTTTTAGCAAATTTGCTGGAGCCTGAGTGTGAACTAGGGTAGGCATATAGAGCCCTAGGCACTGTAGACTCAAGGAGAGTTTTCACAGACTTCCAGTTTATGAGAAAGACCAGGAGCAGAGCAGGACACCAGAGACCACCTGCCTCATTGGTACAGCGCTAGAGACTGGTGACAACAGAAGAACAATGAGGCTCATACATTTACAAAGGAGAGCTTTATTTCTCACAAAGGTTTGCAGCCTGCAGGGTGGCCATTCTGACAGGCTGGGAAGCGTAGCCTCTGGTCAGAAGCCAGAACAGTCACTTCAAGGGAGGGGCAAAGGGAAGAGGAATTTATGCTCAGCGGGATGGCTGAACATATATATTTAATAAGATAGAGGAGTCATGAATATTTATGAAAGGAGAAACACATGTGCAAATGAGCTTCATGCCCCTTCATGGGTCCCATGTACAAAAACATGGCAGTATCAGCCTGATTCAAGGGTGGAGCTTTCAGCCCTCTGATATCAAAAGATGACATGAAGATGCAAAAACCTTTATTGAGCATTCTCCATGGACTGGCCAGACCATGGAGGTCTCTTATCAGGCAAAAAAGAAGGGGCAGCCTCAGGTGGTTATAGGTGATATCAGTCTTTTGAAAGGGCTGGTTTCTGGTTAACCCTTAGGGAAGAAAGCCTAATTGTAGTTAGTGAGGGAGGGAGCGTAACGACAAGGTGCACCGGACCCCCCATCCCATCATGGCCAAGCATTCTGTTGTCAAGGTGACTCCGTGTTCCCTTGGCCAGGAGGTGGTCCATTCAGCCAGTTGGGTGGGGGTGGCGGCAGGGGGGCTTAGAATTTTATTCATATTTCTCAATAGGATTGGCCACATTTGTGGGAAAGGCACAAACACCATCCAGACCCTTCATTTCTTTCTTTTTTTAAATTATTACTATACTTTAAGTTCTAGGGTACAGGTGCACAACATGCAGGTTTGTTACATGTGTATACATGTGCCATGTTGGTGTGCTGTACCATTAACTAGTCATTTACATTAGGTATATCTCCTAATGCTATCCCTCCCCGCTCCCCCTGCCCCACAACAGGCCCTTGTGTGTGGTGTTCCCCACACTGTGTCCAGGTGTTCTCATTGTTCAATTCCCACCTATGAGTGAGAACATACAGTGTTTGGTTTTCTGTCCTTACAATAGTTTGCTCAGAATGATGGTTTCCATCTTCATCCATGTTCCTACAAGGGACATGAACTCATCCTTTTTTATGGCTGCATAGTTTTCCATGGTGTATATGTGCCACATTTTCTTATTCCAGTCTATCATTGATGCACATTTGGGTTGGTTCCAAGTCTTTGCTATAGTGAATAGTGCCACAATAAACATAGGTGTGCATGTGTCTTTATAGCAGCATGATTTATAATCCTTTGTGTATATACCCATTAATGGGATGGCTGGGTCAAATGGTATTTTTAGTTCTAGATCCTTGAGGAATGGCCACACTGTCTTCCACAATGGTTAAACTAGTTTACAGTCCCACCAACAGTGTAAAAGTGTTCCTATTTCTCCACATTCTCTCCAGCACCTGTTGTTTCCTGACTTTTTAATGATTGCCATTCTAACTGGCGTGTGATGGTATCTTATTGTGGTTATGATTTGCATTTCTCTGATGGCCAGTGATGATGAGCATTCCTTCATTTCTTTTTTGAGTTGGACTCTTGCTTTGACACCCAGGGTGGAAAGCAGTAGCGCAATCCTGGCTCACTGCAATGTCTGCCTCCCGGGTTCGAGTGATTCTCCTGCTTCAGCCTCCTGAGTGGCTGGGATTACAGGCATATGCCACCACACCTGGCTAATATTTGTATTTTTAGTAGAGACAGGGTTTCACCGTGTTGCCCAGGCTGGTCTCAAACTCCTGCCCTCAGGTGATCCATCTGCCTTGGCCTCCCAAAATGCTGGGATTCCAGGCATAAGCCACCGTACCTGGCCCAGACCCTTCATCTCTACTCCCCCAGAAAACAAAAACTGTAAGCTGCCATAGGGAAGTGGGGAGGGATTACTGAGAAAGTCCTGCCTCCGAGACCCAAGGACACAGGAAGCATGAAGTAACAAGTAACTGCAGTTTTCCCATTAGGAGGGGCAAGAGTGTGGGGACAGCCCCTTGAGGTGTGAGTGCACAAAGAAGGCCAGAAACTGAGGGTGAGGAAGAAATATTAAGACAGACCCTTGGGAGGTAATCCCAGGGCTTTGGGAGGCCGAGGCAGGAGGATTGCTTGAGGCCAGGAGTTCAAGATCAGCAACATGGCAAGGCCCAGTCTTGACAAAAAAATTTAAAAATTAGCCAGGTGTGGTGATGCACAGCTGTAGTCTCAGCTACTTGAGAGGCTACAGTGGGAGGATAAATCGTTTGAACTCAGGAGTTGAAGGCTGCAGTGAGTTGTGATTGCAACCACTACACTCTAGGCTGGGTGACAGAGCAAGACCTTGTCTCAAAGAAAGAAGGAAGAAAGAAAGAAAAAAAGAAGGAAGGAAGGAAGGAAAGAAGTAAAGAAGTGTTAGATATGAGTTCTAAATTTCTTTTCAAAGAGTCAATATGTCAGTATGTTCAATTCTTTACCTTCTACTTTTAAACTTAACTTCCTCATAAAGCAACTTTTTTCGATTACGTGCTCCACCCTGACTCATTTCAATCACCTGCTCCACCCTGACTCATTCCAATTACCTGCTCTGTCATAATCATTTTTCCCACCAAACCACTCACCCCGTTATTAGCCAATCAGAATTAGTTTAGCCTGTGCGGTCTAACTCTACCAATAGGGGAACAACACAGCAGCAGGGGCCATATGCGTCAGGGATAAGAACCTCTTCCCCTCCCTTGTCCGAGTGTGTGTGCTCACCATTGCTCCAACTGTAAGGGCGCACACTTCTATTGAAGTACCTTGCCTTGCTGAGAATTAAAAGAAAATTTTATATTCAAGTGCTATTTGTTTTGTGGCACTGAAGCTTTATACATAACAGGAGGAAGGACAGAAGGGATGGAGGGAGGGAGGGAGAAAGAAAGACACTGAAGCAACTCAACCCCCATCTGAAGCACAAGGTAATTCTAGAGGAATCTGAACCTAGTGTAACACTGATGGAAACCATGGCAATAACAAAACCCAGATTGACTCCTGACTGGATTGCCTCAACTTCCCATTGGTTGCTTTCTGTAACCAATCAGATGGATTGCGGGCCACCACTTCGTTTACACGAGTTGACCACTAAGTGGCCAATGGGAAACCTGTACAGAGTATTTGGACCTAACAAGATTCTGTATCGGGGCCCTCGAGTCCATATGCTTGAGCCTGCTCCTGCACTGTGGAGTGTACTTTCATTTTCAATAAATCCCTTAATTGCTTCCTTGCTTTGTGTGTTTTGTCCAATTCTTTGTTCAAGATGCCAAGAACCTGGACACTCTCCACTGATGACACTGAGAGGGGTTGTGGGAACTCTCAAATTTCTGTTGGTTAATTTTTGTATTTTCAGTAGAGATGGGATTTCACCATGTTGTCCAGGTTGGTCTCAAACTTCTGACCTCAAGTGATCCACCCACCTCGGCCTCCCAAAGTAAGACCGATGACTCAATGCTGTGCTTGCAATTGCCTGTTCCTGCTGTTTCAGGGTAACTCTGTATATGTCTGGTTCCTGCCGTCCTCCCTGCCCCATACAGGAGGCCTCTGGGTAGGACACACAGCTGTTCCTTGAGAGCCGCTCTGCACCTGCTGTCTACATTCGCTACAGAAGGGCTCAGATGAGTGTCTGCACAGGTGGGTCTTGCCATTCAAGACTGAGCCTTGCAAAGCACACCAGGAGAAATGGATTTTGGTATGTTAAACAGGTAGGCAGTCTTCATCCTAGTTTCGTTTTTTTTGTGCTTAGTAACTGCTGTTGCAACCATAATATTTTCTTCCTTCTTTCTTTCCTTCTTTCTGAAATTGTGCCTCAAAGAGTTAAATAAATCAGTAACTCTGGGCACAGTGGCTCATGTCTGTAATCTCAGCACTTTGGGAGGCTGAGGCAGGAGCACTGCTTGAGCCCAGGAGTTTAAGACCAGCCTGGACAACACAGTGAGAACCAGTCTCTACATAAAATAAAAATTAGCTGGGCATGGTAGCGCGTGCCTGTCGTACCAGCTACTCAGGAGGTTGGGGCAAAAGGATTGCTTGAGTCCAGGAGTTCGAGGCTGCAGTGAGCCACAGTTGTACACCACTGCACTCCAGCCTGGGTGATGTCTCACAAAAACAACGACAACAGCAACAAAAAACAGTAAGTAACAGAAGTTCTTGAGTTTGCAGGATAGCGGATAAGAAAAGAAACAACTTGCTGAAATGCTGAAAATCCTTTCATTTGTAAGATAACAAAACTGGCTGAAATCAGTTGGAACCAGTGTGGCCAACTAGAATCTGTGCAGAACCAGCTTGCTGACGTCACAGCCTGAATTTCCATCATGTTTCAGATAGCTCCCTCTGAATTTGCACATGTGACCCATGAGTTAGCATGAGAAGATAACCATGAATCCTCAAGGACTCTGCCCATCTCCCCCTTCCTTCCACTAATCACCTGCTAATCCAACCCCAAACCTTGTCTAATAAAATGGCTGCCTTAAAGCCAGCAGGGAGACAGATTTGAGCTGGATGCCTGTTTCCTTGGGAGTCAACTTCTCTTTTTACCTTTTTGTTGAGACAGTCTCACTCTGTGCCAGGCTGGAGTGCAGTGGCACAATCTCCGCTCACTGTAGCCTGGGTTCAGGCGGTTCTCCTGCCTCAACCTTCCGAGTAGCTGGCATTCGCCACCACACCCAGCTAATTTTTGTAGTTTTAGTGCAGACAAGGTTTCACCATGTTGGCCAGGCTGGTCTTGAACTCCAGACCTCACCCGGCTGACCCCCTTTTTTTTTTTTGAGACAGAGTCTCACTCTGTTGCCCAGGTTGGAGTGCAGTGGTGCGATCTCTGCTCACTGCAAACTCTGCCCCCTGGGTTCACGCCATTCTCCTGCCTCAGCATCCTGAGTAGCTGGGACTACATGCACCTGCCACCACGCCCGGCTAATTTTTTGTATATTTAGTAGAGACGGGGTTTCACTGTGTTAGCCAGGATGGTCTCAATCTCCTGACCTCGTGATCCACCCGCCTTGGCCTCCCAAAGTGCTGGGATTACAGGCGTGAGCCATTGCACCCGGCCCCGACTGACCCTTTTAAACTTTACCTCAAATATATAGCAGTGGCTGTTTTCAATTTCTGTATAAATAGATTCACACTCTAGATATCCTATGACTTGTTTTCTTTCTTTAACAATATGCATAATTGGCCAGGCATGATGGCTCACACCTGTAATCCTAGCACGTTGGGAGGCCGAGGCAGGCAGATCACCTGAGGTCAGGAGTTCTAGATCAGCCTGGGCAACATGGTGAAACTCTGTCTCTACTAAAAATGCAAAAATTAGCCAGGCGTGGTGGTGGGCACCTGTAATCCCAGCTACCCGGGAGATTGAGGTGGGAGAATCACTTGAACCTGGGAGGTCAGAGGTTGCGGTGAGCCGAGAATGCACCATTGCACTCCAGCCTGGGCAACAAAGTAAGACTCCATCTTAAAATTAAAAAAAAAAAAAAAAAAAAAAATATATATATATAATCATTTTGTCCTGGAGGTTATAGGTTGCTTCACTGTGACATTAGGAAAGATACAGCTAGCAGAGAAGTCAATGATTTCATGATATTATTAAATCTTTACATTAAAAATATGAGTTGGGGCCAGGTGTGGTGGCTCACACCTGTAATCCCATCACTTTGGGGGGCTGAGGCAGGAGGATCACCTGAGGTCAGGAGTTCAAGACCTGCCTGGCCAACATGGTGATACCCTGTCTCTATAACAACACAAAAATTAGCCAGGCATGATGGCGGCTAATCCCAGCTACTCAGCTATAATCCCAGCTACTCAGGAGGCTGAGGTGGGAGTATCGCTTGAACCTGGGAGGCAGAGGTTGCAGTGAGCTGAGATTGCGCCTACATATATACATATGAGTTGGAACTGGGTGCGGTGGCTCACACCTGTAATCCCAGCACTTTGGGAGGCCGAGGCAGGTGGGTCACTTGAGGTCAGGAGTTGGAGACCAGCCTGGTCAACATGGTGAAATCCTGACTCTACTAAGTAAAGTACAAAAATTAGCCACATGTGGTGGCACATGCCTGTAATCCCAGCTACTCAGGATGCTGAAGCGTAAGAATTGCTTGAACCTGGGAGGTGTAGGTTGCAGTGAGCCAAGATTGTGCCACTGCACTCCAGCCTGGGTGACAGAATGAGACTCTGTCTCAAAAATATATATATATATATATATATGTGTGTGTGTGTGTGTATGTGTGTGTGTGTGTGTGTGTATAAACAAGCACAGAAGTCAATGACTTCATGAATATTATTAAGTTAAATATTTACATTAAAAATATAAGTTGAGTTTTGCATACACCGCCATTGCCTCCAAGGGGCCCCATACTATTAGCCATGGTTAACCCCACCAAGTTCTTTGATGAGCCCCTGGGCCACATCTCCATGCAGCTGTTTGTAGACAAGTTTCCAAAGACAGCAGAAAGTGTTCATGCTCTGAGCATTGGAGAGAAAGGATTTGGTTATAAGGGTTCCTGCTTTCACAGAACTATTCCAGGGTTTATGTGTCATGGTGGTGACTTCACACACCACAATGGCACTGGTGGCAAGTCCATCTATGGGGAGAAATTTGATGATGAGAACTTCATCCTGAAGCAGACAGGTCCTGGCATCTTGTCCAAGGCAAATGCTGGACCCAACACAAACGGTTCCCAGTTTTTCACCTGCACTGCCAAGAGTGAGTGGTTGAATGGTGAGCATGTGGTCTTTGGCAAGGTGAAAGAAGGCATGAATATTGTGGAGGCCATGGAGGGTTTGGGGTCCAGGAATGGCAAGACCAGCAAGAAGATCACCACTGCTGACTGTGAATGACTCTAATAAGCTTGACTTGTGTTTGTTTTGTTTCAGTTTTGGGAAGGTTTCACTCTTGCCTTCTAGGCTGGAGTGCAATGTCACAATCTCGGCTCACTGCAACCTTCGCCTCCCAGATTCAAGTGATTCTCCTGCCTCAGCCTCCTGAGTACCTGGGATTACAGGTGAGCACCACCATGCCTGGCTAATTTTTGTATTTTTAGTAGAGACAGAGTTTCACCATGTTGGATAGGCTGGTCTTGAACTGACCTCAAGTGATCCTCCCACTTTGGCTTCCCAAAGTGCTGGGATTAGAGGCTTACTCCACTGTGCCCAGTCGACTTATGTTTCATCTTAACCTCGAGACCATTCCTTCCGTAGCTCAGGAGAGCACTCCTCCACCCCATTTGCTCACAGAGTCCTAGAATCTTTGTGTTCTCACTGCAGTTCCCTTTGAGCTCCAAGATTTCCTTCTTCCCTTCCATGCCTAGCTGGATTGCAGAGTTAAGTTTACGATTATGAAATAAAAACTAAATAATGACAACAAAAAATATGAGTTGATTTAAATAAAAATATCAAGTAAATATTAGTATAGGCAGTAAGCGGATATGGCAAAAAAAAGTCACTAAAATTTGAATGCGAATGGCTAAAATTCAGGAAATATGGCTTTAATAAAAACAGATAGAAGCTGTGGTGTATGCTTGTAGCCCCAGCTGACGCCCAGGAGGGAGGAGTGCTTGAGCCTGGAAGTTCAGGGCCAGCCTGGGCAACATAGTGAGACCTCGTCTCAACAACAAAAATGAAAAAAATCCACAACAACAAAAATAAACACAGATACATCTAAAATTGCTCTGGATCTTTGGGACAGGTCTGCCCTGATGTGGTGCTTTATGGGCCTGGGCACCCTGGCAGAAGCCCTTTCTGGCACAAGGAGAAGCTGATGAGATTCATGCTTACTGCCAGCTTGCTCCAGGCCACTTTCAGCCACCAGCACCATGGCCTTGTGCCTCCCTAGTCTCTGTTCTCTCCCTGGGATTTCCCCCAGGCTTGACTCTTCTCTCAACTCCTCTGTGCATGGCCTGAACTTGCCCTTGCAACCTGGCATGGATCAAACTGGCTTCCTAGTTTCTGTCCCCCAGCTCCATTCACCCTTGAGCACTGGCCTCACTTCGTCACCTCTTTCTGTATCTACACCCTTTGCCACTTCACTTTGCAGTGCCCTCTCAATGTGACTCTGGGCTGGCCATGAGACCTGTGTTGACCAACCGAACCAGGCTGAAGTGACAGTGCACCAGTTCCAGAGGCCCTGAGTGTCTCCATGCCGTCTTGTGCATTTCTGCCATCTCTAGGAGAAGGATGAAATCAGCAGGTCCTAGCATAAGGGTGAAATAGGTGGAACAGAGCTGCCTCAGCCAAGCCTTCAACTTCCAGTAGCACTCCAGCTCTCCCACAAACTCATGAAAAATAAGACATCACTGTTTTTTTCAGCCATTGAGCTTTGGAGTGTCCATGTGTCGGTTAGCTGTTGCTGTGTATTTGTTACACAGCACATGGACACATGGACACAAAGCAGCAGCCCCTGGCCCCCACCCTTGTTCAGTGACTGCTGTACCCATACACAGAGCAGAAAATTCTTGCACAAGTGGGATCAGGCATTTTCCCACTTTCATAACCATGCCCCATGGTGTCGCCACTGATATTGCTCTGACTAGCACTGGGAAGAGGAGGTAGTGAGGGCAAATGGAGCCCCTTTTGCCCAGTCCAGGGAGCAATAGGCAGCTGTCACCCGCAAACGACATGGCTCCCACAATCTACTTCCCAGAAGACAGTCCTGCCTAGCTGGGACTGGAGGTAGGATACAATTTAGAGGTGTATTCCAGCCCCAGGGTGCGGGGTGAGGCCTGGGGATGCGTCCCTGCCCACAAGACAGAATTGGAATCTTCATGTCCGCCAGATTCTGGGCCTCTCTCCTGTGTCACAGATGGGAATTCTTTCCACATTCTTGCCAGTGGACTTTCTCACTCTTTTCCAGGCTCCTTGGAGGTCACTGCCCTGATGATAACATGGTCTTCCCTTCAAGGAAGCCACGTTTCTATGAGGGCTCTGGCATGTGCATTGGTGAGTCGAAGCTTGACTGTGTTATAGCTTCTCCGCTGTTAGTGTGGGGCTTGGGGGTTTTTACTTTAACCACATGGATTAGTCAGGGTCGTCCAGAGAAACAGAACAAACAGGATACAGATGGCGCTATAGACATAACTATAGACGTAGAAGAGGGGATTTATGATGGAGATTGGCCTGAGTGATTGGGAGCCTAAGAAGTCCCATAGTATGTCGTCTGCAGGTTGAAGAACCAGGGAAGTTGATGGTGTCATTTGGTTTGAGCTTGAAGTTCTGAGAACCAGGAGCTTCTATGTCCCAGGGCAGGAGAAGGTGGATGCCCCAGGTACAGAAGAGAGTGAATTTGCTTTTCCTCTGTCTTTTTGTTCTATTCGGGCTGGTGGATTGAATGTCGCGCTCCTATATTGGTGAGGGCAGATGTGTTTTACTCAGTCTACTGATTCGAATGCCAATCTCTCTGAAAACACCCTACCAGATGCACCCAGAAATAATGCTGCACCTGCTATCTGGTTATCCCTTAACCCAGTCAAGTTGACACCTAAAAGTAACCATCACACCACACTTTCACAAACACATGGGTGCTTGCGGACTCGCCTTTTACAATGTTTTTGCCTGCCTCCTCCACAAGCACAGGCAAAGTCAGTTTCAAGGACAGGAGCCCCCCACTGTTGCTTGGTGTACTGGTGATCTAAACAAATACATGCATTAAAGGGAATTTCTGTCATTTTTTAGCCACCATACTTTCATCCCTGGTCCTCATGACCCCTTGATTTCTTTCTGAGGAATGCCCTCCCTCCCACTGTTATAACAGAGGGGCCAGGCCCTCTGTCTGTCTCCCAGCTCTAGGAGAGCCAGAGATTGAGCCCCAGGCCAGAGCTCAGCCAATCAGAGGCTGTCCTGTGAGCAAGTGATGCCGGGACTGATGGGATGGCTGGAATGTGTGGTACACAGATGCAACAGCATCACGCTAACCAGACCGTGTCTCTGTGAGAGCTGGGGTGGGACTCCACTACTCGCCAGGGCTCCCAGGAGCTCTGCCTGCCCTCAGCTTCCTGTGCAGACTCTCTGCACTCCCTCTTTTAAAAAAAAAATTTAAAAAAATTTTTTTAGATGAAGTCTCACTTTGTAGCCCAAGTTGGAGTACAACAGTGTGATCTCAGCTCACTGCAACCTCTGCCTCCTGCGTTCAGGTGGTTCTCCTGCCTCAGCCTCCCAAGTAGCTGGGATCACAGGCATGCACCACCACACCTGGCTAATTTTTGTATTTTCAGTAGAGACGGGGTTTCACCATGTTGGCCAGGCTGGTCTCAAACTACTGACCTTAGGTGATCCCCCTGCCTTGGCCTCCCAAAGTGCTGGGATTACAGGCGTGAGCCACCATGCCTGGCTGCACCCTCTCTAGTTGATCCTTCTTGCTTGGTTAGGCAGAGACAGCCTCCAGTTCTTACAACTACAAGGCCCACACATGAAGGACAAAATGTTTTGGTTAATAATGTTTTCATGTGTATAAGTCCTGTTTTTGTTTTCCAGTTGAATTGAAAGTTCCTTCTGGGCAGGAACTCTTTTTTTCCTTTATCCTGGGTCCAGTACTTGGCATGCAGTAGATTCTAGGGCAGAGCTGGAGGCAGGGGGAGGCTGCCTAGAGCCAGAAGGCTTGTATTGAGGTCCGTCCCTGCACTCACTCACTGTGGGACCTTGGCTGAGTCCTGCAGC
Organism: Trachypithecus francoisi; assembly: GCF_009764315.1. NCBI lineage: Eukaryota > Metazoa > Chordata > Mammalia > Primates > Cercopithecidae > Trachypithecus > Trachypithecus francoisi. Next base: position 59,075,507 of record NW_022681457.1, read on the forward strand.
ATTTTCAGTCTAGACATTGCATCAGTTAAACAGATGTGATGCTTATAATGATCACCCTCCTTCTCGGCCTCAGGCCTTTGTAAGGTTTTAATGAACGAAGGCTGAAGCAGCTCCACAGAGATGGTGACTTGCCCAGAGCACAGCTCTTGCCCTCAAGGAAGAGACACTTGAACAAATAGGCAACTGGAAACAGGATGGCTTCACGGGCATGTGTGAGTTACACAGGGCCCTGCACTCAGGAGAATCACATGACCGACTTAGGCTCTGCAGCTGCTATCTTGAAATTCTTAATAACTTTTGAACGGTGTTGGGGGTGGGATTGCAGGGGGACAGTCCACACTTTCGTTTTGCACTGGGTCACACAAATTATGTAGCCAGTTCTGATTAAAATGCAGCAAGAACTAACATGAGACTGGACACAGAAACCAGACCCCAAAACACATATGAGTCCATTGGTATGAAGTTTGAAAACAGGTGGCACTAACCTAAAGGATTGGAAGTTGGAATAGTGGTTACCAGGGCTAGGGGGAGGAAGGGATGGTGGATGGTGAACAAAAGGACCTTGGAGGGCTCCTGGGGTTCTAGGAATCCTTCCCTCCCTCCCTCCCTCCCTCCTTTCTTCCTTCCTTCCTTCCTTCCTTCGTTCCTTCCTTCGTTCCTTCCTTCGTTCCTTCCTTCCTTCCTTTCTTCCCTCCCTCCCTCCCTCTTTCTTTCTCTCTCTCTCTCTTTCTTTCTTTCTTTCTTTTTCTTTCTTTCTTTCTTTCTTTCTTTTTTTCTTCATCTTACTTTTTCTTTCTTTTTATTTCAATAGGCTTTTGGGGAACAGGTGGTGTTTGGTTACATGAGTAAGTTCTTTAGTAGTGATTTCTGAGATTTTGGTGCACCCATCACTCAAGTAAAAATGTTCTCTCTTTCTTTCTTCCTCCCTCCCTCCCTCCCTCCCTCCCTCCCTCCCTTCCTTCCTTCCTTCCTTCCTTCCTTCCTTCCTTCCTTCCTTCCTTCCTTCCACAGAATCTTATTCTGTTGCCCAGGCTGGAATGCAGTGGTGCAATTATAGCTCACTGTAGCCTCAACCTCCTGGGCTCAAGTAATCTTCCTGCCCCAGCCTCCTGAGTAGCTAGGACTACAAGAATGTGTCAACATGCCTGGCTAATTTTAAAAAAAATTTTATAGAGAAGGGATCTCACTACGTTGCCCAGACTGGTCTTGAACTCCTGGCCTCAAGTGATCTTTCCACATCAGTCTTCCAAAGTGCTGGGATTGCAGGTATGAGCCACCTCGCCCAGCCTTAGAAATGTTCTGTTTCTTGACCTGAGAGCTGGATATACAAGCTTGTTCACTTTGTTAAAATTCGCTAAGGATTTGTGCACTTTTCTGCATATGTGTTAAACTACAGTACAACGTTAAAAGAAAATGTGTGAAATGATGTACACATTGCAAAGGAAAGGCCAGGGAGCTGAGCTTGACCCACCTTGGGGGTGCTCAGAGAAGGCTTCCCTGGAGAGGGGTCTGGGTAAGATCCTGAAGGAGGAGGGTGGGAGTTGGGGAGTTTTGTGGCTCCCTACTAAGGGATGATGTGCCTGTCTGGCAGGAGCTAGGCACATGCATGGCCCAGGAGAGCACCTGCTTGTACTGAGTCTGGCTCTGCCTGGGAGCTTGAGGATGCGAATGAATTGGAGACACAAAGACCAGCCCGTGGGGGCCCTGGACTCCACCCTCTGGGCTCGAGATTCCAGCTGCAGTGTGGAGGGCAGCCTGTGGTGGGAGATGGGAGGCAGGGAGACCCTGCAGAGGCCGCTGGACTTTCCAGGTAAGCAGCGTTGGGCTGGAGGAGTGTAGACAGGAGAATGTATTCTGGAGACTTTTTTTCCAGTGGTAGCTGTGGTGGTTTTCACATAGGATCACAAATTCCTTAGCATTTGTCCCATCAAGAGATGAAGTCTAATTTCATCCCTTATTTTTTATTTTTTATTTTTTTCTGAGATGAAGTCTTGCTCTCTTGCTCAAGCTGGAGTATAGTGGTGCAATCTCAGCTCATTGCAACCTCTGCCTCCGCCTCCCAAGTTCAAGCGATTCTTCTGCCTCAGCCTCCTGAGTAGCTGGGATTACAGGCACATACCACCACACCCGGCTAATTTTGTGTTTTAGTAGAGATGGGGTTTCACCATATTGGCCAGGGTGGTTTCAAACTCCTGACCTCAGGTGATCCACCTGCTTCAGCCTCCCTAAGTGCTGGGATTACAAGCACGAGCCACTGCACCTGGTTTTTTTTTTTTTTTTTTTTTTAGACAGAGTCTCACTCTGTCGCCCAAGCCGGAGTGCTGGAGTGCTGTGGCATGATCTCAGCTCACTGCAACTTCCACCTCCTGGGTTCAACCAATTCTCATGCCTCAGCCTCCCGAGTAGCTGGGATTACAGACGCCTGCCATCATGCCTGGCTAAGTTTTGTATTTTTAGTAGAGATAGGGTTTTGTTATGTTGGTCAGGCTGGTCTCAAACTCCTGACCTCAAGTGATCTCCCCACCTCGGCCTCCCAAAGTGCTGAGATTACAGGCGTGAGCCATGTTGCCCGGCCTAATTCCACCCCTTTTGAATGTGAGCTGGCCTTAGTGACTTGCTTCTGATGAGTAGAATGTGGCTGAAGGGATACTGCGCGACATCCCAAGCTAGATTAAAAAAGGTCATGCCATTTCTGCCTGGCTCCCCTGGAACTCAACAGCCGTCCTGCAAAGAAGCCCAAACTATAAGGAAAGGCCACATGCAGGTGATCTGGTTGACTGCCCTATGGAGATCCCAGGTGACAGTTAATCTCAAGTCCAGATATGTGCAAGCAGAAGTTTTCAAGACAACCTCAGCTGCATGAGCCTCTGAATGAGAGCTGCCTGCTGCCTGGCTGCTTGGCTGGGAGCGGTGATTTTTGCCACTAAGTTTGGCTGGTTTGTTAGCAGCAAGTAAACAGCAGCCTAGGCTGTTTCGAGGAATTACTAGAGCTTAAAAAATTCCCACCACCCAGGTCATGCCCAAGCATTATTTTTCAGAGCTCCCAACGCGCATCCGAGGTTGAGAAGCACTGCAGGAGGCCAACCCTGAGGCCTCCGAACCTCAGTGGAGACAGCAGGTTGGGTCGACTTCATGAAACACCCCTTTCCTTTCCGCCACCTGCCTTCACTCAGCTCTCTTTTGTCCCCGCCCACTTGTTTCCATCTTCAGTTCCTGGCAGATGAAAGGGATCTATTTAAGTGGCAGGGACTTTGAAATCAGTGTGTCAGTCCCTGATGCTTGTTTATTTTCAAAGCAACATAGGAGAATGGATGTGGAGGGGAAGCGGGGAGGCTCTTAAGGGCAGAAGTGGGAATAGGATTGCCAGATAAAATACATTAAATTTGAATTTCAGATAAACCTTGAATTTTCTTTTCGGTAGAAGGATACTCCAAATATTACATGGACATACTTATACTAAAGGATTACTTGTTGTTCATCTGAAATTCAAGTTTAGTTGAATGACCTATATTTTTATTTGCTAAACCTGGCAACTCTAAGTGTGAAGCCAGGTCAAGGTGACACCCAGGACTCATCTAGGGATGTTTGCAGACTCCCAAGTCCCTTCACCAGCAAAGCAGGAGACCTCTCAGGAATCCCCAGGCTCTTCCTCTTATTTAGGGAAAGTGAGGCTCCAAGACAGGAAGTAACACATTCAAAACAGGCAATTCTTGGTTTGCACATTATCGTGGTCACTAAACCCACGTATTTTGAAACCATGTTCTTGCTTTTTGCATGAAGGTTTTTGTATTGACATAAATTTTCAACTCTGTTGGGGAATGCCTGGGAGTGTGATTGCTGGGTTGTGTAAGTCTATGTTTGACTTTGTAAGAAACTGCCAAACTGTCTTCCAGAATGGCTGCACCATTTTATCTTCCCACCAGGAATGAAAGAGAGTTTCAATTTCTCTACATCCTTGCCAACATTTATCTTCCTTTAATTAAAAAAAAATTTAAGGCTGGGTATAGTGACTCATGCCTACAATCCCAGCACTTTGGGAGACTCAGGTGGGCAGATCACTTGAGGTCAGGAGTTGGAGACCAGTCTGGCCAACATGGTGAAACTCTATCTCTACTAAAAATACAAAAATTAGCAGGGTGTGGTGGGATGTGCCTGTAATCCCAGCTACTCAGGAGGCTGAGGCAGGAGAATGGCTTGAACCCAGGAGGTGGAGGTTGCAGTGAGCTGAGTTCATGCCACTGCACTCCAGCCTGGGCCACAGAGTAAGACTCCATCTCAAAAAAATAAAGAAATAAAATAAAAAAATAAGAAATAATATCTATGCTAGCAGCTGTGAGATGGTCTCTCATTGTCATTCAGATTTGCATTTCCCTAATAATTAGTGATATTGAGCATCTTTTCATATGCCTATTGGTCATTTGTTTATCTTCTCTGGAGAAATAGCTATGCAAGTTCTTTGCTCATTTTGGGGTTTTCCATGAAACTCCTACAACTCAATGACAACAAAGAAAACAGTGCAATACATATATGCTTGATATTAAACCCTTATATATAAGATACAAGATTTGCAAGTGTTTCTTCTCGTTCTGTGTGTTATCTTTTCACTCTCTTGATAGTGTCTTTTTTTTTTTTTTCTTTGAGATGGAGTCTTACTCTGTCTCCCAGGCTGGAGTGCAGTGGTCTGATCCCAGCTCACTGCAACCTCTGCCTCCAGGGTTCAAGAGATAATCCTGCCTCAGCCTCCCAAGTAGCTGGTACTACAGGTACCACCACCACACTGGGCTAATTTTTTGTATTTTTAGTAGAGATGGGGTTTCACCATGTTGGCCAGGCTGGTCTTGAACTCCTGACCTCAAGACCCACCTCAGCCTCACAAAGTGAGGGGATTACAGGAATGAACCACCGCGCCCGGCTGATAGTGTCCTTTGATGCGTAAAAGTTTTTAATTTTGATGATGTCCAATTTACAGTTGTTTTCTTTTGCCTTCTGTGCTTTTGGTGGCTTATTTGAGAAACCACTGCCAAATCTAAGATCATGATTTGTCCCTGTGGTTTCTGCTGATTTTGACTTTAGGTCTTACATTCAGGTCTTTGATCAATCTTGAGTTAATTTTTATTCATAGTGTAAGGCAAGGGTCTAACTTCATTTTTTGCACGTGCATATCCAGCTTCCTTGGCACCATTTGTTTTTTTTTTTTCTTTTTCCATATACTTCTTATGTAAGGCACCATTTATTAAAGAGACTGTTCTTTTCTTATTGAATGGTCTTGAAATTCTTGTCAAAAATCAGTACATGAGAAGGTTTATTTCTGGGCTCTTTATTCTAGTCTGTTGGACTATATGACTATCTGAGACCACAGTGTTTTTGTTTTTTTGTTTTCTGAGACAGAGTCTTGCTCTGTCCCCCAGGCTGGAGTGCAGTGGTGCCATCTCGGCTCACTGCAACCTCTGCCTCCCACATTCAAGTGATTCTCGTGCCTCAGCCTCCCAAGTAGTAGCTAGGGATACTATTAGCTGCCACCATGCCCAACTTTTTTTTTTTTTTTTTTGTAGTTTAGTACAGACAGGGTTTCACCATGTTGGCCAGGTTGGCCTCGAATTCCTGACCTCAAGTGATCCACCCGCCTTGGCATCCCAGTGTGTTGGGATTACAGGCATGAGCCACCATGCCTGACCTCATAGTGTTTTGATGACTGTAGCTTTGTATTAAGTTTTGAAATCAGAAAGTATGAGACCTCCAACTTTGTTCTTGTTTTTCGGTTATTTTGGTTATTTGGGGTCTCTTGAAATTCCATACAAATTTTAGGATCAGTTTCGCTACTTCTGCAAAAAAAAAAAAAATGCCATTGGGATTGGATAGGAATTGCACTGAATCAGTACATGGCTTTGGGGAACATTGTTGTATTAGTCTGCTTGAACTGCTGTAACAAAATACCATGACAGGGTGGCTTAAACAATAGAAACTGATATTCCTCACAGCTCTGGAAACTAAGGTGTAGTTTCCAGAGCTGTAGGTGTTGGAAAAGCCAGTTTCTCATGAAGTTTCTCTTCCTGGCTTGTCCATGACCACCTTCTTACTATATCCTTAGATGGGCTTTCCTTGCATGCAGAGAGAGAGAAAGCTCTCGGGTATCTCTGCCAGGATAGGGACACTAATCCTATTGAACCAGGGCCCCACCTTCATTCAACATTAATTACTTCCATAAGGGCCCTATCTCCAGAAACAATCACATTGGCTGTTAGGGCATTGACATATGCGTTTTGGAAGAACACAAACATTCAGCCCATAACAATCGTCATCTTAACAATATTGTCTTCCAATCCATGAACGCAAGATGTTCTTCCACATATTTCTGTTTAATTTCTTTTGGCAGTGTTTTGTAGTTTTCAATGTACAAATCTGGCTCGTCCTTGGTTAAATTTTTTACTAAATATTTTATTCTTGATGCTACTGTACATGGAATTGTTTTCTCAATTTTCTTTTCAGATTGCTGTTTCCTACTATATAGAAATATACATCCTACTATATAGAAACTGATTCTCATGTGTTGATTTTGTATCCTGCAGCTTTGCTGAATTTATTAGCTCTAACAGTTGTGTGTGTGTGTGTTGGGTGGTATTCATTAGGATTTTCTACATATAAGATTATATCATCTACTAAGAGAGATAATATTACTTCTTGTCTTCTAACTTGACTGCCTTTCATTTCTTTATCTTGCCTAATTGCTGTGGCTAGAACTCTTAGTACTATGCTAAATCGTAGTGGTAAAAGTGGGCATCCTTGTCTTGTTCCCAGTTTAGAGGACAAAAATCTTCAGTCTTTCATGATTACGTTAGTTATGGGCTTTTCTTATATGGTCCTTATAATGTTGAAGACGTTCGTTTCTATTACTACTTTACTAAATGTTTTATCTTGATGTTGGATATTGTCAAATGCTTTTTCAGCATCATTTGAGATGATGATGATGATGATGATCATGATGATGATTATTTGAGACACAGTCTTAGTCTGTCACCCAGGCTGGAGTGCAGTGGCATGATCTCAGCTTACTGCAACCTCTGCCTCCCGAGCTCAAGCGATTGTCCTGCCTCAGCCTCCCAAGTAACTGGGATTACAGGTGTCTGCCACCGTACTGGCTAATTTTTGTATTTTTATTAGAGATGGGGTTTCACCATAATGGCCAGGCTAGTCTTGAATTCCTGACCTCAGGTGATTCACCTGCCTCGGCCTCTCAAAGTGTTGGGATTACAGGCGTGAGCCACCGTGCCAGGCCCATTTGAGATTATTATGTGGCTTTCCCCTTCATTCTTTTTTTTTTTTTTTTTGAGACTGAGTTTCCCTCTTGTTGCCCAGGCTGGAGTGCAGTGGCATGATCTCAGTTCACTGCAAGCTCCGCCTCCCGGGATCAAGCAATTCTCCTGCCTCAGCCTCCCGAGTAGCTGGGATTACAGGTGCCCACCACCACACCTAGCTAATTTTTTGTATTTTTAGTAGAAACAGAATTTCACCATGTTGGCCAGGCTGGTCTCGAACTCCTGACCTCAGGTGATCCACCCGCCTCAGCCTCCCAAAGTGCTGGGATTGCAGGTGTGAGCCACCATGCCTGGCCTACATCGATTTATTTTGATATGGTGAGTCACCATTGTGTCTCTGGAATAAATTCCACTTGTTCATGGTATAAAATCTTAAAAATATACTGCCAAATTTGTTACTATGTTGTTGAGAATTTTTGTGTCTATGTTCATAAGGAACAGTGGTCTGCAGTTTTCTTTTCTCTCAGTGTCTTTGTCTTGCTGGCCTGAGAGAATGTGTTCTTTCCTCTTCAATTTTTTCAGAAGAATTTGAGAAGGATTTGTGTTACTTCTTTAAATGTTTAGTAGAATTCATCTTGAAATAATCTGTTCCTGGGCTTTTTTTGTTGGAAAGTTTTTGATTACTGATTCAATATCCTTACTTGTTATAGATCCAATCAGATTTTCTATTTCTTCTTGAGTCAGTTTTGGTAGTTTGTGTTTTTCTAAAAATTTGTACATTTCATCTAAGGTTTTCCAATTTTTTGGAGTACAATTGTTTATAGTATTATCCAATTTATTTCTGCAAAACAGTACTGTCTCACTTTCATTTTTGATTTAAATAATTTGACTCTTCTCTTTTTTTCTTAGTCAATTTTGTTGATCTTTAAAAACATCAACTTTTGACTAGGCGTGGTGGCTCACTCCTATAATCCTAGCATTTTTGGAGGCTGAGGCGGGTGGATTGCCTGAGCTCAGGAGTTCGAGACCAGCCTGGGCAGCATGGTGAAACGCTGTCTCTACTAAAATTCAAAAAAATTAGCCGGACGTGGTGGCGTGAACCTGTAATCTCAGCTACTCAGGAGGCTGAGGCAGGAGAATTGCTAGAATCTGGGAGGCAGAGGTTGCAGTGAGCCGAGACTGTGCCACCGCACTCCAGCCTAGGCAATAGACAGAGACTCGGTCTCTTAAAAAAAAAAAAAATCAACTTTTATTTTCATTGATTTCCTCTATCATTTTTCTATTTTCTGTTTTGTATTTCTGCATGCTAATCTTTGTTATTCCTTCTTTCTTTTTCTTTCTTTCTTTCTTTTTTTTTTGAGATGGAGTCTTGCTCTGTCGCCCAGGTTAGAGTGCAGTGGTGCCATCTCGGCTCACTGCAACCTCCTGCCTCCCAGGTTCCAGCGATTCTCCTGCCTCTGTCTCCCAAGTAGCTGGGATTACAAGTGCCTGCCACCATGCTCGGCTAATTTTTGTACTATTAGAAGAGACAGGGTATCACCATGTTGGCCAGGCTGGTCTTGAACTCCTGACCTTAGGTGATCCACCTGCCTTGGCCTCACAAAGTGCTGGGATTACAAGCATCAGTCACCATGCCCAGCCTTACTCCTTCTTTCTGCTAGCTTTGGTTTTAGTTTACTCTTCTTTTTCTAGTTACCCAACCCAGATAGTTAAGTTATTGCTATGTTAGTTTGCTAGGGCCATGATAACACTTTACCACGAAGTGAGTAGCTTAAACAATAGAAATTTATTTTCTCACAATTCTGGAGGCTGAAAGTCCAACATCAATGTGTCAGTGGGGTTGATATTTTCTCAGGCCTTACCCTTTGGCTTGCAGATGCTGCTTTCTCACTATAATCCCACATGGTTTTTCTTATGTGTACATACATGCTACTGTTCAGATCTCTTCTTCTCTGTTATGACATGAGGTCTTGCTCTGTAGCCCAGGCTGTAGTGCAGTGGTGAGCTCATGGCTCACCACAGCTTCGACCTCTTGGGCTCAAACAATCCTCCTGCCTCAGCCTCCCAAGTAGCTGTGACTACAGGCATGTGCCACCGCACCTGGCTTATTTTTTTTTTTTTGGAGATCAGGTCTCACTATGTTGCTCAGGATAGTCTTGAATCCTGGGCTCAAGTGATCCACCTGCCTTGGCCTCCCAAGGGATTGCTAGCATAAGTGCTGGGATTACAGGCATGAGCCAATGTGACCATATGACTTTCTTGCTTCCCATCCTTTCAAATCTTTTGATCTAAAGTAAGTCTCTTGTAGACAGCATATAAATTAATAATTTTTAGAAATCCATTCCGTCAATCTCTGCCCTTTAATTAGACAGTTTAGTTCATTTACATTTAAAGTAATTAAAATAAAGGATTTAATTTTGCCATTTATTTAATAACTATTTGCTTTTCTGTATATTTTTTGTATTTTGTTCCTCAATTCCTCCACTATTACATTTTTTTGGTATTTAATATATTTTAGTGTATCATTTTGATTCCCTTTTTCTTTCCCTGTCTGTATATTTTTCAGTTATTTTCTTAGTGGTTACCTTGGGGATCACAACTAGCATCTTAAATTTATAACACCCTAATTTGAATAATACCAACTTAGTTTTAATAGTATACAAATGCTTTGCTCATATACATCTCTGTCCCTCCCTCTTTATGTTATTGTCTCAGATCATATCCTTATACATTCTGTGCCCATTAACATAGATTTATAATTATTGTTTCATGCATTTGCCCTTTAAATGATAGGTGAAAAACGAAGAATTACAAACCAAACCTACAATAGTACTGGCTTTTATATTTACCAATGTATGCAGTTACTATTTTTATCAGTGTTCTTTTTTTCTCATCACGGCTTTGAATTACTATCAAGTGTCCTTTCATTTCAGTCTGATGGATTCACTTTAGCAGCTCTTGTAGAGCAGGGCCCCAGCAATGAGTTTTCTCTGCATTTATTTATCTGAAAATGTCTTAATTTCTCCTTTATTCCTGAAGGATAGTTTGTCTGATAGGAAATTCTTGGTTGACAGTCTTTTTTTTTTTCTTTTCAGGACTTTAACTGTGTTATTCCACTGCCTCTGGGCCTCTATGGTTTCTTTTCTTTTCTTTTCCTTTTTTTTTTTTTTTTTTTTGAGACAGAGTTTTGCTCTTGTGCCCAGACTGGAGTGCAATGGCGCAATCTCAGCTCACTGCAACCTCCATCTCCCGGGTTCAAGCAATTCTCCTGCCTCAGCCTCCTGAATAGGTGGGATTACAGGTGCCCACCAACATGCCTGGCTAATTTTTGTATTTTTAGTACAACAGGGTTTTGCCGTGTTGGTCAGGCTGGTCTCGAACTCCTGACCTCAGGTGATCTGCCCACCTCAGCCTCCCAAAGTGTTGGAATTACAGGCATGAGCCACTGCACCCAGCTCCTCTATGGTTTCTGATGAAAACTTAGCTATTAATGTTACCAAGGACTCCTTGTACCTTACAAGTTGTTCCTCTCTTGCTGTTTTCAAGATTCTCTTTCTGTCTCTGATTTTTGACAATCTGGCTATGAGTCTCAGTATGAATCTATGAGTTTCTCCTGCTTGGAATTTGTTAAGCTTCTTGGATGTGTATGTTCATATCTTTCATCAAATTTGGGAAGTTTTCAGCCATTATTTCTTCAAATATCTTTTCTGTCCCTTTCTGTTCCTCTTCTCCTTCAGGAACTTCTACTATGCATATGTTGATATATGCTTGATGGCATCACATGGATCTATCAGGCTCTGCTCATTTTTCCTTTTATTTTTTTTGAGATGGAGTCTCACTCTATTACCCAGGCTGGAGTGCAGTGGAATGATCTCAGCTCACTGCAACCTCCTCCTTCTTGATTCAAGTGATTCTTGGCTTTCAGCCTCCCCAGTAGCTAGGATTACAGGGCGCGTCACAATGCCCAGCTAATTTTTGTATTTTTAGTAGAGATGGGGTTTCATCATGTTGGCCAGGCTGGTCTCAAATTCCTGAATCCAAGTGATCCACCCACCTCAGCCTTCCAAAATGCTGGGATTACAGGCATGAGCCACCATGGCCAGCCTATTTTTCCTTTTTTTTTTCTCTCTTTACAACTGGACAATTTCAATCGCCTTATCTTCAAGTTTGCTGATTCTTTCTTCTTCCTGATTCTTCAGATCAGCTTTTTGACCTCTCTAGTGAATTTCTAAATTCCAGCTATTGTACTTTTTGGCTCCAGGATTTCTATTTTGTTCCTTTTTATAAGATTAAACTGTCTCTTTGTTGGCCTTCCCTATTTGTTCATACATTATTTTGGTTTCCTTTAGCTCATTGGGCATAAGACAGTTGATTTAATGTCTTTGACTAACGTTTCCAATGTAAGGGCTTCCATGGGGATGGATCCTATCCAATTCTTTTTCTCCCCCCGTGAATGGGCTATACTTTCCTTTTTCTTTGTATGCTTTATAAGATTTTGTTGAGCACTTGGCATCATTGTGGTAACTGAAAATCAGATTTTCCTCCTCTTCAGGGATTACTGATTTTTGCTTGTTGAGGGTTGCGGCCATCTGTTTGTTTAGAGACTTTTCCAAACTATGTTTGCAAAGTGTGTAGTCCTTATTGCATGTGGTTACTGAAGTTTTTGTTTCATAATCTTTATAGGCAACCAGTGACTTGGAAATAATATCTTTAAATTTCTGGCTCCAAAAAGGTGTTCTTTCCTTTCAAATCTCCTGATGGATGCTGCCATAGGAAGCAGAAGAGGGCTGAAACCAATACAGGAGTCCATGCTAATCCCTCAGGACTCAAAAATTCCCCAATTTTTGGAGGACAAGGATCATCTTGCCTACCTTGCAACCAGCCAACCATTCCAGGAAAGCTATTCCTGCAGCCCCATGGTGGGGTGAGGGCTGAGAAATGGGGCATGGCAGCTGTTTTTGCATCTATCCTGTTGTTGTTCTCTTACCAACAACCACCAGCCTCTTTTTCATCAAGAACTCTCCTGGCTGTTTATTCATGTCTCATGAGGTTTGCCCGGTTAATTTTTTGTATCTTTAGTAGAGATGGGGTTTCACCATATTGGCCAGGCTCATCTCAAAATCCTGACCTCAGGAGATCCACCTGCTTTGGGCTCCCAAAGTTCTGGGATTACAGATGTGAATTACTGCTCCCAGTCAAGGCTGGGTAATTTGTAAAGAAAGGAGGTTTATTTGGCTCACAGTTCTGTAGGTCATACAAGGATGTGGCACCAATGTCTGCTGGGTTTCTGGTGAGGCCTCAGGAAGCTTCCAATCACGGTGGAAGGCAAATGGGGAGCTGTACATCACATGGCAAGTGGAAATAAGAGCAAGGGAGCAAGAGAGGAAGGAGGAGGTGCCAGGCTCTTTTAAACAACCAGCTTTCATGTGAACTCATTACTGCAGGAAGAGTAGCAAACCATTTGTGAGGGATCCGCCCCCAAGACCCAAATACCTCCCACTAGGCTCCACTTCCAACATTGGGGATCACATTTCAACATGAGATTTTGAGGGAACAATATCCAAACCATGTCAGTGGCACTCTATTGACTCCAACATCTATGAATACGACTGGTGCTCGCCTTGGTCAACTCTTGTCTCCCATTCGCAGTGGGGGGACCTGGCACATGAAGAAGGGATTAACCAATAATAAGTAATAAAGTAATAAGGTAATACAATAATATTTACTTTTTTTGGGGAGGGGGACAGAGTCTTGCTCTGTCACCCAGGCTGGAGTGCAGTGGCACTATCTTGGCTCACTGCGAGCTCCACCTCCTGAGTTCATGCCATTCGCCTGCCTCAGCTTCCCAAGTAGCTGGGATTACAGGTGCCCACCACCACGCTCGGCTAACTTTTTGTGTTTTTAGTAGAGACGGGGTTTCACCATGTTAGCCAGGATGATCTCAATCTCCTGACCTCATGATCCACCCACCTCAGCCTCCCGAAGTGCTGGGATTACAGACATGAGCCACTGTGCTTGACCTACTTTTTTTTTTTTTCTTCTGAGATGGAGTTTCACTCTTGTTGCCCAGGATGGAGTGCAATGGCACAATCTCGGCTCACCGCAACCTCTACCTCCAGGGTTCAAGTGATTCTCCTGCCTCAGCCTCCCCAGTAGCTGGGATTACAGGCATGCACCACCACACCTGGCTAATTTTGTATTTTTAGTAGAGATGGGGTTTCTCCATGTTGGTCAGGCTGGTCTCGAACTCCCAACCTGAGGTGATTTGCCCGCCTCAGCCTCCCAAAGTGCTGGGATTGCAGGCGTGAGCCACTGCACCCGGCCAATTTTTTTTTTTTTTGAAACGGAGTCTCATTCTGTTGCCTAGGCAGGAGTGCAGTGGCATGATCTCTGCTCACTGCAACCTCTGCCTCCCAGGTGTAAGTGATTCTCCTGTCTCAGCCTCCTGAGTATCTGGGATTACAGGTGTGTGCCATCACGCCGGCTAATTTTTGTATTTTTAGTGGGGATGGGGTTTCACTATGTTGGCCAGACTGGTCTCAAACTTCTGGCCTCAAATGATCCGCCTGCCTCCACCTCCCAAAATGCTGGGATTACAGGCATGATCCACTGTGCCCGGCCAAAGCTGATCATTTGAAAGTGTGATAAGTGCTACAAAGAAAATTTAAAAAGTGAGGTGAGGCGAGTGCCTAGATGAGAGGGGAGGGGCTTTCGTGGACAGGAGTTCAAGAAAGCCCTGTTATTATTTGAACTGAGGCCTGAGTAATGGAAAGGAAGCAACCATGGAAAGATCTGGGAGAAGTATTGCAGGCATAGAGAAAGCAGCAGCTGCAAAGGCCCTGAGGCAGGAACTAGTCTGGAGTGTCTGAAGAAGAGAGAAATTTTTGTGGTTGGCCTGAGTGGTAGGGGGCTTGGTTGGAGGTGGGGAAGGTGGGTCCGATGATGCCGAAATCTAGCAGGATGTCTGGATTTGATTCTGGTTGCTGAGGGAAGCCATGGAGGGCCGAAGAAGGGAGACTGACATGACCTGATCCCCTTTGAAAAGCTCACCCAGGCTGCTGATTGGAGAATAGTTTAGGGGTGTGTGCATCAGATGTCTTTGGCTGCTTGTGATAGAAAATTGGCCTGGTCATTCAGAAAATTTACTGGCCTTTTAAACGGGAAGTTCAGAAGTGATGCAGACTTCAGAATTGGTTGATTCAGCCCTGGATCAAGTTCTGTGACGTTGTCAAGGACTTGGGTTCTGTTCTCAGCTCTGCTGACCACAGATTGCACTTCATTCTGAGTACTGGAGTGTCTAGGTGGTCTTGGTGGGGGGGCTGTCTGATACCCACGGGGCTACCTGATTTGCACTTCCTGGCCAAGGGGATAGACTGATTCCTTATGGGAGCACTTGCGAAGAATGAAGGAGAATCTTCTCAGGCAGGGCATGGTGGCTCATGCCTGTAATCCCAGCACTTTGTGGAGGCCGAGGCGGGTGGATCACTTGAGGCTAGGAGTTCGAGACCAGCTTCGCCAACATGGTGAAACCCTGTTTCTACTAAAAATACAAACATTAGCCAGGCGTGTTGGCGCGCGCCTATAGTCCCAGCTACTCGGGAGGCTGAGGCAGGAGAATTGCTTGAACCCAGGAGGCAGACATTGCAGTGAGCCAAGATGGCACCATTGCACTTCAGCCTGGGTAACACAACCAAAAAAAAACAAAAAACAAAAACCTTCTCAGAAGCCTCCGGGAAATCTCTATTTGGACGACATCACACGCCCATTTTTGAACCAACTACTTACAAGGGAGATGCATCACCCCCTTTGCCTGGAGCTGGGGTGTGGGTCAGCTTCCTACAGGCACAGGACCATGTGGTCTGGGGTTGAGCCCCCAAATGAGGGGAAGTGGGGTGGGCAGCTGCCAATCTCCATTACTAGGGATAAGAGTTGGGGCAGCAAGACCAGATCAATGGTTGCTGAGGTGGCCAGGGATGGAGAGAGGATGGTGGTGGTAGAGGAGGTGGTAAGAATGGTCAAGTTCTGGCTGTTCCAGAGGTGATGATGGTTGGATGTGCAGTGAGGAAAAATGTGCAGGAATGAACATTTATCTTTTCCCAAGTTGTCCTTGCTTTCTTCCTTTGAAGCCATAGAAAGGGAAAAAAGGGTGGATCTGGACTTCGGAGCTGGGCAGGAGTGAGGGAAGAGAAGCAGAGCAAGCAGGCACACTAGGTTGTGACTCTGCAGGCATCTCTCTGCCTAGACCTGTCTGTATAATGTGGAACGAACAGGACCCATCTTTGCTGTTAGCGACTGCAGCATAGGGCAAGGCCACTTCCACGCAGTCAGGTTAATAGGAGGCTGTGCAAAGGGCTGTAGGAGCAAGTGGGCACAGGAGTTCTAAAATAATCGGACCGGCCAGGCGTGGTGGCTCACACCTTTAATCCGAGCACTTCAGGGAAGCCAAGACAGGAGGCTCGCTTAATGTCAAGACCAGCCTGGGCAACATAGCAAGACCCCGCCTCTACGAAAAATAGAAAAATTAACAGGATGTGTTGGTGCGGGCCAGTGGTCCCAGCTACTCCTGAGGCTGAGATGGGAAGATCGCTTGAGTCTAGGAGTTTGAGGCTGCAGTGAGAAATGACGGTACTACTGCATTTCAGCCTGGGCGACGGACCATGACTCGGTCTCTTAAAAAAAAAAAAAAGAAAAAAGAAAAGTGGGGGCAAAGTTATCCTTGGAATATTTCTTAGTCCATTCATAGCAGCATATTAAAATTAGTATAGTAGCTTAATTTATATGAGAAAATATAATGTGTACAGTAATTAATGAATATGCAAAATATAATTGTATATTTCAACGCTCTAAAAAGGCACAGAAAAGAGTTGAATTTGCTAAAATTAAATGTGCTTATGAAACAGCTCTAGTACATGAATTAAGCTCCTAGATACAGATGCAGCGCCAAATAACAGGGAGGGAGATGGGGCACTCAAGGCGACACGCGGCTCTTGTGGCCCAGCGCTTCCTGGGCGTGGTGCTTCTCTAGAACGTAAGCTTTTTTATTTTTAAGGTTCCAAAGCCTATATTTAGTGCTTTCATATACTTAATCTCAAAAAAAAGAAAGAAATATCGGTATAAAATGTAAGCTTGCAGAGGGATACAAACGCAGCCCAGCGGCAACCACCTCCAGCCCCAGCCACGCGGTCCGCACCTTTCTCTCTCCCGGGGGCGGGGCCTGCGCAGACTGGGCGTGTCGGGGGCGGGGCCGGCGTGCTCGCTTGGGGTGGGGCCGGCGCGCTTGCTCCCGGCGTGCCGCGCGGGGCGGGGCCTGTGGGGAGGCGCGGAGGAGGCGCGGCCGCCACGGGACGCCTGGCTGGGCCCGCACCGGAGAGGCGTCTCGGTACCTGGCGGCCGGCCTGCTACTGGGAGCCCGCTGTGGGGCGGCGGCGGCGGCGGGGCATGCGCGTGTGAGATGCGGCTGCGGGTGGCGCGGAAGCGAGCAGCGGCGGCGGCGGGCGCGGCCTCCTGGGCGCGGGGCGCGCGGTGTCTGAAGGCGGGCGCGTGGGCGCTGGGTAGCCGCTGACCGCGCCGCCTGCGCAGGCGCTTGTTCAGGACTCACTCGCCGCAGTGAGGCCCGCGGGCCGTCATGGAGGTGCCCACCGTGGAGACGCCCACGAGCCCTCGCCCCCTTCGGCCTCGGCCTCGCCCTCGGCCCCGGCCCCGGTGCCGCTGCGCGCCCCGGACGTGGCGCGTCTGCGCGAGGAGCAGGAAAAGGTAACTGGCAGCCCCGCGCCGCTTCCGCCTCCGCCCGGCGGGCCGCCCCTGCCTGTGCTCCGGGCCGCTGCCCCGCGTGGCCTAGGCCCAGCTGCCCGGGCCCCCGGAGGGAACGGGGGAAAACTTTTGTCACGTGTTTCTGTTGTCTTTGTCTGCAGCCCTTTGACCTGGCAGCGGAGTGAGGGGTGTTGTACAGCCTGTTCGCCTGCCCAGGGAAGGGGGTTCTGAGCTGAAGGCGTGCGGCAGCGCGTGGGAATTTGGGGGCGGGGGCAGCACGCTGTCAACGGAAGCGTTAGCCTTAATATTTGTAGCTTGTAATATCCTAAACATTGCTTAAAATGTATGCTGTTTGTTGCTCTTTATTTGATTGCACGGAAAAGTTTTACTGCCTTTGTCATAATAATGCTTCCTGTGCAATATTTGGTTATTTAATATTTGTAACAACATAATGCCATTTAAACATTAAAAAAAAAAAAGAGAGACAGAGTCTCACTATGTTGCCCAGGCTAATCTCGAACTTCTGGCCTCAAGCGATCCTCCCCCTCGCCTCCCCACCACCTCACTTCCCAAAGTGTTGGGATTATAGGCGTGAGTCACTGAACCCGGCTCATTTTTACAAATTTTAATTTCATCGTATAATAAATGAGTTTTAAACTACTGGTGAAGAGGGTACAAAATTTTGTGTTTCCTAGTGGGACTTTATATAAAGAAGTATTCCCAATTTAAGAAATAGTTTTATTATTAAATCTGATTTTTCTGTGGATTCTGTGGTCTTTCAGATTGATTCTGTCCCCTCAAGTGTCTTGAAATTATTACTTTGAAAAGCAGTATTTAATTTGCTTAAAATATTTTATGTCATTTATGGAAGAGCATCATGGATTATAAAGGGTTAGGAAGTTGTTTCAACACTATAAGCAGTTTAAAAGTTCTTAACTTTTTAATTGAACATTCCTGTATAAGAACGGCTGTTTACATAGATACAAAAATATACTCATTTCAACTAGATGGGAGTTTTAATAGAACTTAAAAAACACTCGTTTGCTTGGAAACTACCTGTTGGGATCAACTGCGGGAATCATTCTTTGTTCTGATTGGTTTATTTTATAGGTTGGATTTCCGTTTCTCAGCCATTTTTCTCTAATAACGCAACTGTTAGGTTTGGAAGCCTGTTTGCAAGATGAAGGTTTAAAAATCCAGTGGCTAGCATGGTGACTCCAACCTGTAATCCCAGCTGCTTGGGATGTCAAGGTTGTGGAATTGCTTGAAGCCAAGGAGTTCGAGACCAGCCTGGGCAACATAGGGAGACCCCGTCTATACAAAAAAATACAAAAAATTAGCCAGGCCATGGTGGTGCACGCCTGTGGTCCCACGTACTTGGGAGACTGAGGTGGGAGAATCACTTGAGCCCAGGAGTTTGAGGCTGCAGTGGGCCATGGTCATGGCACTGCACTTCACCCTGGGCGACAGAGTGAGACCCTGTCCTAAGAAAAAAAAAAAAAAAGAAAAAAAAATATATACACACACACACACACACACACACACACACATATTTAACTTAACTAGTTTGGTCTCTTTAAATTATAAGACATTAATGTATTTTTTTTTAAAAGAGAAAGAAAAAACAGCCCCTCATGAAATCTTACTCCTTTTGCCAAAACTTGGCATTTTTTATTCTTTCAGAGAATGTGACACAGACCCTCAGAGGATGGTGTTTCATTGCCTTTCCTCTGCTGCAGTGGGGTAATTTCACTTCAGTGTATGATATGTGCATAATGCTGACCTGATATATTTTCTACAATTTGGCGTATTAAAAAGATATCCTTAGTTTTATTCTGATGTTAGTGTGACTGAAATGCAAAGGATACTTTTTGGGGTGCTCTGAACAGCTTTCTGGTATCTTGTTGAGTTACATTGGAAGAGAGAGTAACTGCTTTTTCAGTTGCAGTCTTGTGGCAAACTGAATGACTGTTTTCTGTAGACACTGTGCTACCAAATTATTTTTCTTTGTTGTGTTAATGTTAATTTGGCACACAAAATAACCACGTGTATATCTATCATGGTTATGTAAAGTTATCCCCAGTTCAGGAAAAAGCGTGTAAGTATTTAATCTATCTTTATTTAATAGAAGCATCTGCCTCAGTGGACAGGAGGCCCTCAAGGCCACAAAATAAACTGATTAGATAGCTGCACTGTAATTATAGTGTCGTACAGGAAAACTACCCAGTAAATCGGCAGTGAAAATTTTTTGTGAAGCACTTTATTTAGGCTTTAAAGCCAGCCCAGTTGTGGGAATACAGTGAGTTCTAGTAAAGTAGAAGCGTAGTGACATCCTGAGTGTAGAAGGGGAAAATGTCATAGTAGCTTTATATGTGGCACTTAGTATTCCTTTATGTAAGTTGAATCAAACATGCTTTTAAGCTCTTGGCCTTTCCCTACATGGGTTTTGTGAGACAGAGTTAAACTCTGCAGAAAATGATTTGAATGACTGTTTTCAGTTTCCCCTGGGAGGGTACCTACCTAGTTGGCTCTAGATGCAGAGAGAGAAATGAATTCCTTACATACAGTGGGTGCCTTAGGCTTAGGACATAATCTTCTCTGGGAGCCTTGATTGAGAGGGGCTGGTAGGTAATGTGGCTTAAATGTTGCTCATTAGTTTTGTTCTTTCTTTTTTTCCAAATTGAGCTAAGGAGTATAACAAGTTTTACCCTCTCTCTGTTTTTTTATTGTATATTCTCTGGAACATGGAATAAAAAGGACAAAAAATTGGCAAACTGAGGAAGAGGACAGACAAGGGGCATGAACAAGCCACGACCTCTAACTGACAACATCTGTAGTCAGTGGTTAGGATCAAATATTTTAACATTGCTTTCACTTACAGAGTCAATGGTGAAACATTTCCAAAACAATTTGTTTTCGTTAAAACTTCGGTTGGTTTCTATTTTGATCTAGCAGAAAAACATGTGAGAAACATTCCCTGCAGCTTTGTTTATAATAATGAGAAAAACTAAAAGTCTGACATTAGGGGATTGGTTAAATGAATCGGGAGCTATTATGTAGGCATTGAAAACTAGGACAGTATGTATAGGGTGGTTCCAGTTATGTTTATATAAGTATTTACACATTTTATATAGGAAAACACTGTTGTTTTAAAAGTACACAATTTTATTATTTTACCTAAAAGTTTGTAGAATTGGATGGGATTTTTTTTTTCCAAGAAAAGCTATTGATAAAACTTATTTTAATTTTAACGAAAGTTGGAATGTTATTTTAATTGCAAAACACTTTCTGAGCCTGAAAAGCGGCTCTTGGCTGGTGTGAACGCCCATTAGGCAGGTTTATTTCTTGATTACCTCAGAGCTGATATATATAATTTATTCAAACAACCATCTTCCAGTTGATTCCCTTTTTTCCCCCCTCAAAGGTTTTATTTAATCTTCATTTGTTACAAGATACAGGGAGAGGAGAGAAATTCAGATCATCCTTTTTTTCTTTCTTTTAACTAAATCATTTTTACTAACAACAGTAAAATATTTGTTGGAAAAATGGAAGCTTAACCTGTCTAGACTGTGACCTATGCCATAAAATGTGTGGTCTAGGACTGTTGTGGAGTGTCTTGGGCTGTTCAGGGAGATTTCCTTGTACTAAGATCTTGTTAAATCTGATTCTAAGAATTGCATTATGTTGAAATTTTGGTTTCTTGGCTAAGGTGATGTTTCTGAGATATCTGTATTTTATATCTCTAGATACTATTAGCTTTTGTTAGCAGAATACTGAGATTTTATTGTAATATTTTAAAAAGTGGTATATCCAGTATCATTTTTATAGGCTTATTTGCAGGATAATAGTAAGATTAGAAAATTCATTAGGATAATATATTTATAATTGAGTACCTCATGTAATTCTCACTTGGAATTTTGGAATAGCTTATATTTCCTGATATAGAGCCTTGGGGAATTAAATGCATTAAGAGTAAATATTTTAAATTTTTTATAAAGCAGAACAGCTAATTTAACTTAATGGAGGATTTTCATTTCTTATGATAAACTAAACTGCACATAGTTTAAGGAACTGTCAGCCACATAGGCCATATAACAACTATTCTTTCTAAGCCTAGAATCCATGCCATAGAATTTATGCAGCAAATATTTAATGAGTATCTACTACATACCAGGCATGTTCTGCTGAGTGTGCAGTAATGAACAAAATACAGAAAGTCCTTACTTTCATGGTTACACTCTAGGGGTGAAGGCCTGCAGTTACATAGCCTTACCTTGGGTGTTTGGTAGGTAAGGCTAAGTAGAAAAACAGGAAGGTAAGAGGACTGTAGAGAATGTGGGATGTGAGTGCAGGGATTGGTGTCTTCTGTAAGCCATCAGAGAGGGCTTCTCAGTTAGGTTCCATTTGAGCAGAAACTTGAAATAAGTGGGGAGTGACCTGTGTGAATATATGGAGGATATTTTGGAGAAGAGCTTTCTAACCAGTATGAGAGCAGTACCAGATCATTGTAAGAGTTTTGGTTTTTGTATTTGTGAGATGGGAAACCATTGGAATGTGTTTTGAGGCTGATCTTAAATTATATCCATTTGTCATACATATGTGAAGAAATGGACGGATGGAATTACTTTGTAGGGAGCAACTCTGTGTGCCATGCATTGTGATCGATGTTTACAGATCCAAACTTAGGATTTTCATTAATAATGTTTATTTTTCAGATGAACAGTTTGTTTCTAGTTTTTCCTGGAACTTTCTCATGGTGCCTTTGTGTTTTCAGTTCCACTTACAATGCTTTTTCTAAGGTGGTTATACCAGTTTACCACTTGCTAGCAGTGAACTGAAGTTCTCCCTACTTCAGTCTTTACCGCCATGTGTCTTTTCATATTTGCTGGCCTATCTAGTGATGAGTAATGAGGTTAATGACCTTTTCAAATGTTTGTGGGCTACTTGGATTTTTGTGTTTTGTTTTTGTGAAATACCTGCTCGTCTCTTAACTATTTTCTATTGGGATGTTAGTTATATTCTAATTGATTCATAGTAGTGACTGCCTTTCCAGTTATATATTGTAAGTTTCTTCCCTGATCTGTGGCTTGACTTAGAGCACTTACAATGGTGTCTGTCCTTTGATGAACAGACAGTCTTAATTTTAACAATTGTTTCCTTCATGGTTAGTGTTTTTTGTGTTGTTTTTAAGAGGTCTTTCTTACTACTCTTCTGAAGATATCCTCTTACATTGTCTAATAGAAGCTTTATTGCTTTGCTTTTCACATTGAAAATCTACATTCTACCTGGAATTGGCTTTGTATATGGGGGGAATTGAGGTCAAGTTTCATTTTTTACTGTGTGGATACCTAGTTGCCCCATCAGTATTTATTGGAAAGAGTGTCATGTCTCCACTGCATTGTCATCTTTGTCATAAATCAGGTGACTGTGTAAGTGGATCAGTTTCTTGACTGTTCTGTTGGCTTGTCTATTCTTGCAGCAAACCTACACTGTCTAAATCATTATGACTTTGTAAGTTATCTTGATACCTGGTACATGGTAATGTAGTTGTAGTTTTAGTTGTGGTTCCTCAATTTTGCCTTTATTTTATCCTTTCCAGTCCATATGCTGTTTCTTTCTTTTTCTTGCTTCTGATACTGGCCAGCTCAAGCGGTAGTAGTGGGCATCAGGGGTCAACTTTTAAACATTTACCATTAAGTGTGATATTTACTGTGAGTAATTTTTGTATTTGCTTTTATCAGATTAAGGAAATTTCCTTATATTCCAAATTTGCTATGAGTTTTTATGAGTGGGTGTTGAATTTTATAAATGTTTTTTCTAAATTTATTAATTATAGGTAATTTATTGAAAAGAGTATATTTGTTCTTTCTAATGTTGGTGTTACTTATTTTTTAAGAAAGGCATAGTTGTAAGAATATGTTGGCTTGTATAACCAGAGGCACAATTCCATTTTGTAGGTGGGTGAGTTTTCAGAACTCATTACTTGTAAGTTATATTTTATTTTAGATAAACTTCTTGTTGTTGTTGTTGGCACTTAGTATTGTGCCGGTAATGTGCCGTAAGAAGAGGCAACTTTGATTTTAGTCCTTCGGAAGTTGTCAATAAACATAAAACAGTATTTCAAGGAGGAAAAAACCCATTTTCATTGTGTTAAGCTTCTCTAGATTGGAAAGAAAGATGTAATGGACCCAAAACGCTGGAGGGAAAGGGGGAAGAAGGTGCGTGGAATTTGTGATTTGGCCATAACTGCTTGATTTTGTTTTTCCACCTGTTGTTTTCATTTTGAGTTTAAAAACCTTTTAGCTTGTATCACTTGCCTTAATCTCTACATTGATAAGTCTCAATCTTTTTGGCAGTTTTTCACCCTTAAACTACACTACAACTGTTTATTTGAAAAATTATAAAACTACAGGAAAGGTGAAAGAACAATATGATGAACACTGTTTAGAGTAATCAATTAACATTTTGTCCCATTTGCTTTACTCTGTATATATTCTTTTTTTTTTTTCCCCTTTCCCTCTGTGGAACCATTCAGAAGTGAATTGCAGACATCACCACATCAGTAATGCTGAAGCACATATCATTTTACATCAAGGTCATTCTTCTACATAACCGTATCTTTTTTCACACTCAAGAAATTAACATTGACATGTACCATATGCACATTTTCTCAGTTTTTCTAAAAATGTCCTTTATAACTTTCTTTCAATGCAAGAGCCAGTCAAAGATTACCATGGCATTTATCTCCTTAATCTTTTTTCATCTAAAATTACTCCCCGCCACCTTCTGTCTTTATGAAATTGGCATTTTTGAAGCGTTAGATTAGTTTTCTTGTAGAATGTCCTACCATTTGGAGATGTCTAATGAACGTAATCATGAAGAAACAAACATTTTTGGGAAGAATGTTACATAGATAGCTGGTTGGTGGCACATGCCTGTAGTCCCAATTACTCTGAAAGCTCCGAAGGCTGAGGCAGGAGGATTGCTTGAGCCCTAGAGGTGGAGTCCAGTCTGGGCAACATAGTGGTAAGGTCCCGTCTCTGAAACACAAACACACACACACACAACACACACACACACATACATGCGTGCACCTGATTACATAGATGATGATGACTTTTCATTGCATCACATCAGGAGACACATAATGTCATTTTGTCCCATTATTAGTATTGCTAGCCACTAGTTTAAGGTGCCAGGTCTCTGCATCATAAAGGTCCCTTTAAATGGTATAGTACTTGAAGACAGTGTAAATATCCTGTTCCTCAAAAGCCTATTGCCATGGATGATCCTTGCCTAAATCAGTTATATTGGTGTTTGCTAATTAGTGATTTTCTAACGATGTATTTATTAGTTTATGTTTTCCGATGAACAGGAACTCTGGAGGCCCTGCTCCTTTAGTTTTACAGTAAACTCATTTTTTTGTTGTTTCAAATTGAGAGTGATGTGATTTCTGTCATTCCTTTTGATGTTCAAATTGTTTTAAGTCTGGCCAATGGGAGCCCCTTAAAGCTGGCTCAAGCATGCATTCTTTTTTGAGATGGAGTTTAGCTCTTGTTGCCTAGGCTGGAGTACGGTGGCATGATCTTGGCTCACTGCAACCTCTGCCTCCTGGGTTCAAGTGACTCTCCTGCCTCAGCCTCCCAAGTAGCTGGAATTACAGGCCCCTGCACCACGCCAGGCTACTTTTTTGTATTTTTGGTAGAAACGAGGTTTCACCATGTTGGCCAGGCTGGTCTTGAACTCCTGACCTCAGGTGATCCACCTGCCTCGGCCTCCCAAAGTGCTGGGATTACAGGCATGAGCCACTGTGCCTGGCCTGTGCATTCGTTTTTCATTATTTGATCATTACTTTGCTTTCTGGCGCAGGATGTTCCAGGCTTGCCTTGTAGTTTGCCTTAGTCCTGAAATTGACTATTTCTTCCAAGAGCCTTATAAAATAAGAAATGCTTAGAAACCAAGTTACGGAGACAAGTAGTGCTGATTGCTGCTGGGGTGTTATTGCATCAAGCAGATAGTACGAAGGAAATATATTAACCTTCAGTATACCAGAACAAGCAGTCATCACCGTTTACCATCTAGGGCCAGTGGATGCGGTTTACTGTTTATATTTTTAAGTAATTTTTGCAAATAATCGACAGGTCTAAGAATAAGGGATAGTGAAAAACAATTTTATTGGAAAGTTTAATCAGAATTTAAACACAGCAATTCTCTTTATATTAAGCAAATCTTGATGCACACAGATTATAAGAGATTTAAGAATACCGCCACATGTCCTCTTAGAGCAATGGAATTATCCAGGTTCTTGTTGCAAATTACTATATCATGAAGTCCTTCCTGTTGAATGACTGACTGGATAGGAATATCCTATTTGCTTTTTGTTCTTACAAGTATAGTGTTCACTCATGGAGTCTTTATTTTTCCTCGTTCTTATCAGTCAACCCTTTTTTAATGTTCACTAAGTTTAGATGCATGTATTTTCTTCCTCCATTGGCATGGTCTCTTCTAGGGCTTACAACGATACAAAGATAAACCATTACAGAATCGCTGCTTTCAGAACCTATTTCTGGTGTCTTCAGGGTTTTTTTTCTCCTAGCCTCTGACCTCAGGAAGTTAAAAAACTTGCAGGAGTAGAAGAGGAAATAGAATTTAGAGACCTTTTATTCTAGCAATCTTGTTTTATTGTGGTAAACTAAATATGTTTAATAAAATTTGCCATATAACAATTCTTATGTGTATACTTTTCAGTGACATTGATTACATTCACTGTTAGGTAACCATCACTATTCTTTCTAAAACTTTTTCATCACCCCAAACAGAAACTCTGTACCCATTAAGCAATAACGCTTTCATTCTCCCCTCCCAAACCCCTAGTCATTTATGACTATACATTTTGTTGCTTTTGTTTTTGGTGTCATACCTAAGAATCCATTGCCAGATACAAGGTCTTGAAGATTTATACCTATGTTTCCTTCTAGGGATTTCATGATTTTAGCTCTTATATTTAGGTCATTGATCCATTTTGAGTTAATTTCTGTGTATTCATTGATTGTTGATTTTGAGAAAATTCATCTAGGATATTTTCATCTGAAGGCTCATGATCTGAGATTTAATTTGTGCGCTCATTTCACCATCATCATGAGTGTCTTTCTGCGCTATCCAATGTGGTTGCCATTAACCACATGTGGCAATTATCTTAAATTTAAAATTCAAATTAATTAAAATTAAGTAAAATAAAAATTCAGTTTTTTGGTTACAATGGCCACATCTCAAGTGCTCATTAGTCACATTTGGCTATTGGCTGTTGTCTTGGTCTGTGCTGATAAAGATTCCCATTATCAAAAAAAAAAAAAATTACTGGACTTCATTGGTCAAGAGTGCTACTAGCTCTTTATATTCATAATCTGATTCATTTAATTGTGAAATATCTTTTCATCACTTTTTTCCTCTTTCCATTATAGGCAGAAAGTAAAAAAAATCTGAATTCTCAACTGTGTTTATTGAAAATGAAAAGCAGACTACAAAGATGGTGTCTGTTATCATTTATACTTTCTTGAAAGATGATGCAGTACCCTAGGCAATGCAGTAAGAAAATGGAAGGATGATATATTTTATTGTTGATTGCATCATCCTTCTATGTGCTTCCATGATTCTTCCATTTTATCATTTTCTTATTGGTTTTTTTTTTTTTTTAAGAGCATAGTTAGGAATAGTTGATCATAAAATAATTACTAAGGTTATGGTGAAATGGCTAGATGCAGGAAAAACATAATCACTAGGATCCTGTAGTGTATCTTAGACTTACAAAGACACTGTACTCATATGGTAATTGCAGAATAAAATGAGTTTTTTTTTTCTTCATAGGAAAATTTTCTTTTGATTCCTTGGAAGGCCTCTAAGAGGATAAAAGTCATGAAATATTAATCCTTGCAAATAGTTAGAACTACTCAAGAAAGAAACTAAAAAACAAAAAACAAAAAACTGGGTTCAATGGACCTGCCTGTATACCCTGATACTTTGAATTCAAATCCATTACCACAAGGTTCTTAAATTTTCCCCAGTCTATATTTGAATCTCCCCTTCTTTCATAGTGAAAACCTTGGTTCTCAACATCTGTATTTATTCATTTGCCGTATCCTACAATATATACAAAATAGCTTCAGAATGAATACGTTAATACTACTGCCAATGGCAAACTTGTGAAGTAAAGTTCAAAATGTCTTTGCAGATTCATTGGCTTTTGTATAATTAACGCTTTTGGGGTGTACAGTTAGGATACTGATCTCAAAAGTCACTTGAATTATTTTTTTCTGTGCAATTATACCTTGGATTTTTATTTATATTGAATCTTAGTATTTGCTTTTTTATCTTTTTCACTTAATTGCATTTTACAAATACATGAAAATATTTACATGGTTCAAAAATCACAACTAAATCAAAAGTTATCCCTACTGAGGTAATTCTGATTCATTCCCATTCCTGCTCTTACCTACCCCTATAGATAACCTTTTTTTTTTTTTTGAGACGGAGTTTCACTTTTGTTGCCTAGGCGGGAGTGCAGTGGCGCAATCTCGGCTCACTGCAACCTCCACATCCCAGGTTCAAGCAATTCTCCTGCCTCAGCCTCCCAAGTAGCTGGAATTACAGGCGCCCACCACCATGCCTGGCTAATTTTGAAAATATTTTTTTTTTTTTTTTTTTTTTTTTTTGTTGAGACAGAGTCTCGCTCTGTCTCCCAGGCTGGAGTGCAGTGGCCGAATCTCAGCTCACTGCAAGCTCCGCCTCCCGGGTTTACGCCATTCTCTCGCCTCAGCCTCCCGAGTAGCTGGGACTACAGGCGCCCGCCATCTCGCCCGGCTAATTTTTTGTATTTTTTTTAGTAGAGACGGGGTTTCACCGTGTTAGCCAGGATGGTCTCGATCTCCTGACCTCGTGATCCGCCCGTCTCGGCCTCCCAAAGTGCTGGGATTACAGGCTTGAGCCACCGCGCCCGGCCGAAAATATTTTTAGTAGAAATGGAGTTTCACCATGTTCGCCAGGGTGGTTTCAAACTCCTGACCTCAGGTGATCTACCCGCCTCAGCCTCTCAAAGTGCTAGGATTACGGGTGTGAGCCAGCACACCCGGCCTAGATAACCATTTACATTCACTTTTGACCTGTTCTTCCTGTGTTTCTTCTTTAAAAATACTTACATGTGTTCACTTTGTCTCCCCTCCATACTGCCATCTTATGTAAAAGGTAGCATATTTTGCCTTTTGTTCATCTCATTAAATGAGAAACGTGGGAATTACTCTGGTTCGTAGAGATATTCCTCATCTTTTTTTCTTCTTTTTTTTGAGATGGAGTCTCGCTCTGTCACCCAGGCTGGAGTGCAGTGGTGCATTCTCGGCTCACTGCAAGCTCCGCCTTCTGGGTTCATACCATTCTCCTGCCTCAGCCTGGCTAGTTTTTTATTTTTTAGTAGAGATGGGGTTTCACAGTGTTAGCCCGGATAGTCTCATCTCCTGACCTCGTGATCCGCCCGCCTCGGCCTCCCGAAGTGCTGGGATTACAGGCGTGAACCACCGTGCCCGGCCTCCTCATCATGTTTCGTGGTTTCATAGTGCTTTATGTCTGTGTCATCAGATATTCAGCTGATGTCTTATTGATGGGCATTTGGTGTTTTTCAGTCTCTTGATAGTACAGCTAATGCCTCAGTAAATCACTTTATGCATGTGTTGTTTCTCATTTGTGAAGTAACTTAGGGTAAAGTCCTAGAGATGGATGACTGAGTCAAAGGCTAAATTTGTTTAGCTTTATCCATGTTTATAACCACCCTCTCAATGAACTATTACCTTTAATTTAATTTACAATGTGAAATAAGACGTAAGAGAAATAGAAGAATATTATATCCGAAAACTAGGAATTCCTTGAATTGGCCATTTCCTGTGATCTTCATTGCCATTTTCCCAATTACCGTTTTTTTCTTTTCTTTTTTTTTATTTTTTCTTCCCGGGTTCAAGTGATTTTCCTGCCTCAGCCTCCCAAGCAGCTGGGATTAACAGGCACCCACCACCATGCCCAGCTAATTTTTATATTTTTAGTTGAGACGGTATTTCACCATGTTGGCCAGGCAGGTCTCAAACTCTTGACCTCAGGTGATACGCCCTCCTTGGCCCCCCAAAGTGCTGGGATTACAGGCGTGAGCCACCGTGCCCGGCCCAGTTATCATTTCTTACAGAAGAGGCAGTAATTCTTGGCTGGTCTTGGCAGTTTGACAGTTCCACTTTTGTTCCTTTTCTATTTATTTTCCACAGTATTTTTTTTTTTTTTTGAGATGGAGTTTCACTCTTGTTGCCCAGGCTGGAGTGCAGTGGAGTGGTCTTGGCTCATTTCAGCCTCTGCCTCCCGGGTTCAAGCGAGTCTCCTGCCTCAGCCTCTCATGTAGCTGGGATTACAGGTGCCTGCTGCCATGCCCAGCTAATTTTTTTTATTTTTAGTAGAGATGAGGTTTTACCATGTTGATCAGGCTGGTCTTGAACTCCTGACCTCAGGTGATCCACCTGTCTCGGCCTCCCAAAGTTTTACAGGTGTGAGCCATGGCGCCTGGCCCAGAGTAGTCTTTTTAAGAATGCAAATTGGATTATATCATTTTGTTATTTTCCTGCTTATAATTCTTTTGGATTTATCAGCAAGAAAACCATAAAATAAATACAATTTATGTTTTGATATTTTAAAATGGATTCCAAGTTTCTGTTGACATCTGTAACTTTTCTTCTATTTTCATGAATGTATTAATCGTAAAGTCTATTATATTTTATAAATGCAATATGTCAGTCAAATGAAGGTCTGCTTTTATTCTTTCCTCTTGGTTTCTTTACGGCTGGCTTCTTTTTTTATAGATTGCCTTATACCTTGCAGTTTTGAACTGGATGCCAGATGTTGTGACGAAAAATCCTAGAGATTCTGGATGATGTTATCCTCCTTCAAAGTGGGTTAAGTTTTCTTTTAGCAGCCAGAGCAATCCTTATGGAGTATGTTGTCTGTTTCATACATTATGTGATTATGTGTGTGTAGCTCTGTTTCTCTATTCGGTTCCATTGGATTATTTGCCTATAATTGCACCAGTATCACACTCTTACTATTTTAGTTTTATAATAAGTCTTGATATCTAGTAGTAAAATTCCTATAGCACTTTGTTCTTCAAGGTTGTCGTTACTATTCTGACCCTTTGCTTTTTTGTATATATTTTAGGATCAACTTTCCAATACTCAAAAAATAACATTACTAGAGTTTTACTTGGAGTGCACTGGATCTAAAGATCAGTT
The DNA here is from genome assembly GCF_009764315.1 of Trachypithecus francoisi. Taxonomy (NCBI): domain Eukaryota; kingdom Metazoa; phylum Chordata; class Mammalia; order Primates; family Cercopithecidae; genus Trachypithecus; species Trachypithecus francoisi. The sequence continues at coordinate 59,105,817 of NW_022681457.1, forward strand.
TGAAGATAATTAAGATGTTTACAATATTAAGTTTTAAAATCTGTGAGCATTGTATATCAATTTACTTCTATAACTTTTGAGTATTAGCTTTTAAAAGTATACAAATCTTCATGTGTTAGATTTATTTCTAGATACTATTTTTTATTGCCTTTTGTAATTTACTTACTGTTCTTTTTTTTTTTTTTTTTTTTTGCTGGTAACACACTTGATTTTTACATATTGACTTGGTTCCAAATTTGTTTTTTTGTTGTCGTTTAAAAAATAGAGATGGGTTTGCTATGTTGGCTAGACTGGTCTCGAACTCGAGGCCTCAAGTGATCCACCCGCCTCTGCTTCCCAAAGTGCTGGGATTACAGATGTGAGCCACCATGCCTGGCCTAAATTTATTTGAATTCTAATTACTTGCCTATACATTCTGATAGTATCTGTGTAGTTACATACAGGCGTGTTGTTTGTAAATACTGACAGTTGTATTCATTCCAGTTCTTAAGATTTTTTTATGGTTGTTTTGTTTTTTGCCCTAATGTATGGGCTAGGACCTTTAATGTAATGTAAAATAAAAGTTAGGACAGTGGGCTTTACATACCAGGAGGGCAGTTTTAAGTATTTCACCATACGGATGTTCGCAGTTGGCTTTTTGTAGCTACTCTTTATGAAAATAAGGACATTTTCTCTTGTTGCTAATTTTATCAAGAGTAGATGCTGAAGTTTATCAAATGTATTTTATATGTTTCTTGAGATAACAATATGGTAAATTACTTTCTTTAAAAATACTCAAATGCCATTGCATTCCTGCAGCAAACCCATTTGTGTAGGATGTCTTTACCTTGTTATATATTGCTAGATAAAATTTGATAATTTATTAAGGTATTTTGTTCTGTGACATGAGGCAAAATTCTGTAATTCTTTTCTTTTCTTTTTTTTTTTTTTTTTTGAGGCGGAGTCTCGCTCTGTCGCCCGGACTGGAGTGCAGTGGCCGGATCTCAGCTCACTGCAAGCTCCGCCTCCCGGGTTTTACGCCATTCTCCTGCCTCAGCCTCCCGAGTAGCTGGGACTACAGGCGCCCGCCACCTCACCCGGCTAGTTTTTGTATTTTTAGTAGAGACGGAGTTTCACTGTGTTAGCCAGGATGGTCTCGATCTCCTGACCTCGTGATCCGCCCGTCTCGGCCTCCCAAAGTGCTGGGATTACAGGCTTGAGCCACCGCGCCCGGCCCTTTTCTTTTTTTTTTGACTAATTCTACCAGCCGGGTGCTGTGGCTCACACCAGTAATACCAGCACTTTGGGAAGCTGAGGTGGGTGGGTCACCTGAGGTCAGGGGTTTGAGATCAACCTGGCTAACATGGTGAAACCCCATCTCTACAAAAAATACAAAAATAAGCCGGGTGTGGTGGTGGGGGCCTGTAATCCCAGCCACTCGGAAGGTTGAGGCATGAGAATTGCTTGAACCCGGGAAGTGGAGGTTGCAGTGAGTTGAGATCACGCCACTGCACCCCAGCCTGGGCAAGTGAGACTTGGTCTCAAAAAAAAAAAAAAAAAGATTAACACTATTTTAAACCTATGATTTTCTTTTCTTGTAATGTCCTTGTGAGGATTTGGCTTCAGAATTAGGCTGGCCTCATGAAACAGCTCCCGTTTTTGTATATCCTATAAAAGAATTTGTATACTATTGTTACTGGTTTTTGTGTGTGTGTTGTGTTTTTGTTTTTTTGAAACAGAATCTCGCTGTCTCATCCAGGCTGGAGTGCAGTGTCCAATCCTGGCTCATTGCAGCCTGGAACTCCCAGACTCAGATGATCCTCTCACCTCCGTCTCCCTGAGTAGCTGGGACTACAGGAATGCACCACCATGCCTGGCTAATTTTTCTGTATTTTTTGTAGATACAGAGTCTCACCATGTTGCCCAGGCTGGTCTTGAACTTCTGGGATCAAGCTATCCATGTCCCTTGGCCTCCCAAAGTGATGGACTGCAGGCTAGTCAGCCACTGTGCCTGGCTGGTACTGTTTCTAACTTAAATGTTTGGAACAGTTCATCAACAAAGCTGTCTGGGCCCAGTGTTTTTCTTGGACATTTTGTATGGAGATTTTAGTATACTACCTCAATTTCTTTGAAGGTTCAAAGACTATGCAGATTTTCTGTTTCTAGTTGTATCGTTTTAGAAAAAGTGATTTTCAAGGAATTGTCCTTTCTAAGTTTTTAAGCTTATTGTCCCTCTGAGTTACCATTTCCTGTTATCTTTTTATTATCAGATTTGGTGGTAATGTCCTCTTTTTAATTACTGTAATTTTTAATTTGTGGGTTTTTTCCTCCCTTGATTTTTCTTCTTATTTCCCTCTTTTCTTTTCTTTTTTTTTGAGATGGAGTCTGGCTCTGTTGCCCAGGCTGGAGTGCAGCGGCACGATCTTGGCTCACTGCAAGCTCCGCCTCCCGGGTTCACGCTATTCTCCTGCCTCGGCCTCCCGAGTAGCTGGGACTACAGGTGCCCGCCACCACACCTGGCTAATTTTTTGTATTTTTAGTAGAGACGGGGTTTCACCGTGTTAGCCAGGATGGTCTCGATCTCCTGACCTCGTGATCCCCCCGTCTCGGCCTCCCAAAGTGCTGGGATTACAGACGTGAGCCACTGCGCCCGGCCCTTTTTTCCTCTTTTCTAAGTCTGCTTTCTACTTTATTGATTTCTTCTCTTTTTTTTTTTCTGTTTAAGATTTTACTTTGGCTGTAATTTTTCTAGCCCTTTGAGATGATGGTTGAGGTTATTAATATTAACCTTTCTTTATTATAAAATACACATTTTGAGCTTTAAATTTTTCTCTAATCATTGCCTTAGGTACTCCACACATTTTGTATGTCATTTTCCCTAGCAGGCATTTAAAAATATTTTCTAATTTCTATTGTGATTTGCTCATCGACCCATAGATTGGAAATACGTTCCTTTTCAAACATTATTTTCTACTTATTTTTCTGTTTCTCTAGTGGAGTCAGGGTACACATTCTGCAAAATTGAAATTTAAGTCTTGCCTTTTGACCTAATTTTTTTTTTTCTTGGTAAATTTTTCATAATTTACTTGGAAAAAAATGTTAATCCTGCAGTTTTTGGGTTCAGTATATATCTGTTAGCTCAGGCTGCTTGAATATGTTCCAGTATTTTATGTCCTTGTTAATTTTTTTGTCTGCTAAATCTATCAGTTATTGAGATATATATTAATATTCACTAGGATTGTAGATTTATTTTTCTATTTTTTTAACCTTTGCTTTATATATTTTATAGCTGTGTTATTCATTGTATACTTATAATTGTAATAACTTCCTGGTCAGTTGACCTTTTCACCATTCTGAGATATTTTTATCTCCTAGTAATGCTACTTGCCTTCACTTCTCCTTTGTTGGATAATAGTATGGTCACACCAACTAAATTTGTTTTGTCTATCTTTAAAATAAAAAATCTTTTAACTTCAGTCTTTTGGGTTCAAAGTGTGTCTCATAAACAGCATACTGTTGTGGTTTTAATATTCAGTCTGGATATCTTTTCCTTTTATTTAGAGTATTTTAAGCCATTATATGTAGTAGGATTCCTGATATATTTAATTTTATCACCTTTCTATTAGACTTACATTGTATTTATTTTTTATCTAAAAAAATTGTAGTAAAATATAACAAAATTTACCATTTTAATAATTTTATTTTAAGAGACTGCATCTTGCTTTGTCACCCAGGCTGGAGTGCAGTGGCATGGTCGTAGCTCACTGCAACCTTGGACTCCTGAGCTCAAGTGATCCTCCTGCCTCAGTCTCCTGAGTAGCTGGGACTACAGGTGCGTGCCATCGTGCCTGGCTAATTAAAAAATTTTTCTTTTTGTAGAGACAGGGACTCACTATGTTGCCCAGGGTGGTCTTGAACTCCTGGCCTCATGCGGTCTTCCTGCCTTGGCCTCTCAGAGTGCTGCTCATTTTAATCATTTTTAAGTGTACAGTTCAGTGGCATTGGGTATATTCACGTTGTTGATCAACCATGATTACCATCCATCTCCAGGCCTTTTTTTTTTTAATCTTGCAAAACTGAAACTCTGTCCCTTAAACAATAACTCAATTCTTCCCCTTCCCGATCTGGCCACCACCATTGTGTTATACTTTTTGTCTCTGTGAATTTGATTACTCTAGGTACCTTTTTTTTTGAGACTGAGTCTCACTCTGTCGCTCAGGCTGGAGTGCAGTGGTGTGCTCTCGGCTCAGTATAAGCTCTGCCTCCCGGGTTCATGCCTTTCTCCTGCCTCAGCCTCCTGAGTAGTTGGGACTACAGGCGCCCGACACCATGCCCGGCTAATTTTTGTTGTATTTTTTAGTAGAGACAGGGTTTCACCATGTTGGTCTGGCTGATCTCGATCTCCTGACCTTGTGACCCTCCCGCCTCGGCCTCCCAAAGTGCTGGGATTACAGGCATGAGCGCCTGGCCTACTCTAGGTACCTTTACGTGGAATCATACAGTATTTGTCCTTTTGTGACTGGGTTATTTTACTTACCGTAATGTCTCAAGTTTCGTCCATGTTGTAGCACGTACCAGAATTTCTTCCTTTTTAAGGCTGAATAAAATTCTGTAGTATTATAGAACGTATTATACAGTGTATTATACATTTTTGTTTATTTTAGCATCCATGGATACTTGGGTTGCCTCTGCCTTTTGGTGATGTTGAGTAATGCTGCTGTGAACATGAGTGTTTTGTTTAAGTATCTGCTTTCTTTTTTTTTGAGATGGAGTTTCACTCTTATTGCCCAGGCTGGAGTGCAGTGGCACAATCTTGGCTCACTGCAGCCTCTGTCTCTCAGGTTCAAGTGAGTCTCCTGCCTCAGCCTGCCAAGTAGCTGAGATTACAGGCATACACCACCCCCGGCTAAATTTTTGTGTTTGGTAGAGACGGGGTTTCACCATATTGATCAGGCTGGTCTTGAGCTCCTGACCTCAGGTGATCCAACCACCTTGGCCTCCCAAAGTGCTGGGATTACAGGCATGAGCCACTGCACCTGGCTGCTTTCGATTCTTTTGGGTATGCTCAGAGGTGGAATATCTGGATCGTATGGTAATTCTATGTTTACTTTTTGAGGAACTGCCACACTGCTTTTCCAGGTGACTGTATCATTTCACATTCCCAGACAAATTCACAAGGGTTCCAGTCCACATACTGGGTAACTTTTGGCATTTGCTGTTTTTGTTTTCTGTAAGGGCCATCCTCATGACTGGAGTGTCAGATGGTATCCCATTGTAGTTCTAATCGATCTACTTTTATGCTCTTTTTTCTCTGCTTTTTTTTTTTTTCCCTTCCTTTGGATCAAACATTTTTTATTATTATTTCCTCCTATTAACTTGTTTGTGATACATTATTTTTTACTACTTTTATACTATACTTTCAATATGCTTTAGTACTAAATATAATATGTATTTATAGTTTTTTTTTTTTTTTTTTTACAATTCCTTTTCACTAAGCAAGTCTCTGGTGTCTCTAGAGATCGTAGCATGCATTCATTTATCCAGCCCACCTCTTGCATGATTGCTCCCACGCATTTTAATTCTTCTTGTTTTAAACACCACAACACAGTATTTAATTGTTTCGTGTGGTCAATATTGATTTATCTTTACCTATCTTTTTTTTTTTTCCTGTACTTTTACTTTTTAATTTTTCTGCATTTATATTACTCTGAAGAGTCCTTTTTGTTGTTGTTGCTTTTTTTTTAACCGATCACATTTAATAACAATATCTAGTTTAATAATTTTTTTAGATAAGACATTTAATTAACTACATGTCTACTTTAATAAACCTTTCGTATTTCTTTTAATGAAAGTCTGCTGGTGCAGAATTCTGTTTCTGTTGAAATGTTATTTTTTCCTTCATGTTGGAGGATCTGTTTGCTGTGTATATCACCATAGGTTTTCAGTTACTTTTTCCAGCATTTCAAGATACTCTATTATCGTTCACTTTCTGTCATTGATGTTGAAGTTAGCTCTACTTGATAAGTCTTGTCACTCCTTTGAAGGCTGTGAATCTCCCCTGTGCTGCCTCCTCCTCGCCCCAGCTGCACATAAAGTTTTCCCTTTTTCTTTGGTTTTCATCACTGTAACTGTGTTGTGCCTTGAAATTTTCTTTGTGCTTCTCTTGCTTGGGATTCTTGGAGTTTCTTCAGTCTGTTGGCTGATACTTTGATATCGGTTTTAGAAAATCCAGGATTCAAGATCTTTTTAATATTGCTTCTGCTACATTCTCTCTTCCCTTTCTGGATCTTGCATTTACACTGTTTCACATGTCTCTTCTTGGTCTTTTCTGTATTTTCCATATTTTATTTTTGAATCTCTGGGCTTTTATTTGGATGTTTTCTTTTGACCTATCAAGTTGAAAAATACTGATTTCTGCTGTTTAATCTTTTAATGCCATTTATTTTAATTTTTGGTTCTTCAGTTGTAGAATTTTCATTTGTTTCGTCATGTAGATTTCAGTTCTGTAGTGAAAATTGCTATTTTAAAAATATATTCCTTTTATCTTTTCCTCTATTTCCTTGAATGTATTATTCATTGTTTGCTAACACCAGTATCTATATTGCATGTGTATTTGGTTCTATTTTATTTTTTCTTTTGACTTTTGGTCATATGATCCTGTTTCTTGGCATCGTAGTTATTTTTGACTAAATCCTGGGATTGTGTCTTTAAAGATTGTAGGTATTCCTGAAGGTGATAACTTCCTCTGGAAAAGACTCATCCTTTTTTCCAGTGAGGCAGATGCAGTGAGAGCTGGTCACCTTACTCCAGGCAAGTACTGGGTGGAGTGAAGGCCAGGTTGTTGTTTTAGTAAGGCATCTGCTGCTTCTGGTTTCTTCAGGCTTTCATCTGGAAGCTTGATTTTGCTCACTACGCCATATTTCCTTGGAGGCTTCTGAACTCTAATTTTTGTTTGATCGTGAGCTCTGCTTTTCAGAGTTTTGGTTTATCTTTTTGGCCTTCACAGCTCAGCATTTGACAGATATCATGGGAGGGAAACCAGTTGTATACTTAAGACCTCTCCTGCGCTCTCATTTTGCTACCGTATAGCCTTGTCAGACTGCACAAGGTTCTGCTTGTTTCTGTCTGCTAGCCATGGCTGTCTCCTCCGGGCCCAACATAATTCTTAACCTCTTGCCTATGCATCCTCTTGTCTGAGAAAAAAGTGGCTTCAGATGATCAGCTCACTTCTCCACAGTTCTCCCCTTTCTGAATCCTTAGTCCCTGTTGTCCTCACTGCTTTGGCAGCTCTTAGGTGCCTTTAAAGAGATAATTTTTGTATTTATCTGTCTCTTCTAATTTCTGAGAGTTACAAGCTTTTTTGGTCCTACTTGGAGGTATTATAGAAGTCTAGACTGAGTTTTGAATTTACATAGCTACTTGCAGTGATTTAGTGTGATTTGTGATTTTTACTACAGTCTCACTGACAGTGGTGGTTTGTTTTGTTTGTTTGTTTGTTTGTTTGTTTGTTTTTTTTTGAGACAGAGTTTCGCTGTTGTTGCCCAGGCTGGAGTGCAATGGTGTGACCTTGGCTCACTGCAACCTCTGCCTCCCAGGTTCAATTTTCCTGCCTCAGCCTCCCGAGTAGCTGGGATTACAGGCGCCTGCCACCAGGCCTGGCTAATTTTTTGTATTTTTAGTAGAGACAGGGCTTCACCATCTTGGCCAAGCTGGTCTCGAACTCCTGATCTCTGGTGATCCACCTGCCTCGGCCTCCCAAAGTGCTGAGATTACAGGTGTGAGCCACCATGCCCAGCCAGCGGTGTTTTTTTTAAATAAAAGTGTACTTCTTTAATTAATGCTGAATAAGATTGCTTTAATTTGACTTTTTTGTTACCTGGGAGGGTATTTTCCTGTTTTTTTTTTTTTTTTTAAACTATTTGTATTTACTCTTCGGTGGGCTGTTTTTCTTTGAGCTCTTCACAGGCACATTCTCCTAATCTGTGTGGCAAGTTTACTACTCTAAAGTTTTCTTAGTTGCATATCATACAAATGGTTAGGAAATTATGAAATAATTTAAGAAGTCAGGAGAGAGTCAAAGGTAGGAGTTTTTTGGGTCTATGTGTTTTGTTTTCTTGTATGTATTGTTTCCCATATTGGCTGCTTTAGATGGTTGGTTAGCTTGTGCAGATCCTACTGTTGTCTTCCTTTTAGAACCAGAATCTGTAATTACCTCAGGCTCTGATGTCCAAAGTAAATGAGGTTGATCTAGTTAGCAGCAGATATCTATCCTCTCCCTTCATTGTGGCTACAGATGGAGAAATGGGATTCTTTTCTTTATGGGAGAAGGGCAGGGTTTCTACGAGGAAGGTGTGTGAATGGAGAAGAAATGATTGATATCTCTGGTAAAATCGTGGGCATGCAAGGTGGAATTCAGGCAGTATTTCAGATCCAGAAATGTAGGTCACAATTTCTTATCTGCAATTCAGAAGCCTGAAAAGCACTGAAAACACAATTATTCTTAAGTTTATGGCATATTCACTTTTGACAAAACTGGAACTGATATGGGTGAGGCATTTATTACATTTTGAATATTCATATGTTTCATTGCAAATGTTATGTTTACTACAGGGGCATATGATATCTGTGAGATATATATATGTATATATGTAGTGTATGACTTGACTAAAATATATAAGGTTCTAAACAGAAAAACGTCTCCTGCGGTTTTTGGCTGATAGTAGACCTGTGCTTCTTTAAGAGGACTTGTTGCTTGGGTTACTTATTTATGGCAGGTGAGTGCTGGTGGATCAAGGAGAACGGCCCCTACCTCATGGAGCTTTCAGAACAGTTAAGAGTTCCTGGATCTCTAGTTCAAGTAACCCCAAAAACCCTCCAAACATGTAAACGTCTTCATTCTTAGAAATATTACTGAATGTATATGTCACCACTCTTAAAATACTTCCAATAGGAGAAAACGGTAATAGTTAGAATACTTAAGATTAGTGAGTAAGGATTATTGAAAGTAAAAAAGAGCCTAGTTTGTAGGTAAAGCCAACAAGGGAGTGAGATGTACAGTGCCAGAGCACGTTAGGCATAGTCCGATATTTGTGTAAAACGAGACTAGATTGGAATACAGGAAAAAATGCCTTAGAAGCCTGTGTAGGAGGAATCTGGCCAAAACGTGAGGAAAGGATTAAGGAGACTTTTGATTCCATGTTAGCTAAAATTTTAAATAAGGGCCAGGTGCGGTTTCTCACGCCTGTAATCCCAGCACTTTGGGAGGCCGAGGTGGGCAGATCACAAGGTCAGGAGATCGAGACCATCCTGGCTAACACGTGTGTCTCTACTAAAAACACACAAAAAAATTAGCCGGGCCTGGTGGCGGGCACCTGTAGTCCCAGCTACTCGGGAGGCTGAGGCAGGAGAATGGCGTGAACCCGGTAGGCGGAGCTTGCAGTGAGCCGAGATCGAGCCACTGCACTCCAGCCTGGGTGACAGAGTGAGACTCCGTCTCAAAAAAAAAAAAAAGGCCGGGCGCGGTGGCTCAAGCCTGTAATCCCAGCACTTTGGGAGGCCGAGACGGGTGGATCACGAGGTCAGGAGATCGAGACCATCCTGGCTCACACGGTGAAACCCCGTCTCTACTAAAAAAAATACAAAAATACTAGCCGGGCGAGGTGGCGGGCGCCTGTAGTCCCAGTTACTCGGGAGGCTGAGGCAGGAGAATGGCGTAAACCCGGGAGGCGGAGCTTGCAGTGAGCTGAGATCCGGCCACTGCACTCCAGCCCGGGCTACAGAGCCGTCTCAAAAAAAAAAAAAAAAAAAGTTTAAATAAGAACATGTGTTTTCAGAAGTGGTTCCATATAATTGGACTTACCTTTCATTAGCAGTTTTGCTTTTCAGCATATTTAGAACATAATTTGTTTAAAATTGAAATGGCTTACTTTTATGGTGGTTTATTTATTTATTTATTTTTTGGGACAGGGTCTCCCTCTGTCTCCCAGGCTGGAGTGCAGTGGTGCGATCTTGGCTCACTGCAGCCTCCACCTCCCTGGTTCAGGCAATTCAAGCTACCTGAGTAGCTGGGATTACAAGCATGCACCACCACGCCCTGGCTAATTTTTGTATTTTTAGTAGAGAAAGGGTTTCACCATGTTGGCCAGGCTGGTCTGAACACCTGGCATCATGTGATCTACCGGCCTTGGCCTCAAAGTGCTGGGATTACAGGCATGAGTCACTCTGCCCGGCCTATGGTGGTTTTTATACAGTAACACTCAATTTATTGCAGTTTATCCCAGTGCTTATTGCTTTTTTTCTGTTAGGAACCTGTAGTCAATTCCTCCCTTCTTTGCAAAGGGGTTTACTTAAAATATTTGTAATTTTTGTAAGTTTTGTTGAAAGTACACTTTTTGTATACTTTCGTAATGATGTTTATATATCTACTTGACAAATCTATCTTTTAAGAAATTATTTTCAGCTTTTAAATAACTGTCACTAACATGTATGTCCAGTATCTAATGGCTTCAGCTCCTGCTGATACTATTTTCTTTTTGACTCAGCAGCTTTAAAACCAAAATAGTAAGCTCTGTCTTGAAGTCACAGTCTAGCAAGAGAAGCAAACTATATAAATTTAGACAGCTCTGATTAGCAGAATTCTCAAACTGTTATATTATGCATTAACCCATACAGGAAGAATTTAAAATTGCAGTATTGTGAGAAAAGTTTTAGAGGTGAAGCATTTTTGAGAAAAGTATCAAAGATGAAGAAGTACTCTTGACCTTTTAGGCTTTCTGTTCCAGTCTAGTTTTAATGTGGCGTTGTATTTAACTTGCCTTAGAAACTCATTGGTTTATGCCCTCTTGTGGTCTGTCACCAATATAAATAGCACAAATAAAAATTTTAAGTGCTGGAGATCTTACTGCATGTTACTGCTCTCCTTTATAAAATAATTTTTAAAAAGCAGCTTCTGGGGAACAACAGCTAAGAAATTATTATTCCTGTCTTCCATATAATTTGTGGACCTTAAAAGTTATCAAATGTTTTATTTTAACCCTTGGTAACAAAATGTATGTGTATGTTAGCTGGACACTAATGAACAGAAAAATATTGTTGGGTGGGCTGTCCATCATTGTCCTTCTGGGTGTCTAACCCTATTAATGTATAAGTGTCTTAAAAATACGATGAGGTGTGATAGTAATTGTGGGGCTAGCATATTACCCTTCCACCTTCACCTGAACATACGCAGATATACTATTAAATGATGCTTGGGAAATGTGTTTATATTTACTTGTTTCATCAGAAAGGGTCAGGAGCTGTAGGAGGCATTGGAAGAAATAAGGATTATAATGTTAGTAAATTGGTGAACTTAAGCTTACAAAATTTGCTTTCACTGACATGATTGGCAAGGTCTTATTCGTGAGTGTGGGACTGAGGAACTAACTAGCGGACGAGAAACAGCAATAGCAGTCAGTGTTTTAAGACTGCAGCTGTAACCAGTGTTTTTCTGCTGTTATCTAGTAAGTCGCATGATGGTTGGAAGCAGGCCAGTATAGGGACTATGCGTTTTAGGATTAGATAGAATCCCTGTTAGAAAGACTTGGTTTTAAAACTGATCTCATCTCTTACCAGTTACTGGACAGTTGTATAATATTAAGTAAGTTACTTCATCTCTGAATGCAGAGGTTTCCTCTCCAAATAAAGATTTAAGCTGCCTTCATCGAAATCTTTGCAGTTTGTTTTGTAACATGCAGTGTTGGAATATAGACCTGTTGTTATTGCTTATAGGTTAAAGACAGTTTTGCGTTGCAAAGAATGAATACCATATGACTTTGTAGCCACTGGGTTGTTGGTATAGACTCCTAAATAGTGATAAATCAGCTCATAGTTCTTTTTCTTTGCTGTGGACTTACTGCTGCACTTCTATGTAGGTACATACTTTATTATAAATTCTTGAGTGTAAATGAGGTCATTATATTAAAGAATTTACTAGTTCAGTTATTTTAAAGTTGAAGCCTAGTAACTATTTTTAAGAAACATAAAAATAATATAATAAGATTTTTTTCTTTGGGGTGCTATTTGCATGTTTTGGCGGGTTTAAAAAATAAAAAAAACTAGTATTGTTCCTCCATTGTGGTCATACTTTTGTGGAGGATAACAAAGTAATGAAACGTTTTTGTTTCTTTTGTTGTGGTTTTCAAGTGTTGCTTGTAGAACAAGGCTCACTGCCTTATGGTTACTTTTAAAATTTAATATGTAAAGTAATCTGAGTCCCCGTTCAGGAGAAATAAGATTATTTAGAATAATTTAACTTAAGGGAAAATATTTGTTTTTATAACACCTTCTAAAATTTCTGAGTTGTAGAAATTTACTAATTTTTTTCTTTCTTTTTTTTTGAGATGGAATCTCGTTCTGTCGCCCAGGCTGGAGTGCAGTGGCGCGATCTCGGCTCGCTGCAAGCTCTGCCTCCTGGGTTCACGCCTTTCTCCTGCCTCAGCCTCCTGAATAGCTAAGACTACAGGGGCCTGCCGCCGCGCTTGGCCATTTTTTTTGTATTTTTAGTAGAGATGCGGTTTCATTGTGTTAGCCAGAATGGTCTCAATCTCCTGACCTCGTGATCCACCCACCTCGGCCTCCCAAAGTGCTGGGATTACAGGCATGAGCCACCGTGCCCGGCCAAAATTTACTAATTTTTTTCTTTTGAATAACTTGCTGTAAAATAGAAGACAACTGAAAAAAAAAATCCCTCTAAATATAATAAAACTGCTTGGGCTAAAATCTTTTTTGCAAGTAGGTGGACTATAAATCTTTTATATAAGCAAAGATAACCTAAACATGCCATCAGAAGGCTAGTCTATATATTTTTATATCTACCTCTTTCATCTGTCCCCTTGTTTCTGATTTCCAACATGTCACTTCTTTAGTTTACATTTGGATAGTGTTTATTTGAAGTCTGATATTCTAAACACTATATGTAACTAATAAAGACTTTAAAATGTAAGGCAGCATTTTGGTAGTTAAAATTTCTCTTGTACGTTGTGAAATGGATTTTGGTGTTGGTCTATCTTCCTAGGGAGACTGTTTAAGGGAAGTAAAAGGAACAGGGCAAGTATGGCCGGAACAAAGTGGAGGGTAGACTATGGGGAGTGATGGCAAGAACACATGCCTTTCTACCAGTGACTTGTTTCTTAAACATAAAAAGCATATGTGCCAAATTTACATATTTACTAATTAAAAAGGCTTCCTGGAAACATTAGGTAGACTATCTTCTATAACCTTTAACACCGTCACTAATGGATATAGCTTAGAAGATTTCTTCGAAGGTCCTTTAAATAATGTAAATGATTATGAATGTGTAACTAGTTAATATGCAGCTACGAAAGGATTATCATGTAGAGGTTAATGAACATTCTGCTCTTATGGTTTGCAGGGCTTTGCTTTCTGTGCTTTTGGCTCTCTTCATGCTTGGAAACACATGCATTGGGATTGGAAAACATCCTGACTGTTTTTGGGTCTCATCTTTTAAAGGGGTTGTTAAATAGGAACTTTATGAAAAGGATTTCATGAGCATTTTTTTCCTTTTTCAATTTACATTTAATTCTATTTATCTATTTTGTAATTACTGCCAAATCAGAAACAGTGAAATGGATTGATGTAGTTTTAGTTTGGCTCTTCCAGATGTAAAGTCAGTACTCTATTATATATTGCCACTGTTATTAAGTGTTGCTATGTGATTGATACTTACTGAGAGATCTTCATTCTAAAATGGATGATGAGTTAATGTGTAGTATGGTTGGGTTTCTGATTATAGCATGTATTTTGGTACAGGATTGCTGTCTTAGTATTTAAAACGTCCCGAAAGAGGACATTTATTTCAGGAATTAAATGTTATAACAGAGGAGTTTAGTGACAGGTCTAAAAAAAAATCTTTTTTTTTTTTTTTTTTACTGGGAGGGGTTGGTGAAACATTGAGCATATACAAGAGATAATATTGGTATTTAGAGCAGTGAACTAGAGCAGCATTTTGCAAACCAGATAATGCTGCTGTCTTTTTGTCATGGCCTAGTCTTTAAGCATTTTGGCTTTCATCCTCTACCTTCTCTGTCTCTAAAGTGGTATATGGTACTCTAGACTGCTGTTTAAAATTTTTATTAATAGGTAATTTAAAAGTAGATAATTAGCAATCCTTGAAAACAGTGTTAATTCTTAAATTATCGTTCAAAAAGTGTTTTTTTAAAATTCATTTTTCTTTATTGACTAGTCTTACTTTCTGAGCATTTTGAGAATCTACTGACATATCTCCAAGGAAAACAAATAACTTTTGTACTTAAATTCATTGTTTTAGCATTATAAACATAGTTTAAACTGGCTGTGAAGTGCTTACAGTCTTTATCGTAATTCACTGGGGAACAAATGAGCTGTTCAGAGCATCTCCTTATCCCAAGTATTTCTTCTGGAAAATGTAGTAGAAAAATATCACTGAATTCATTTTTTAATGCGTCAGAATAAAAATTACAGGTGAAAATGTTTGGAGATATACTGACAAAATAAAATATTTTTCACTACTGTCATTTTTTTTTTTTTAACTGACGAAACGTGGATGTTACATTGGTTTCTTGTTATTTATAACATTTACGTATTCTACAAAATATGTAATATTGAAAACAGGTCTGTAGATTGTACAAAATACTAGTTATCTTATATCATATGTCACCTAATAGTTATGAAGCGGGTTTTGTACCACAGTATGAATCAGAAAGCTGTAATTTGTTCTGCAGTTATCAGCCTGCATTAGAGGGTTATGATAAAGTGTGCTGCTTGAAAACTAACATTCACATCTCTGTGCATTTGACAAATAAAAATGTATACTGAGATGCTATTAAATCTGTAAAGCCACTGTTCTAGTTTTCAGATACACTGATTTTTGTAGCTCTGTGCATAGCTCTGTTTTTTCATGAGTAGTTATCTGTTTTCATGACAGGTGGTCACTAACTGCCAAGAGAGAATCCAGCATTGGTGAGTGAAAGATGGTTTTATTACACTTCTGAAATACTGATGGGGTAACCTACTTGTGTTTAAATAATGTGTTTACTGTTTGTGTGTGTGTGTATGTATGACTAGTAATTTAATTCTTCTAGTAATCTCCATTTTGAATGCCTTTGATACTAATTCATATTGTCTTTCACCCTTTTCTGAATTACATATTTCTGATTTCCTGATGTTGTGTTACCGCTTGTATTTATTCTAAGTGTCTTTTTTTAAAGTTAGAATAATATTAATATCATTATGAATTGGAGGCTGAGACATTTTTGAATGTGACATAAAGAGCTCTATTTTGGGGATATTTCTTGTATTTTAGTAGAAAAATAATGGGAATCAGTTACTTTAAAATAATGATGGAAATAGGGCACAGAAATGTTTTCCCAAAGTTTGAAAAAAAAAAAATCCAATTTTCTACTTTTCAGAGCTTGTTTCATTGTACTTTTTTTTTTTTTTTTTTGGAGAGAAAGCATATCTATTTTAATGTGCTAATCTATAGTTAATAGGACCATGTTTGGTAAATAACACACTTTCCTTTGGCTTCTGAGGAAAATGCTCAAGTTAATGGTGAATAAAATCTTATGAGTTGTCATGAGGTATAGCTGTTGATCTTACAGATATCAAATTACAATATATCCATGCTGTGCTTACAAAGATTTTACTGAGAGAACAACAGGAGCTGTCTTGATTATTGTCTGCAGGGTTATTGCAAAAATCATGGTAACTGCCCCTTTAGTGGTGAGATTAAACCTTCGGTTATACACCATCAAGCATATAATATTTTAAATTTATTTTAAGAGGCTTTTTCTTCATGCCTGAGAGATCTCCAAGGAAATAATTTATAGTTAGTGTATATCAAATGTTTTTTGGTTTAAATGCACATAGGCTGCAGGCAGTGGATAAGAGTGAAAATTGGTGCAATCTGTGCACATCATCTTATTAAATTTTGACTATTGGCTTGAAGAAAATAATCTAAAACTAATAATATCCACTTTATAAATAAAAATTCAGGACTTCATTAATTTTCAATAAATGCATTGTTGTAGTTGCTTCCACTGGTGGTGTGAGTCTGTCAGCATTTCCATAATGGACCATTTGCCTTTCATTATACATTCAGTTCAGGTTAAAACTTGAAATATAAGTCCTTGGCTAAAGAATTTTTTCACCTGCACATTTAGTCAGAGTGGCCCATTTTACAAATAATTTCCAGGGGAAGTTTTATTAACGTGGACTTCTATCTATTGGTTTTGGCAAGAAGTTCAGGAAATTGGAAAGGTATTCACTGGGAATAGACACTAGTTTACATAAATGGGTGAATGGTAACTTGCTTCTGGTTTGTTTTATAAGATTCTTATTAGAGAGTTCTTTAAGGATAAGGGTACGTTTTCATCCTTTTATTCACAGCCCCTCCTGCTGTGTTTGGCATAAAATGGGCACTTGATAAATGTGTGAGTAAATGAAGAAATGTGGTTTATTTTCTATATAACATTTTAGTTTACAAATACTCTAGTAGTATACAAGTCTAGTGAGCAGTGACAGAAATGTGACATTTACTTCATGGCAGGTTCATGTGACCCTCAATTTCACTTTTCAGTTTTTTAAAACCCTGTAAACTGTAGAAGCTTAGCATATTTGCCTACACGTATCTTGAAGTAATATAGTACTTTATAAATTAAAAAATTAAAATTATTTTTTTCCAGTTAAAATTTGCATTTTCCTCGGAATCATTTCTGGTTTGGTTCAGGAAACAGACTTTTCTGTTCGCTTTTAATAGGATCTATATATGGTATATTGCTCAAATCTGAATGGCCAGTAAATTCATCAATTCATTATATTAAAAAACGGAAACCAGAGTGTCTCTGTTTCCCTGAAAGCCAGGAAATTGCTGTTTGGGAGAGTCGTGGAATTCTTGTGACATTTTTGCGTTCTCTTAATTCCTTAAACAATGGTTGAGTTTCTACCATTTGCCAGTATTGTGCTGCTGTTTGGAATTGCAAGACCCTGCCATAGAAAAATTCATAGTCGGACATTAAACAGGGAAATCACAATAATTTTGTGCTATTTGTGGAGATATGAGGCAAGTATAGGAGTTCAGAGGCTGGAGCCATTCTTAGGGTGTTTCACATACTACTTTTAAAAGCATGTTGCTTTAATTCTTATTTAACCCTTGGTATTAGCCTATCTAAAATATAATTTCTGTTAAGCTCCTATTCTTTATGGGTACATACCAATATAATAAAGAAGAACAAAATATATGGTTTGAAAAATGCATTCTTATGCTAGTGATGTTTATGCTTGTTTGTATACTTTTTAAAGGATTCTTTAAGGAACAAGTATGTGTATTCTAGGTTCAGAAATAATCTAAATTGGTTTTTGTTTAAAAAAAATGTAGGACAGGGAGTAAAAATATTTGTAGAAAGATAGGAGTGAAAATGATCTGGGACCACAGGATCTACCCCAAAAAATCTTTGAGAAAATTAACTAAATCCTAGAACTTTGATGAACTAAGACATTTATATTTGTTTAATTAATAACAGATAATAAGGAAAGATTCAAGCCTAATGGATGAGAATTTGTACAACATTATTTTAGAGCTAATAATAATGGTTTTCAGTTTAGTGAGGATTAAAAAATGTTTTTTAATCAAACTTTTTTTCTTTCTAATCCCTTTTACCTAACTCAGGAAATTAGGTATTTTGAAATCCACACACTGTCATCTTATTAAAGTGTGAGGATACTTCCCAGTGTTTGGTCCACTAGTGGCTGATTATTTTGTTTGTGGATTATTTGTAATTTTCTTTTTAATTCTTCCTTAAAGAGCATGGCATTTGGAGTCACAGACCTATATTTGAATCCTGTCATTTGCTAGCGTTTTGACCTTGAACAGTTATGCTAAGAGTCTCAGTTTTTTCTTGTAAAGTGATGATGATACTACTTAACTCACAGGGTTGTAGTGAAGATCAAATGAGATCATGTCTATAGAACACCCTGCCCGGCACTCAGTAAGTATTAATAGGAACTCATATACCTCTTTTGAAAATTTTAATTGTCAGACAAAAAAAAAAAAAAAGCCAGTGCTTTGTAAATATTCGTGAATATTTAGTGTTCATTCTATTTTTTGTCATGATGGAGAGTTGGGTTTCTGTGATTTATTGTTATAGCTTTACATTAATATTTTTAAATCACTTTTTGTTAGGAAGAATTTCAAATAAGAGATGATAGGTAGTATAGTGAATCTTCATGTACTCATCAGTTGGCCTTGATAATCATCAACTCATGATTCTCTCTAAACTGTTTCATTGCAGCATCTTATCTTGCCATCTACTCCTACCTCCAATTTTTTTTTAAACTTTTATTTTAGATTTGGGAGGTACGTGTCGAGGTTTGTTGCAAAGGTGCATTGCATGATGCTGAGGTTTGAGGTACAGTTGAACCCATGACCCAGATAGTGAGCGTGGTATCCAGTAGGCAGTTATTCAGCCCTTGCCCCTGCCCTTCCTCACCGCTCTTGTATTCCCCAGTGTTTATTGTTCCCATCTTTATGTCCATCTGTCCCCAGTGGTTAGCTCCCACTTATAAGTGAGAATATACAGTATTTGGTTTTCTGTTTCTGCATTAGTTCGCTTAGGATAGTGGCCTCCTGCTGCATCCATGTTACTGCAAATATTTCTTCTTTTTTATGGATATGTAGTAGTCCATAGTATATATGTATCACATTTTTATTATCCAGCTCACTGTTGATGGGGAGTTCCATGTCTTTGCTATTGTGAACAGTGTGGTAGTGAACATTCAGGTGCATGCATCTTTTTGGCAGAATGGTTTTTTTTTTTAGGTGGTCTATATTCTGTAATGGGATTGCTGGGTTGAATGGTTGTTCAGTTTAGTTCTTTGAGAAATCTCCAAACTGCTGTCTACAGTGGCTGGACATTCCCACCAACAATGTAAAAGCATTCCCTTTTCTCTGCATTCCTGCCAACATCTGTTATTTTTTTGACATTTTAATAAAAACCATTTTGACTATCCCACCTCCAATTTTGAAATGAAGCTAAGTCATTTTCTATCTGGAAATATTTCAGTATATGTCTTTAAGAGTCGAGAAAAAGTATATATTAACTTTTTAGGACTTAAATAAAAAATTTTTAATTAGGCAATACATTTACATGTTTCAAAATTTAGGAGGTATGAAAGGATGTAAATGATGTATAGGTTCCTCCCTAATTCTCAGTTCTGTTTTCTTTTTTTTTTCTTTTGAGATGGAGTCTCACTCTGTCATCTAGGCTGGAGTGCAATGGCATAGTTTTGACTCACTGCAACCTCTGCCTCCCAGGTTCAAGCTATTCTCCTGCCTCAGCCTCCCAAGTAGCTGAGATTATAGGCGCACACCACCATGCCCGGCTAATTTTTTTAGTATTTTAGTAGAGACGGGGGTTTCACGGTGTTGCCCACGCTGGTCTTGAATTCCTGAGCTCAGGCGGTGCACCCGCCTCGGCCTCCTAAAGTGCTAGGATTACAGACGTGAGCCACTGCACCTGACCCCTCAGTTCTGTTTTCTGGAAGCAAGTTTTTTTTTTTTTTTTTTTTTTGCCAATTTCTCATAAATCTTTTCAGAAATGGTTTGCGTAATGTGTTTTGTGTGTGTGTGTGTGTGTGTTGTGTGTGTGTATTCATCTACATGTTTATATACGGCTCCCATCCTTTTGGACAAAAATGAAATCAGATTGTACCTGTTCATTTAATATTATATCTACCCTATATCATTAACTAACTGTTTCTCTTTACCTCATTCCACAGATTTTATTGTGTGTCAAACGTTTAACTTTTAGGATTACTACATGAGACCTAGAACTATTTTTTTTTAATAAATAATTGCTACATCACCCAGAGCACAACTCTGTAACTCAAAATATATCCTTGCTAAGATGATATATCTGTTATTTTATTGCTCCTTAGTAAAATTGCTCCAGAACTTAGTGGCTTGAAACAACCACCATTTGCTTGCACATGATTCAGTGGGTGTGCATATTAAGCTGGCCTCGCCTGTGTGGTTCTTCTGCTTGTCTTGTCTGGACTCACTGCTTTGGTTGCAGCCAGTTGGTGGCCGGGTCAGCTGTATTGTCCAGAATGGCTCACCTTCAAGTCTAGTGGTTAGTGCTATTGGTTGAGCCTTTGCCTCCATGTGCTCTTTTATCCAGCTTACTTTCTGTGGGCATCTCGGAGCAGCAAGAATGGAAGCTGCAAGGCCACGTTACGTTGGTCAAAGGAACTCACAAAGCCAGCGCAGATTCACAAGGTGGGAAGATAACACCCACCCGTTGAGAGGAGGCGTGAAAAAGAATTAATGGTCATTTTTAATGCACTGCAGTGACTTTATTGAATAAGTCCTGCACGCACAAAAAGCAAGGCTTTGTCCTTTATGTTGACTGGTGAGAATGAAATGAAATAGTACATATGATGCCTGGCAGATCATCTTTATGTTAGGCATTACTTACAATTGTAAATCATATGCATGTGAGTTGTAAAAAATTTATTGCCTTACTTCCTTTATCTTAAAAGGATTTTTGGTAAAGGTATCTTTGAAATTACATGAAGCAGACTTAAATATAGAAGAAGATACTTTGTTCAGGTGTTTAATTTTGGAAAGAATACTTCAAATTTAGACATAAAAGTTCCAAAACACTTCGGCATGTGAGTTTCGAGAGAGTCTAAAGCAAATACTTCAAATTTTTTATCTTTCACAGGAAACTGGACAAGAATAATTGTTCAGAGGAAAAGAGTAACTAGTTTCTATTAGAATTTATAGTCAAAGCATATAGTAGGAAATAACCAAGAAAGCATACCTGTATAGGTAAAAATCTCAGGTGAAGATTTGATTTTCTCTCTTTTTTTTTCTGTTGAAGTTATTCTTTCCTATCAGTCAGTCGGGATGGGGATACCTGTTTTATGCACACACACATTGTATAGTTGTCTATATGTCTCATGTTTTTGAGGCTTTCCTTGTGCACAGAAGCGCTGATTTCATTGTAACAATGCCATGGTTTACAGTATATTTAATATACCTGAAACTATTTTCTTGAGTTGCCTTCACATGGCTATATAACATTTATTTTATTATGTATAATATGTGAAATATTGATCTGCATACCTTTAAAACTTGTAAAAGCTGGTAACTTTGTTCTACAGTGTTAGGTAGATTTGTAAACTGTGTTTTTCAGAGTTTGTATTTTACTGACTACAAAGTTTTCAGTCACTATTCTGTAGAGGGCCTTCTGTTGGGGCTTTTTCTTT
Source organism: Trachypithecus francoisi (assembly GCF_009764315.1). Taxonomy (NCBI): domain Eukaryota; kingdom Metazoa; phylum Chordata; class Mammalia; order Primates; family Cercopithecidae; genus Trachypithecus; species Trachypithecus francoisi. The sequence continues at coordinate 59,127,099 of NW_022681457.1, forward strand.
ATGTTTTTTTTTTTTTTTTTCTCCTTTTTTTCCCCTCCTCTTGAGTGGAGCAGAGAGCAACTTGCAAACTTTCTGAAAGTTTTACATGTTTCTGTTGGAGTTTCTGCAGTTGTTTATGAAAGTCTTAGGGATAAGGGGGAAGAATCATATATGTCAAATCTTTTTGTCATTCTTTAAGTTTCTGCACAGTTTTTAAAAAATGGTGTGGGTTAGTACATAGTAAATTTGGAACTCGTCTGTGTAATGTTTCAAAGAAATTAAGAGGCAAAAAAAAAAAGATTCAAGTTGAATGTTTAAATAATTTTTTTAAATTTGAATTAGGTTTTTAAATTTTTATTCTGAATATAAAATGAATGCATGCTTAGTTATGGAAAAGTTGAAATAAGAAAGGAATAAAGATAAATTTACTCATAATTGTAAAGATAAATGAATTCTCTCCCTATTTTTAAAACATTCCCTTTTATTCCCTCTAGCTTCTTAATTTTGTATGTGTATTTATGTGACTAAAGTCAAATTGTAAATGCTTTTTTCTTTCTCTTTTTAAAGAGTTAAATGATTTTTAACTTGTGATTAGAATTTATTACTTATAGAAGTCCTCAAGCTTTTATGTCATGTTTTTGGAAGCAACTAACTAGTTTGATATTTAACACACTTCTGAAAATGAGAGGAAAACTTACATGTTATAGGAGAGTATTTTTCCCCTGAAGAGTTTTAAACTATTGTTTTAAAAAAATCCCTAATCACAACCCATCACCTAGAGTAGTCTTTGATGGTGATGTATTTTCATTGTCATTATGGCTTGGTTCAGTTTCCCATGACCAGCTTAAGTCTAGGGAGTATCTGACTGAGGCAGAGGGCTTAGGGCTTACTGCTTTGGGCATGCCTCATAATTTTTTTGTCTTTGTCTCAACTGTATTAGGTTTGAAAACTGTACTTCTTTGTACTTTTACGTTTTTTCATTTTCCTTTTTTTTTTTTTATGAAGAGTAACATCCAATAAAACTCTTAAGCACAGAGTCCTGTTTGAGGATGAAGATGTAAATATTTCAACCACCACAGTGCTTGTCTGAAAGGCACATCACTCGGTGATAATCCTGAGTGCTTGTTCTTATTTTGAGAAATATAAGTCCACATTCCACTATACCAAAGATAGATTGGGGTGGGTATCGGTGTAAGACTTGGGAGAAATGTAGGCTGTAAAAAGTTGAGGCATGCCTATAATTTACTTTTTACTAATTCATATTGAATTCATGACTAAATTGGTGAGGGTTTTCATGTTTTTCTTTTATTTTTAAGTCAGTTGGTAATTTTGAGAATTTTTAAATATTTGGTAGGTTCAAAACCAGGATTGCCAGTTTTCACTGTTGTAAAATCTGTTGAGAAACTTTAACTCAGAGGGATCTATGATTGGGCCTCTGCTGAAACTATATGTAAAATGTGAGTCCTTTCTCTCAGGGAAGAGTCTAGAATTTTTCTAGTTTCTCATAGGGATCAGTGACCTAAAAGAGTATTTAAATTGCTACTGGAATTAAGAAAACTCACAAAATTACTTTTTTCTAGAATATGCTTTAGAAAGAAAATATAGAAAGTGTAAAGTAGCAAAACCTATGAATTATGGTAAGATTTAATCAGAAATTTGCACAAAGTTTCAAAGCTTAAGTCAGCTACAAACTCATCACACCTTTTCTAAAAGGTCCCTCCCTTTGATTTTGTAATAGGAATTTATATTAGTTATAGAAAATTTGGAAAATAAAAAGAACAAAAATTACCTATAAACTCATCAGTAAAAATTAACTAGCCACTATAGGATGTTTCTTTCAAACTTAGATTAATGTGTTTTTACTTACTTTTTAAGGTTTTTTACTTTGAATTCACCTCTCATTTTCTTAGAGCAAAAGATAAGTAATAAATGAAGAAACAGGCACCTATGGTAACTGACAAATCTTCAAACACATGTGTATGGTTGTTGTAGAGAGAACAGTAGAACAGATTTTTCTGTCCAGGCTTACTATGTTATCCATTGTACTCTGTTTTCTCATTGTTGAAAAGTTAAATTGAAGAAATCTAGTAGAATGTTAGCTCCATCTCTCTTTAGATAATTTTGTTTAATTGACTTGAAAAAGATAATTTTGTTTCATTGACTTGAAAAATTACGTTTTTATATGTGGGTTAATCTTGGTATCTATGTCTAATAGTAAAGTTTTCTGGTGGACTCATAAAATATAAAGAACATAGATTATTTCATCAGCATCTTCTGATGACATAAATTCCTTGGTATAATAGAGTTATAAAAAAGGAATATACCACCATTCTGCCTGAATTTTGTAGTACATTTCAGTTACTTATATCAACTGAAATTACTAAGTATTTTGCCATGACCATTTAGAAAAAAAGTCTAATGCTGTTGATTTAATTCAAGTACATTTAAATTTTCCATGAGGAGTGTTTCTTTTCCCACCAAATTACACAAAGCATAACAATATAGATCCCTTTTTCAATAATTTTTTAATAAAATGTGACTTTATCAATTTGTTTAGATTATTTAAAAGGATACTTGAAAAAAACATTATTTCTTGCTTTAGTAACTGGAGAACATCTCTTTACCTCTATAGAATCTATGCCCAAACTTAATATTCCTCTCTTTTCTTGATTTTAGAGGTGAAAAGCCAGGCATCCTTCAAGCTAGTGGATCTTTGACAAAGATGCATTGCAAAACAATCAGAAAGGCATGCTATGTGTGAGTGATGATCCCTGCAGCATATGCCGTAGGCTTGTTGTAGAGGAGCTGCTCAATAAATGGTGGATTCAATTGAAACAAGGCTTTTTTGGATGCTTAATGGGAAGTTGTAGGGTGGGTATAATGGACTAAAAATTATTTCTAAAGAAGGTTATATATTTACTTGTATATATTCCAGAATCTTTGGGTTTTATCGTTTCCTAAATTAAAAAATAAAAATGTAACTCTGTCCCAGATTAGCTCAGATGTTAATACTTATATATAATTTTTTTCCTTTTTTCCCCTTTTAGGCATCTCACAGTATTTTCTGCTTGTCTGTTTAGGATGTTAGTTAAAGGAAAAGGGAATGATAGAAGTTTTTTTTCTTTTTCTAAAAATAAACTGGTTCAATGTTAGTATTTGCTGTCTATTTTAACTTCCTAAAGTAAAATTAGCAAAGTCTTATTGTTTCAACCTGATGTAAGTTTTTTCTCCCTTTTTTATTATTTAAAGGTTGGAGTCTTTATCCCTGGCCTCAAAGGATGTAGACTTTCTTTTTTTTTTTTTTTTTTAATAGAGTTTTATTTTTGTCAGTCACTTTTAAGAGGATTAAAAATGTTGATCCCTTTCGTATTTCCTCGTCCCTTTAAAAAATTCTATTATGGGCCGGGCGCGGTGGCTCAAGCCTGTAATCCCAGCACTTTGGGAGGCCGAGACGGGCGGATCACGAGGTCAGGAGATCGAGACCATCCTGGCTAACACGGTGAAACCCCGTCTCTACTAAAAAAAATACAAAAAATTAGCCGGGCGAGATGGCGGGCGCCTGTAGTCCCAGCTACTCGGGAGGCTGAGGCGAGAGAATGGCGTAAACCCGGAGGCGGAGCTTGCAGTGAGCTGAGATCCGGCCACTGCACTCCAGCCTGGGCGACAGAGCGAGACTCCGTCTCAACAAAAAAAAAAAAAAAAAAAAAAAATTCTATTATGACAAATTTCAAACATACGAAAGAGTGAATCTTGATCACCTGTCTGTCTGTACCCTAATCCGTTAATCCATTTTTTTCTGATGAATTTCAAAGTAAGTTGTGGACATCTGTGTATTTCACCCCTAAATACTTGAGCATATACCTCATTTAACTTGATTTCTCTCTTACTTTCTACAATTTTATGAAAATGAGCTGTTCCCCATGGGGTCTGTCTTGATCTTAATCCTTCGAGGGTAAGGCTAACTTGTGGTTGTGTTAATGGTCTTCATCACTACTGCCTGTTTTTTTTTTTAATTTCCTTAAAAGGTACTCTGAAAAGGCATATTACACATGATTAGCAAGATTCAGAAAAAGGTGGTTAAAGTTTCTTAGATGCTTTATACCTATGCTTTAGTTCTTGTTTTCTATAAGGAATGTTGCATGAGGATATTGGAAAAAAATTTAAAATTAAGAGTTGAAGGTGGAACCTAATCTATAAGGATCCATTATGTTGAAGCCAAAGAAGCAGGTCTAGCTATTGTAAGTAGGCTGGAGAGGTGTTTCTTAACTCTATCTGGGTTTTGTTTTCCTGTGAAGAAAATTATTTTAAGCAATTACCATTTTTGATTACTGTAATATGACTCCTGTGTCCAAAAATTAATTACTTGTTTCTAATTATTAAAATAGAAAAAAAAACTGATCAAAGTTTGTTAGGAATAAAGACCCTAGACTTACCTCGGTAATGCATTAGTTCTTAGTGTAACTTTTGTATTTTCTGTTGCATAGGCTTTGTGATCTTTAACAGGATTATTTAAGCCTGAAATAATAGAGAGACTATTTGGAGATCACTGTTTGACTAAGCGTTTGGTCCCGAACATTTCCACGAATGTAGCCTTTAGAGAGAGAGGGTTGTTCCTCAAGCTGTAGTTTCTTCCAGAGACACTGCTTGACTCCTCCTGGCCTCCCTTCATAAAGGATTTCTGCATGGGCTGCATTTTAAGTGATCTTCTACTTTATATTTTTAGAAAACTATTCAAAATTTATAAATAGCAACTCTAATCTTAAACTGCTCTCCAGTATGTCCACATTTTTGTGCTAGAGAGAATTATTAATAAGTTGACAACTGAGTATGTTTGACTTGAAATACTGACATTGATCTCTGGTATTACCTGTTGTTGAACCTACTGTTCTTTTAATGTACAAAAGAGATGTTTTGTGAGGAAGTTTTTTTTTTTCTCCTAAGCATTGTTACCAAAATAAGGCCTATTGAATGGTAACTTTAATAGTAGCTTCTTAATATTCATAGAAACATTTAGATATCTAGGCTGGTGTATATAGTCCTTGAGCATTTGCAGAATTACTTATCTGAAACGTAAATAAGCTGTTAGTGTTGTGTTATTAATAGTGAGTGTTGACTGTCTATGCACTATGCCAGTCAGTCCTATGGAGACATTCTCCCATTGATTGCTCACACCAGTCCTGTTTCCAAAGCCCCTGAATGGTTACGTTCAGCTGTACTGTCTTTCAGCAAGTTACGCTATTTGTGTCAAGTTGATTAGTGAAATCTTGTGGGTAATAGTCTTTCTTGAAAGTTTTGGAATTGGTGTTTTTGATGCTTCATGGAAAAAATGAGTTTTGAGTTTTGGAACCAACATAGTAGATGTTCCATGCTGGGCAGTGTGTTAGACCTTTTATATTTAATTCTGTTGAACCTGTGAGATAAGTATTAGTCCAGTTTTGCCATTGAAGATACAAAGACTGAGGTGAATTTGTGTAAATTGCATGTAGAGCTTTTATTCACTCTCTGGTCTGACTTCAAAGCCATGTTCTTTCTGGTACATAGCCTTGTGCATGAAGTTGTTTGCCATTTTATCCATATAAAAATTTTCCAGGAGGAGGATTTTTACCTTAAAATAATAAAACATGTTTTATATTTATTTATAGAAAAGGATTTTTTTGGGGAAAGTTTATAAAAAGCAGTTGCACACTAGAAAACGAGAAAGCTTTCATGAAATAATGCAGGTCAGAAGACCTAGCTAGGTCAAACTCGTTGCTTACCTCATCTTGATAGAGGAGATCTGGCTTCTTGCTATGTGGGTTTTCCATCTTCCTTCTAATTTGTTTTCTGTAAGAGAAAAATATTGATAAGTGACGTTTATTATAGGATATGTAAAATAATATATATTTGAAATTCCTTAAGATCTTAAGGCTAATTTTTTAATTAATTATTCTACTGTTGCTTCAGGGAACTAAGCAGTAAGCTGAAACCAATTCTGTGATGTTTATAGCGTAGTCATTTATATTATCTGGAGAGTTGTTACCTACATTGCAGTTTATCCTGATTTCAATTTGACAATGTCTACATGTTCTTTTAAATTGCTTGCTGAGTTGGTGAGTTTTTGTTTCTGTTATTTTTAAAAACTGACAACATCCTTCTGCTTAAAAAAAATTCAGCGCTGTAGTTTTGCTTGCAGCCTGTATTTTAGCAGGAAACCCAATCTCCAGCGAAAGTTTGAAAACGGGCATCTTGGCATAGGCTGCTGCCTGGTATTACTCAAAAAGAAGGGCTGTTCATTTCCAGCAGGTGTTAAGAGCTGAGTAAGGCCCATAGCATGGAAATACGATCATCTCTGCCACTACAGAGTTACGTACACCTTTTGGTTGTTTGAAATTACTTATTTGGTAGCTCTGTTTGATATAGCAAGAAACAGACTCCTAAGCCAGATTGAAACGCCTTTTGTATTATCTCTACTTAATTTCTTCCACCCCCCAGTTGATTCTCTCTTACCTTAATCACATTATTATGAATAATTGAAGAGCCGATAACACATTTTTCAGTCTAAAGTTTTCTGATGAGGACTAAAGCATCTGATCAAATTTCATGTTCATGATTTCAACTTCACAGCCAGTATCTATTCACTCAAAAGCTTTATTAAATCTCTTCCTTCGGCCCGGTGTGTTGGCTCACGCCTGTAATTCCAGCACTTTTGGGAGGCTGCGGTGGAGGGGATCGCTTGAAGCCAGGAGTTCGAGACCAGCCTGGCCAACATGACGAAGAAACCTAATCTCTATGGAAAATAAAAAAATTAGCTGGGCTTAGTGGCATGCGCCTCTAGTTGTCAGTTACTCCGGAGGCTAAGGCAGGGGAATCACTAGAACCTAGGAGGTGGAGGTTGCAGTGAGCTGAGATTGTACCACTGCACTCCAGCCTGGGCAACAGAGAGAAACTGTCTTAAAATAAATAATCTCTTCTGTCTTCATCTTGAGTCCCTGCTTCTCTCCAAACATCAGGTCTTCTTTTACTGTCTCCCTTAATTTTCGCATTTTATTTAGTCCAGAGTCTTGTATCTTAAAAAACAGTAATTCTCAAAATTTGAGTATTCTGCTTCTAAATGCTGAAGTCCCTGAAGAGTCTTAATTCTTCAATAAATGTGTGGTAGAATAATGCCATTGCTAAACTTTATAAAAACAGGGTTTTAAAACTAAAAACCACAATAATCTTTAATTTGCTAAAATTAGGTTTTTGATTAGCTTGTTTTGTGATACCTGGCCTACTGGTCCTCCCTAAGTGCTGGGGTTACAGGCGTGAGCCACCACACCCGACCGAAAGAACAGATTTAATAAAGCTTTTGAGTGAGGCCGGTGCAGTGCCTCATGCCTGTAACCCCAGCACTTTGGGAGGCTGAGGTGGGCAGATCATGAGGAGTTCAAGACCAGCCTGACCAACATGGTGACACCCCGTCTCTACTGAAAATACAAAAACTAGCTGTGCATGGTGGCGCACACCTGTAATCCCAGCTACTCAGGAGGCTGAGGCAGGAGAATTGCTTGAACCCAGGAGGCGGAGGGTGCAGTGAGGTGAGATCACGCCACTGCACTTTAGCCTGGGCGACAGAGCAACACTCTGTCTCAAAAAAACAAAAAGGAAAAGAAAAATCGTTAATAATTTGTATATTTGGTGTTTTTTTGTCAACAGGAAGAAGGTAGATAATGACTATAATGCCCTTCGAGAAAGACTCAGCACCTTGCCTGATAAATTGTCTTACAATATAATGGTATGTTTGGTGTGTTTCTTTTAAGGTAATAGTTGTTTGTTGTAAACATATTAACTGTGTTGGTTCACAGAATGCCAAGCTGATGGACTGTGTATGAGGTAACTACGTAGCAAGGAAGATTTGTTTTGTTTTACTTTATAAGAACACAGTAATTGTAGTGGTCGCTGGTATTTACCTTTTTTTTTTCAGAATATATATGGTGACATAAATGACATAAATATTAGCACAAAATTGGACATATTTCGAATGGAAACTTACTATATAAAAAATGTAATTATGACAGAAATATGGCACTTAGTCATTTCTTGTTAGCCAGAGCAGGAATAGGCCATAATGTTTTGTAATTCACAGAATTAAACCTTAGGACATTGATTTTTATATAAAAACGTGCTGCTAATTTTTGTTTTAATGATCTTCACATCGACATAGTGATCTGTTCATGAGCCCTGGATGAGAACCTTTCATTGCATGAATATTCTTTCTTATGAAGACTTTGTTCTTTTATACTAGTTCAAGTATTTTGTATATATAGCTAGGTAGATCCATTAAAGCTGTTTGTTTACTAATTCCTGCTTTGCAAAAATGGCTATTTTATTGAAAATAATTTTTAGTTTTCTTTATCAAAAGTATTTTGCATTAACAGTGTTTCACTACAGGTTGCTTTCATTTAGATTTGCAAGTGAATGAAAAGTATAAACATGCCGAGACAGTACGACTTTCTTTAAGAGCTGTATGTAAATATGGTGTGAATTTATTTTCCTGTTTTAGCATTGATTTATGAACATAAAGCAATTATCTGTAGATTTTCCTAGTAAAATTTTAATATAATGTTAAATTTCTGTGAAGCTGGCATTTTATTTTTACCAACGTATAAATAAAAAAATTCAGTGTTAATGTAAGGCTTTTAATGCAAAGTGTTTTATAAAATGTATTTTTCAGTGTTTTACGTTTTTTCCGTTTTTTCTTTTTTTTAAACAATAGGTACCATTTGGCCCTTTTGCCTTCATGCCAGGAAAACTTGTCCATACTAATGAAGTCACTGTTTTACTGGGGGACAACTGGTTTGCAAAGTGCTCAGCAAAGCAGGCTGTAGGTTTAGTTGAGCACCGGAAGGAACGTAGGTACCCATTTTAAATGATGTTTCTTTGTTGTGTACGTATCCATTCACAGATTGCCAAGCTGAAGGACTGTTTCTTACCAAAACTACCTTCCATGATTTATGAATCCAGGCTATTTGTGATTCTGTTGAATTGTAGGTAGTTTGAGTAATACCAACATTTGAGAATGAGTTAGAGAATGGAGCATCTGGGTTGGAAATGTCACCTACATTGGCATGTTATCTGAAGTTACAAAGTTTCGAAGTCATTATGTGATTTTTGTAGTTAGAAGTTGGGAAGACATAAAAATTGGAGTCATTTTATACTTTATAATTTTTTTTTAGTTGCTATTATAGACTTATTTTTGCACTTAATACTTTAGTACACAGAAATAATGTGTTTTCTCCATAGTGAACTAAGAGAAATACCTATTTACGTAAGTAGACAATTCTTTAAAATGCTTTTTGGTTTGGGAAAAAAACATATTTTCATTTGATAGAGGAGACCAGGTGTGAAAAGTTGCTACCTAAAACAGCACCCTTATCCTTTTTCAGTTGTTTGATTTCTCTGCATCACTTTATTAAGGCAGCTCTTGAGTTTTATCTGTGCTGTTATCTGTAGGTGTATAGAAGCCTACATACACACACACAGCACACACTACACATTTTGCAGTTGGATGAGATAGCTTGGGTTCTAGCTTAGTTATATTTTAAAATTAGGTTCATTTTCTAATCTGTTGTTATTTCTGGAATACGTATTTAGACTGACAGTATCATATCCGCCCTACCTGCTTTTTAACCTTTCAGTTAAATGTGTATTTGAAAATAAATGTTGAGAAGATCCTTTTGTATAAATAAGGTCATACTAGACAGAAAACAGCTGAGTTTTCTAAAGCTGAACTTGATTTCACTTATACATGAGTGAGTACTAGAGAACTCATTTACTCAGTGAAATTCTGGGAACTATATTTGGAGACTCTAATTGCAAATCAACTCCTATAAGTTTATAATTGATATATATTTTGATCTTTTGTGACACTAATCAGAATCTTATTGTTAGGCCTGTATGTAATTATAAATCTTTTGGCTTTGCTGCATTATTTTTGTCATGTATATTAGTGAAAGAGAATGGGCATACTTTTTTCTTAAGGACCTTACTGAAGACGAAGCCTCTCTTTATATACTGAAGTAGCTCTGATGTTACGAAATGAATCCATAGCCTGTTGAAGTTTGTTCACGTTGATTTTCATATTTCAGTGAAAAAAATCATCGTAATTAGTTATAACTTAAAATATTAATGGGAATACTTTTACTACAATAGAATAGAGCTCTAGAGTAGAGAAACATGTTTTGTTAAAACACTTTCTGGTAGTTAAATACGGTTTTGGAAAGTGACCAAACATAGGTGACTTTTGGGATCAATATTTATCTAAAATAATTTTCAAAGTACATATTTCCTATTACAGTAAATTCTGGGCTGGGCACAGTGGCTCATGCCTGTAATCCTAGCACTTTGGGAGGCCGAGGCAGGTGGATCACCTGAGGTTAGGAGTTCAAGACCAGCCAACGTTGGGCTCAACCAACGTGGTGAAACTCTGTCTCTACAAAAATTAGCCAGGCGTGGTGGTGTGTGACTGTAGTTCCAGCTACTTGGGAGGCTGAGCTGGGAGGATCACTTGAACCTGGGAGATGGAGGTTGCAGTGAGCTGAGATTGTGCCACTGCACTTCAGCCTGGGTAACAAAGGCGAAATTCTGTGTCAAAAAAAAAAATTCTGTAAAGCGATTTTATTCACATGGTTTTATAATTTATAATAACTGAAGGAAATACTTAGGTATATTGTTGTACTTAACATTTATTAAGAAAAGGTAATCTATTTTTCTTAAGGCAGAGGAAATACAACCAGTTAAACACATAGTCATCTATATCATGGTTGACTAGGGTAATTGGAGAAGGTCTGAGTTACAACACGTGTCATGATTTGTTTAACCAGCACCACAGTCAGGACACAGAATAGGATACAAGATACTGCTCTCAGGACTCAGCTCCTATCAAAACCTCCCTCACACCGCCCCTTGGTGGTCAAACCCTATCGCTGCCTCTAAGGGTTGATGACCTCAGGTCTGTGTCTTTTGAGACTAGCTTCTTCACTTGCTGTAATGCCTCATCCACGTGGTTCTGTATATTAAAAGTGATTTCTTTTATTGCTGAGGAGTGTTCCATTACATGCATATCCATTAAATGCACGTACAACAGTTTTTCCATTCACCTTTTGAGGGACATTTGGGTGCTTCCATTTGTTGGCAGTTAGGAACAGAGCTGCTGTAAGCCTTTGTGTACAGGTTTTTGTGCGAACATACATTTTTATTGCTGTTGGTAAATACCTACAAGTGAGATTGTTAGATCATATAAGTGTATGTTCAGTTTTTAAGAGACTATCAAGCTGTTTTCCAAAGTGACTGTATGATTTACATCTCTTTCAGCAGTGTGTGAGAGTGGTAGCTTTGTGTCTTTAAACAGCCCTTGATATTCTCAGTTTAAAAAGTGTAGCCATTTGAATAGGTGTATAGTGGTTTTAATTTGTTGTTGCCTAATGATGTTGAGCATTGATTCATGCACTTATTTTATCTTTGTGTCCTCTTTTACCTGTTGAACTCTTTTGCCCATTTTTAAAAATTGGGTTATATATGCTTTTTTTTCTTTTTTGAGATGGAGTCTCACTCTGTGGCCCAGGCTGGAGTGCAATGGGGTGATCTCGGCTCACTGCAACCTCTGTCTCCCAGGTTCAAGCAATTCTCCTGCCTCAGCCTCCTGAGTAGCTGGGATTACAGGCGTGCGCCACCATGCCTGGCTATTTTTTTGTATTTTTAGTAGAGATGGGGTTTCACCATGTTGGTCAAGCTGGTCTTGAACTTCTGACCTCAGGTGATCCACCTGCCTCAGCCTCCCAGAGTGCTGGGATTACATGCGTGTGCCACCGCACCTGGCCTGGGTTGTATATTTTCTTGTTATTTTATTTCATTTTATTTTTTTAAATTGGAGTCTCGCTCTGTCGCCTAGGCTGGAGTGCAGTGGCGTGATCTCGGCTCACTGCAACCTCCGCCTCCCAGGTTCAAGCGATTCTCCTGCCCTGTGCCACCATGCCCGGCTAATTTTTGTATTTTTGGTAGAGACGGGGTTTCACCATGTTGATCAGGCTGGTCTTGAACTCCTGACCTCGTGATCCTCCCGCCTCGTGATCCACCCACCTTGGCCTCCCAAAGTGCTAGGATTACAGGCGTGAGCTCCCTACCCTGCTGCATTGTATTTTTTTTTTTTTTTTTGAGACGGAGTCTCTTGCCCAGGCTGGAGTGCAGTGGCGCGATCTCGGCTCACTGCAAGCTCCACCTCCCAGGTTCCCGCCATTCTCCTGCCTCAGCCTCCGTGTAGCTGGGACTACAGGCGCGCACCACCACGTCTGGCTAATTTTTTTGTATTTTTAGTAGAGACGGGGTTTCACCGTGTGAGCCAGGACGGTCTCGATCTCCTGACCTCGTGAGCCGCCCGCCTCGGCCTCCCAAAGTGCTGGGATTACAGGCATGAGCCACCGCGCCCAGCCTGCGTTGTATATTTTACTGTTGTTTTGAGAGATTTTTTGTTTTTTTTTTTTTAAATATATTCTGGATTTAAGCTCTTTGTTAAATAGGTGATTCGCAAGTATTTTCTCCCACTTTGCATCTTGTCTTTTCGTTCTCTTAACAGTGTCATTCCAGAGCAAAAGTTTTTAATTATGAAGTTCAGCTTTCAGTTTTTTTTAATGGATCACATGTGTAGTGTCATATCTAAGAATGCTTTACCTAACCTTAGTTCTTGAAGATTTTCTCCTATGTTTTCTTCTAAAAGTTTTATACTTTGACATTTTACAATTAGATCTAATTGATTTTAAGTTAATTTTTGTTCGAAGTGTGGGGTTTAGGTCACGATTCATTTTTCTTGCATATGGATGTCCGGTTGCTCCAATACTATGTTGAAAATACTGTTCTTTCTCCATTGAAATGACTTTGCATCTTTGTCAAAAATGAATTGGCAACAAGACCATCTTAGATACCCCACTAGGATGGTTATAATAAAAAAGACAGTAACACTTGTTGGTGAGGATGTGAAAAAATTGGAACCCTCATTCATTCCTGGTGGGAAGCCACTTTGGAGAACAGTTTGGAGTTTTTCAGCAAGTTAAACATTGTGTTTTACTGTGATCTAGCAGTTCCACACCTAGATAGTATTCTACCCAAGTGAAATAAAAACATGTCCACAAATACTTGTACATGAATGTTAAGAGCAGCACTGTTTCTGATAGCCGAAACATGATAACAACCCAAATGTCTATCAACTAATGAAGGGATAAGTGTCATACATCCGTACAGTGGAATGTTGTTTGGTAATAAAAAGACATGTGCCTTGAAAACATTAGAATAAATTAAAGGAGTCACAAAAGACCACATATTGTATGATTCCATTTACATGAAATATTCAGAATAGGCAAATTTATAAAACAGAGGAGAGTAGTGGCTGCTTAGGGCCAGGAAGATATGGGAGAGAATGGAGAGTGACTGCTAAAGAGTATAGAGATTTTTAAGGGCAATGAAAATATAAAAATGCAGATTTTGGTGGATTCTGCAACCCTGTGAATATATGAAAACCATCGAATTGTACATTTTAAATGGGTGAATTGTATGGCGTGTGAATTATAGCTTACTTAAATTGTTAAAAAAACAAATGAATGAGCCGTTTCGTATAGTTGTGTTTTTGGACCATCTATTCTGTTTCTTTATCTATGTGTCTGTCTCTTTGCTGATGCCAGTCTGTTTTGATTACGGTAGCATTATAAATGTGTTCCTTAAAGTTGGTAGTATGGGTGTTCTAATTTATTCTTTCCAAATTGTTTTGGCTGTTCTACCTCCTTTGGCTTTCCATACACATTTTAGAAACCACTCGTTTATGTTTACAAAAAGTCCTGGTGGGATTTTGATTGGAATTGTGCTAAATCATCACATTAATTTGGGGAGAATTGACCTCCTAACTATTAAATCTTCCAGTATGTAAGTACTTCCAGCCTGTAAATACAGTGTATCTCTGTATTTAGGACTTCTTTCATCAGTTTTGTCGTTTTTGAGCATATAGATCATATGTGTTTTGTTAGGTTTATATTTAAGTGTTCCATCTGTTGTGAAGCTATTGTAAATGAAGGCATTTAAAAATTTTGTTTTTCCAGTGTTCTAGTATGTAGAAATAACTCTTTTTAAAAAAGAATTAACATTGGATCCTCCCTTCATGCTGACCACATTTGTTAGTTCTCTGAACTTTTTTGGGGTAGATTCGATGGGATTTTTCTATGTAGACAATCATGCCTTTTGTAAACAGCTCCTATTTTTTTATTCCTTTCCAATGTGTATACACTTTCTTTTTCTTGCCTTATTTCCTTGGCTAGGACTTGCAGTATAGTGTGTGTGTGTGTGTGTGTGTGTGTGTGTGTGTGTGTGTGTGTGTGTGTATTTATTTATTTTTTTGGGCTTTTAAGTTTTTTTTTTTTTTGGAACAGTCTGGTCCCTGATGGAGGCCTCTACCCCTACCCCTCCCCAGTCTGGTTACAGCTCAGATTGTCGCTCGATTTTGAGCAGCTCCACCTCGAACACCAGGGTTGCACCGCCTGGAATCTTTGGGGGAGCTCCCCACCCTCCATACCCCAGCTCGGATGGCATCACCAGCTTGCGCTTTTCCGCCTCACACATCCCCAGCAGCACCTGGTCCCAGCCCTTGATGACCTGGCCTGTGCCAAGGGAGAACACAAAGGTCCGGTTCTGGGGCAGGCTGCTGTCAAACTCTGTCCCATCTTCCTGCTTCCCCATGTAGTGCATGTGCAGGACATCCCCTTTACGCGATTTGATGGGACAGTGGTCCACCCACTTCTTGACCCCAATCTGCAGCTTCCTTTTGTCCTCGGCCCCCGTCTCCATGGCCACTGCGCTCAGGCAGATGGACAGTACTGTCAGGACCCGGACCCAGCTCAGCCTCATGTCTCTCCTCGCCGCGCCCCTGCAGTATAATATTGAATAGGAGTGGTAAGAGTAGGTAGGCATCTTGGTCTTGAAACCGATCTTCTGGGGAAGACATTTGGTATTTTACTGTTAAATGTGGTGTTAGCTGTAGGTTTTTAAAAATAATTAATACTCCCTATTAGTTTAGGGAACTTTCTGCCTGCTTCTAATTTGCGGATTTTGTAAATGAAAAGATGTTGAATTTTGTCAAATGTATTTTCTGCATGTATTGATACGATCTTGTAGTTTTTCTTCTGTATCTGTTAATGTGGTGGATTATATTGATTGATTTTTCTTCCCTGGATGAACCGCATTTGGTCATGGTGTGTTATTGCTTTCATATATTACTGGATTTGATACGTTGAGCTTTTTTTGTTTAATATTGGCATGGTGCATATTTTTCCATCTCTTTTACTCTTATGCTAACTATATAATATTTAAAGTGGGTTTCTTTTTTTTTGTTTTTTTGAGACGGAGCCTTGCTCTGTTGCCCAGGCTGGAGTGCAGTGGCACAATCTTGACTCGCTGCAACCTCTACCTCCCAAGTTCAAGTGATTCTCCCACCTCAGCCTCCTGTGTAGCTGGGATTACAGGCGAGTACCACCATGCCCAGCTAATTTTTGTATATTTTGTAGAGATGGGGTTTCACCATGTTGGCCAGGCTGATCTCGAACCCTTGACCTCAAGCAGTCTGCCTACCTTGGCCTCCCAAAGTGTTAGGATTACAGGCGTGAGCCACTGCACCCGGCCTAAAGTGAGTTTCTTTTAGAGAGCATGGGCCTTTCCTTTTTAATTCATTCTGATAATTTCAGTCTTTTAATTGATATATTTAGACCATTTACATTTAATGTAATATGTTTGGATTTAGGTTTGGCATTCTCCCACTGTTTTTGTTCCTCTTGTTCCCCTTTCTTGTCCTCTTTTAGATTATTTAATATTTTTAGTATCTTATTACTCTGTTTTTGCTGAAATAGGAACTTCTTAAAATATTTTTAGTGTTACAAATTAGGGATTAATGTATTTCACATGAACTTAAAAGTTTTACTCTAAATTCTTGTGAGTTCTTTTTTAGGTTAGAGAGCAATTTTTTTTTTTTTTTTTTTTTTTTTTTTGAAGAAAAGAGTACATCTTCAGTGAGACTAAGTGAAAAGACCAGGATTTAATCAGAGGTTTCTACAGTATAGACATGTTTTTGGTAATTTTGTTTCTGCATGTCTCTGTAATCTACATTTGAATACTGGGAGAATTACTTTACCATGTATCTTTTGTTCAGAGTTATATCTGACACATTTATTTTATCTTATTTTTACTTTTGTCTTAAAAAATGCATACTTAGTCTTCATTTTTACGATAAAGTTATTTTTACTAAATGGAAGGGTGGACATGAAGGGATAAGATCATGAACCGGGGTAATGGCTCTGGGCTTAGAGAAGCGATCAGATGCAGGGAGAAGTTCTGAGCCTGATAGGACTTGGCAACTGATTGAATGTGAAGGTTGAGGGGAAGCATTGGATGAGTGGTGACCTAGAGGCAATGTTGTTAACATAATCAAGTAAGTTTGTAGATCACTGCACACTGCTTTTCCCTCTACCAGAGAGTAAAATGCACATAGGCACATTACTTAGAAGCCCTGTAATGAAAAATATCCCTTTAGTTTTGTTTAATATTGTGGTTCCCAAACTTACTTGATTTTGAGAAACTTTTAACTTGTAATGTCTGTTATCTCACAGAGCATTCTAAAGAAAATCTTGATTTAGGAATACATTTTTAGGCAGATTTCAGAAGAAAGTGGGTGATAAGACATTGTTAGCACCGAATACAGCTTTTTTTTTTTTTTTTTTTTAAAGTGATAGGAGAAGAAAGATTGTATATGAGGTACATCAGGTCATTCACAAGATGGGCTTTTTTAAAAATTATTTTTTTGGTAGGTTATGGACATGATACAAAATCTAAAGGATACTTATTAAAAAATAGCTATGCTTCCTTTTCTTGTTCTTTAACATCCAGTTTACCTCTCTGGAGGCATCACTATTATCAGTATCTTACTCATTATTGCAGGGATATTCTGTGCGTTTACAGCTATAGACTTAGGCATTCCCACTCCACCCTGTACACATCCACTCAAATTGTAGGCACACTTTTTTTTGTTTGCTTTTTGTTTTGGCAGCTTGCTGTCTTATTCTTTTCATGGCTGTATAGTATTATATTGTACCATAGTTTATTTAGCCAGTCCTTTACTCATAGGCCTTTAGATCGTCTTCCTTTTTTTTTGCTATTGAAAACAATGCTGCAGTGAATACCTCTCTCTCTCTCTCTCTCTCTCTCTCTCTCTCTGTGTGTGTGTGTGTGTATGTATGTATGTGTGTATCATTTTGTACTTGTGTATATCTGTAGGATGAATGACTAGGATTGAATTGCTGGCATGAAGTGAGATTTTTAACTTTGACAGTGCTGGCCTTAACAGACTGACTGACTACACCTTTGCCAACCCATTGTGTTTGCAAAGTTTTTTTGGAACTGATACCTTATTGTGGGCCCCCTGGCACCACTAACTAACTGTCTTTTCTTCCTTTTCCTCCCCTCCCCTCCCTTCCCTTCCCCTCGGTCACATGGTTGGTCATCAATAACCACCATCCATCTCCAGATATTTTTCATCTTCTTAAGCTAAAACTGTACCAGTTAAGTGATAACGCCCTATTTTTTCCTTCCTTTCTCTCCCCCATCCCCTGATAACCACTATTCTACTTTCTGTATGAATTCGGCTATTCTAGATACCTTACATAAGTGGAATCCTGCAGTATTTGTCCCTTTGTGTCTGGATTATTTCACTTAATGTTTTCTAGGTTCATCTATGTTGTAGCACATATCAGAATTTCCTTTTTAAGGATGAACAATGTTTTATTTTATGAATAATGTGAATTATTCTGTTTGCTATTGTAAATAATGCTGCTATGAATATAGGTATATAAATATTTATTTAGTTCCCTGCTTTAAATTATTTGGGGTATATATCTGAAAGTGGAATTGCTGGATCATATGGAAATTATATATATATATATATATATTTTTTTTTTTTTTTTGAAACAGGGTGTCACTCTGTTGCCTAGGCTGGGCGTGCGGTGGTGCAGTCTTGGCTCACTGCAGCCTCCACCTCCCAGGTTCAAGAGCCTTCCTGCCTCAGCCTCCCGAGTAGCTGGGACTACAGGTGTGTGCCACCATGCCCAGCTAATTTTTGTATTTTTAGTAGAGACAGTGTTTCACCATATTGGCCAAGTTGGTCTTGAACTCCTGACCTCAGGTGATCTATCTGCCTCAGTCTCCCAAAGTGCTGGGATTACAGGCATGAGGCACTGTGCCCGGCCCAATGTTGTGTTTTTTAAGGAACTTCTATTCTGTCTTTCACAACAGCTGTACCATTTTATATTCTCACCACCAAAATACAAGGAATCTGGTTTTCCCACATTTTTGTCAACACTTGTTACTATATTTTTAGTATATAAAATAAATATATTTTAAAGTGGCATACCATCAAGGAATGTAGTTTGAAGTGGATTTGAAGTGATACATCATTAGGGTTTTGGTTTGTATTTCTTCAGTGATTAATTATGTTGAGCATCATTTCATGTGTTTATTGGCCACATGTATATCATCTTTGGAGAAATGTCTATTCAAGTCCTTTGCCCATTTTTTATTGCAGTTGTTTGTTTTTCTTGTTGAGTTGTAGTTCTTTATATATTCTGGATATTAGTCCCTTATCAGTATTTTCTCCTGGTCTGTGGGTTGCCCTTTTACTTTCTTATATTTTTATTTTTTTGTCTTACTTAAAAAAAAAAAAAAGTAGCTGCCAGGTAGAGTGCCCTTTTACTTTCTTGATAATGTCCTTTGATGCACAAAATTTTTAAATTTTCATTGTCCAGTTAGTGTTTTTTTGTTTTTGCCTGTGCCTTTCATGTCATATTCAAGAAATTGTTGCCAAATGTCATGAAGCAGCTTCCCTCGGTTTTTTTTTTTTAAGTTTCCTAGATTTATCTCTTCATTTAGATCTTCATTTAGGTTGCTGTATCCATTTTGAGTTACATTTTATATATACTTGTAAGGTAAGGGTCCAACTTTATTCTTTTGCATGTGGTTCCAGTTTTCTGAACACAGTTTGTTGAAAAGACTGTCCTGGCCGGGCGCGGTGGCTCACACCTGTAATCCCAGCACTTTGGGAGGCCGAGACGGGCGGATCATGAGGTCAGGAGATCGAGACCATCCTGGCTAGCATGGTCCTTACCTTTTTGAATGGTTTTTACACTCTTGTCAAAAATCATTTGGTCATATATTTATGAGGTCTTATGTCTGAGCTTTGTATTCTATTTTTTGGTCCGTATGTCTGTATTTATGTTGCTACCACATTATTTTGATTAGGGTAGCTTTGTAGTAAGTTTTGAAAACAGAAAGATGAGACTTCCAACTTAGTTTTTTTTTTTTTTTTTTGTAAAGATTGTTTTGGTTATTGGGGGACTCTTGAGACTCCATGTGAAGTTTAGAATGGGCTTTTCTGTTTTTGCAAAAAAAAGACTGGATTTTACTAGGAGTTGCACTGAGTCTGTAGGTTGCCATGGATAGTATTGACATCCTAATTATTAAATGTATTCACTCCATGAACATAGGATATCTTTATTTGTGTCTTGTTTCAGCAACACTTGTAGTTTTTAGTGTACAAGTCTTGCATCTTCTTGGTTAAATTAAGAGTTTAGTCCTTTTGGTTCTAGTTGAAATGGATTGCTTGTATTTCCTTTTTAGATTGCTCATTGTTAGTGCATAGAAATGCAACTGATTTTTGTGTGTTGATTTTGCATCCTGCAACTTTGCCGGATTTTTTTTACCAAGGTGGTTTTTTTTTTTTTTTTTTTATTCTTTAGGGTTTTCTACATATTGCATATATGATTGTATCATGTGTTGGTAGTAGAGAGAACTAGACTTCTTTCTTTCCAATTTGGTGGCTTTTTATTTGTTTTTCTTGCTTAATTGCTCTAGCTAGAACTTCTGCTATGGTGATGAATAGACATGTTGATAGTGAGCTTCCTTGTCTTATTCCCAATCTTAGGGGAGAGACTTGCAATCTTTCATCATATAGTGTGATGTCAGTGTGGGGTTTTCATATATGGCCTTTATTATGTTTTGGAAGTTCCCTTCTATTTCTAGTTTATTGAGGTTTTTTTTTTTTTTTTTAAATCATGAAAGGGTGTGCATTTTATCAAAGGCTTTTTTGAATTCAGTCGAGATTACCATGTTTTTTCCTCTTCATTCTGCTAATGTAGTATATTACATTGATTTTTATGTATTGAACCCATCCTTGCATTCCAGGGCGTGGGGGAGATCATTCTTGGTCATGATGTATAGTTCTTTTAATATGCTACTGCATTTAGTTTGCCAGCATTTTGTTGAGGATTTTTATATGTATATGCATAAGAGAAATTAGCCTGTAGTTTTCTTATTTTTATCTGGCTGGCCTCACAGAATGTGTTCCCGCCCTTTTCATTTTTTTGAAGAGTTTGAGAGGATTGGTGTTAATTCTTTGAATGTTTGGTAGAATTCCTCTGTGAAACCATCTCTTCTTGGGCCTTTCTTTGTTGGGAGGTTTTTGATTACTGATTCAATATACTACTTGTTACAAGTCTATTCAGATTTCAGTTTTGGTAGTTTGTGTTTTTCTAGGAATTTGTCTATTTTATCTAAGTTACCAAACTTGTTGGCATGCAGTTGTTTGTACTGTTTCTGTATAATCCCAGTAATTTTTGTAATACTAGTTTTTATTGTTCCACTTTTGTTTGTGATTTTAGTGATTTGAGTCTTCTCTCTTTTTTTCTTAGACAATCTAGGTAAAGATTTGTCAATTTTGTTGATCTTTTTAAAAACCAACTTTTGGTTACGTTACTTTTTCTCCATTTTTAAAACATTATGTTTTGTTTATTATCCTCTAATCTTTGTTATTCCTTTCCTCTGTTAGCTTTGGGTTCAGTTTACTCTTTTTTTTTAAGTTTCTTAAAGTGTACAGTTAAGTTACTGATTTGAATTATTTCTTTCTTTTTTTTTTGATGCAGGTATTTACAGCTATAAATATCTTTCTTAGTATTGCTTTGCTGCATCCCATAAATGTTCGTTGAATTTTCATTTTTGTTGGTCTTAGGGTATTTTCTTTTTTTTCTTTTGAGACAGAGTCTCACTCACACTGTTGTCCTGGCTGGAGTGCAGTGGTGCAATATCGGCTCACTGTAACCTCCATCTCCCGGGTTCAAGGGATTCTTCTGCCTCAGCCTCCCGAGTAATTGGGACCACAGGTGTGGTCAACCATGCCTGGCTAATTTTTGTATTTTTAGTAGAGTCGGGGTTTCACCATGTTGTCCAGGAATAGTCTTGAATTCCTGGCCTCAAGCAGTCTGCCTGCCTTGGCCTCCTAACGTGCTGGGAGCCACTGTGCCCAGCGTATTTTTTAATTACGCCTATGATTTCTTCTTTGACCCATTGACAGATTGTTTTTTAAAATTTTCATGTATTTATGACTTTTTCCAGTTTTCCTTCTATTAATGATTTTTAATGTTATTGAACATTCCAATTAGAAAAATTACTTTATATGATTTCAATCCTGTTAAATTTTTTGAGACTTATTTTGTGGTCTCTCATATGACCCATCCTGGTGAATGTTCCATGTTTCCCTTAGAAAGTGTGTATTCTTCCTGTTGTTGGGTGGAGGTTTCTATATATGTCTGTTAGGTCTAATTGGTCTTTAGTAGTGTTCATGTTCTTTATTTCCTTCTGGCTGTTCTATCCTTTACTGAAAAGGGGATATTCATGTCTCCAGCTGTTATGGTGAAATGATTTCTCCCTTCAGTTCTGTACATTTTTGCTTTATACATTTGAGCTCTGTTAGGTATGTATGTATTTATAATTGTATCTTCTTGATAGATTGAACCTTTTATCAGTGTGAAATATCCTTTGTCTCTTGTGACTTTTTTTTAACTTAAAGTCTATTTTGTCTGATACTACTGTAGCTACCTTATTTCTTTTTTGGTTACTATTTGTATGGAATATCTTTTTCGTTCCTTCACTTTCAACGTATTTGTGCCCTTAGATCTACAAGTGAGTCTCTTATAGACAGTATATAGTTGGATCCTTTTTTTAAAGCAATTGATTCTGCCAATTTATGCTTTCTGATTGGGGAAGTTTAATCTGTTTACATGTGTAGTTATTACTGATGGGGGAAGGACTTAGTTTTGCTATTTTGTTATTTTCTGCATGTTTTATAGTTTTTTTGACTCATTTCTATGTTACTGCCTTCCTTTGTGTGTGTGTGTGTGTGTGTATGTGTGTTTATGGTGAATGGTTTTGATCTCCTTTTCACTTCTTTTTAAAATATTTTATAGGTATTTTCTTTGTGGTTACCATGGTGATTACATAACATATCCTAAGGTTATAAAATGTATTTTGAATTTATACCAACTTAACTTCAATCACATACAAAGGCTTTATTCCTGTTCAGCTCCTTCACTTCTTTATGTTATTTATGTCACAAGTTACATCTTTATACATTGTGTCTCCATTAATATAGATGTACAGTGATTGTATTCATTTTTCTTTATCACGTAGAAAAGAAAAAAGTGGAGTTACAAACCAAAATGACAATAATACTGATAATACTGATTGTTGCCTATGTGTTTACCTTTATCAGAGATCTGTATGAAAAACACAGCTTTGAGTTACTGTCTTTTCATTTCTACCCTAAGAGCTTCCTTTAGCATTTCTTGTATTGCAGATCTAGTGGTAAGGAATGCCCTCAACTCTTGTTTATCTGGGAATGTCTTAAATTTCCCTCATTTTTAAAAGAGTGTTGTTTTGCTAAACATAGAATTCTTGGCTGAAGTATTTTGTTTCTCTCTCAGCACTTTAAACATACGTCATCCCATAGCCTTCTGTGCTCCAGGGTTTCTGCTGAGAAATCTGATAATCTTATTGAAGATTCCTTGTTTGTGATGAGTTGTTTTTTTCTTGATGCTTTCAAGATTCTTTCTTTGTTGTTGTTCAACAGTTTGATTATAGTGTGTCTTGGTGTGGGTCTGGGTTTATCCTACTTGGATTTCGTTGAGCTTCTTGGATTTGTGGATTCATACCTTATCAAGCAATGTGTGTGCTCTTGAGTGTCTCCAATAAGGCATTTCAAAATACAAATTTATGATTTTAGTTTATGATAGATGTATATAGCTTTAAATAACCACAAACCATCTTAAGACATTATTAAAAAAAAGAGCAGCATTCACTTATCCCTTTTGGTTCACAGTTCCCATTCCTTAGATGTAATTACTTTCCGTTTCTGACGGTTTTTACTTTGTTGTTTTTATTCACGTTTTCCAGTGGTTGGCATATCCTATTTTTGTTTACTTGTTTTTTCAATTTTATGTATTACTAACTACCTGTCTACAATTTAAGAGGACCGTTTAGCATTTTTACATGTCTTCCCTGTCTCTGCTTCTCTAATCTTTTTACTATTGTTGTATCACAATTTTTGTTGTATCAGTATTCATGCTTAAATATTATGTAATTCCATTTTGTTCTTGTATGAGCTTTTAATTGAATTTAACTGCTTTTTTTGTTGCATAGTTTTCTATGTGTCTATCATTAATTCAGTCAGACACTTTTTTGGTTGTTAGAAATTTTACTGCTGGAGTCTTTCATTGTCTTGCTTCCATTTGGACTGGCTTCTATCCTGATCAAAGGAGAGCTGTTTTCCTGGTGTCTTTTTACCCTGTTTTTGCCTTTTGTTTATTTCCTGTTTTCTGTTTCCCAAAGCGCCCTTTTTTCAGGTTCTGTTTACTTTGTTGGAATATTGCTTTCAGTAACTTTTGGGAAGGTGCTCGGAGGTGCTTCTTTGAGTTTTT